>NC_050573.1:1790000-2090000 GCF_011100635.1 Trichosurus vulpecula
CCAAAAGCACTGTTAATCATTACAAAGTCTCAGACAAGACACCAAAGACTTTCAGGGCATAGAGAGTGTTTAAATCCCCACTGCATGTGAACGCAGATGACAAGGTATCAGGGAAGTGAACAGATGTCTGAAAAGGCACAAGGATTTCTGGATCAGTGTTCAAAATGCAGATAGGGCAGAACTACTGGCCAGTGATGAAGTACACCAAAAGTGAATACTTGGAAGAATCTAACTAGAAAATGCTTTAACTTCAAAAAAAAAAAAACGGAAGAGACAAGAACTCATTCACATTCATTGGGCAAATAAGAACAGTAGAGCAGTACAGGGAGGAGGCCAAAGCCAATAGTACAATTCGTGGTCACACACACGCACTCATGCACCACGCATGGGCAGCTGCCACTGCTAAAGCAGAGAAGAATCTGACCTTATCCAAAGCACTAAGCCTGGAAAGCCGAGACTCTGACAACTGCAGTCGGGTCAGAGGCCAGGCTGAGTAAGGAGGCATGGAATACAAAGATGAACTGACCTGAAGAAATCAAGGAAGTGGATGGAGAAAGCACAGCTAAAAACAGTGTTTTAGGTGAGGAGCAACGAAGGGGAGAGGGAAAAAAGCTGTAATACATGCAGATAGACCATATTATAGAAAATTACATCTTTCAAAAGGCCAAGAAACCAGCAAGTGGAAATTCTCCTTTGAGGCTGATTTTTGCCAATAAGGAAGATTTGGTTGTCAGGATGGGAACGAGAGGAAACTCAGGAGAAAGTAACCCTTCCATTCGGATTTGAAAAAAGGATTCCGGGCTCAGCTACCTCCTACGTGGATGACCCTGCACTGGTCACTTCAAGTCTGTGGGCCTCAGGTCCTCCTGTGTGAAGTGACGGAGTCTTTGAGGTCCCTGCCATTATTAGAGCTGTGTATCTAAAGGCTAGGGAGTATCTGTGGAGGAAGTCAGCCCAAGATGGGTGGGAACCACACAAGAATGGAATTCTGAAGACAATTCCAATGAAGGGAAGTATATCTGTACGCACACGAATTCACCAACTTGGATGTGAAATAGTTGAGACCAAAATGAACGAATAAAAAAACCCCTGATGAAGCACTTGCTATTTGCTGAGCATCAGTGTGTTCTGGATCCCAGCCCCTCCTGTCATCTCCAATGTCCCCTTTGTTCATCCTGCCCTTTAATCTTTAAATTCTCTCTTTACTGGCTCCTTCCTTCCTGTCATCAAATGAAATAGTCAAGGGAACAAAGACGAATAATCGAGCATGTACTAAACACTGCACCTGAGGAGCTGCGCTAAACACTGCTAAGAAAACGCAGCTGGAATGAGGGAGATGAGAGCCCAGGAAAGTGCTCCCGGAGGCGGCCCCAGCCTCTGCAAGGACCATCAAAGGCCCCTAAAGGAATGACTTCCAGGAATGCCAGGGGTTGAGAGCTGTTAACACATTCTTCCAGTGTCCGGCCCGAACTGGCCTCTTGGCTCTGCCCTCTGGGGCCTAGAAAACACGTCTCATCTCTCGTCCACACAACAGCCCTGCCAAGTTTGGGGCCTGGGCAGCGGATCCTCCCCAGGTCTTCCCTTCTTCAGACTAAACATGCCACAAAGTTGCCTTGCCCATCTGTTTCAGCAATCTGACTAGTAGCTGTTGTGGGGGTGAAAGACCAACACAAGCCCAACAACAAACATGCTACCAAGCATGCTGCAAAAGCCCAGGTTCCTTTGATCTGCTTTACTAAGGAAAGCAACATTAAGGGGTTGACAAGCTTACTTTAATTCAGCATACAAATATCACTCACTTAGTTCAGGGGGAAAAGCCAGCACCCTGAACTTCAGAGCAAAATACAAACACAGTACAAACATCAACAGACAGTCCTTGTCTGATTCATATCCCAATACATAGTTACCAGAGTTTAACAAAGTCCCAGCATCTGGGTTTACAAGCTGGAGGGCTCTTAGCTACAGTTGCCCTGAGTCTCCACATGCCACCAAGAGTGAGAGCCCTGCGCAAATGGCTCTGTCTTCTCTTCTTCTACCATTTCAGATGTCATCAATCGTCATCTGAATGACCAGAACTTAGGCTGCTATGATTGGCTCTTGAGTTAGCACCTCCCCTCAGTACCCTGGGAGCTTCACACCCACAGAGGCTTAGCACCTAGTAAGACTCAATGAAATACACTGAATTAATCAAAGGAAACAAAAGCCAAACTCTTCAAGGGCACTTGGTTGAACTGAGCGCTAAGAGCCCATTTTGCTTACCGACACACCATCCTCAGTGCACTCCTATGGCCACTCTCTAGGTTATTAACCCATGGCCTCCAGCACTGAAAACATCACCCCAGAAGTACTGTGACAAGGGCAGAGTGCACTGGGTTTGGAACCTCCCTTCCCCTCCTAGTGCAGCCCAAGGTCACACCAGCTTTTCTGGCCACCACAGCACACTGCTAATGCACATGGAGACCACAGATCCTCTGCAGAATGAGTGCGGTCACCCACACCTCCCTCACACATCGTGCAGCAGGCTTGTGGTACCCACGCATCCCTCCTGAATTTTCTATGATGTTGCTGAGACCCATGCTGAGGTTTGTGCAGAGCTTTTCAGATCCTGCCTGTCATCCTCCGTATACATTTTTTTCCCCATCAGCGGCTCTGCGTGCCTTGACTCACCCGCCCCCCCCCTGCCCCGCCAAGATAAGGTGATCCCCTGGAATGACTAACATTGGCACACTCTTCACCTTTTCGGTGCCAGCTGCTGTCCTCTGAAGCTTGGAGGGTGGAGCGCTAAACTCCTTCAAATTTTTCCTGCTGACTCCGTTCTCCATCCGTGGCTCTACCAAACTTCCACTGAAAGGAATAATGTACCCCTGGCTCACCATCCCCCCCCAACCTTTCCAGCTTTGTTTTGCTTTATCTTCCTCTACCAGACTATACGTTCCTTGGCAGCAGAGACTGTTTATTTTTTCATTTGGATCCCCAGTGTTTAGCGCAGTGCCTGACACACGGTAGGCACTTATGATGAGCATACAAGCTCATACCAACTTTATCCAAGTCAGTGAAAAAAATGTTCAAGAGCCAGGGTCCAGCACAGAGCCCTGGGGATCTCCCCTGGAGACCTCCTGTCATGCTGACCTGGACCCATTAACAACTCATGACCATCCAGCCAGTACCAAAACCCACTCCTTGTATTTTCATCTAAGCTATCTCTCTCTATCTTCTCCACAGACACTCCACAGATGTTTCACCAAATACTTGGCTAAAGCTGAATTAGATGATTATACCAACAGCATTCTCCTCTTACACTAACTTCAAAATCTCATTCAAACAGACACGAGGCTAGTTGGCACTGCCCCCTGCTCTGGCCAACACAGCTCAACAGCTGCTGGTTTCAGGATTACTTCTAGAATGTTGCCAGGGGTCCAAGCTCACTGGCTAAGAACGTGCAGAGGCCAAGAAGAGCCACATCAGGGATGAAGACCCCACGTGCAGCTCGCCATCAAGCTCGACATGGGAACTGACGCTAAAAGTTACCAGTCGGCATGACAAAAGACCAGGGATCTCATTCTGAGCAAATACAGAGAGCAGGAGGCATCTGAAGAGTTGACAGGGTTAGTTTTTTACAAACTTTTTTAAGTGACTCTTTTCTGGGCACTGAACCTGTAAGCTGTTAATTCATGGGCAATTGAGAGCAGAGGGGAGGCTCTTAACCTGGGAGCTAGGAAGGTATCTTTGTTTTTTTCCAATATCAATGGTCTCCTCTGAAATCCTAAAATTTTATTTCATGATTTATAAACAGGCCTCCAAGAAGGGTTCCATGGCACAAAACCCAGTAAGAAGCCCTGCATTAAGTTGCCTGGCTCCTCAAGAACTGGCACAACTGGCCTCCAGGGTCACAACCCTAGAACTTGTCTAAGGGAGATCTGAACCAAGGCCAGTCAGGCCTCCAGCTGTGGCTCCTGTCCTCTGGAAGGGCTCCCAGAGGTGAAATGGAAGAAGAGCTTCACTTTACAAGCAAGAAAGCAAGCAACGGATACTAAGAGATGTAAAGGCACAGTTACAAAACCACTAAAAAGGGAAGCTGAGAAAGTACAGAGAACCACGTGGCCCTCAAGAAGAGGAGCTTCAAGAAGGTGCTTCCGCCTCCACCCTGTCCCCTCTAGAGGAACTCGATAGGGGTCTGGGGGTGAAACAGACTTTTCTGATGTGTTCATCAGTTTACCTGAATTTTTTTTTCTCTTCTTCCTCTTAAAAAATGCTATAAGGGATAGCTTTTCTGGGAAGGAGGGGAGGGACAGAACCAGAAATCTGAGCAATGTGAAAACAGAAGATTATCAACCAAAAATCCTCTTATTTTTTTTTAGAAGAAATAGGGGAATCCTGGCCAGAATCAGGAGGGAAGAAGTATACACACAGAAGAAAGTAAAGAAGGTCCCCTGAGCACAAAAAGAGAAGAAATGGACAGAGGCTGTAGGAGGTGAGGGAGGGGTTTGAAAGGATAAATGATGGACTCATTTCTGAAGGGCTAAGCCCTGAGGATGCAACCAAACCAGGTCTTACTCAAGAAACTTAGCTTCGGCTGAGCACATACCTCATGGAGGGTCAGAGGAAGCAGCTGGGTCCTCCTCAAGAGCAGCACTGAGGCACGGAGTCAACAGCATCTCCGCAGTCGGCCATCGGCTGCCTTCCCTGGGCCAGGATCCAGGACGTCAGGGGCCTCTCAAGCTCAGTCACGGCAGGTGACCACTACTCACTGCTGTCAGTCAGCCAACAAGTATCTATGAAGGGCTTACTGTGTGCCAGGTACATGGCTTAACAAAAGGAATACAAAAAGAAACAGGAAGAAAGGCCATCTTTGCCCTCAAGGAGCCACCCTTCTCATAAAAGGAAGCTGAAAAGGGAGAGGCAGAGATGGAGGAAAGGAGAGAAAGAAGGTCCCTCAGGGGCCTGGTAGAGAAAGTCCTGCCAAAATGACTCAGAAAGGCTTGCTGTTTGTCCTTCGTTCTCAAAGAGAACCATGACATCAGGAGGGTGATGCTATGATTTGCAAGTAGTTAAGGCAGCCATGAGGGGAATGAACCCCTCTGGCTTGGGAGGGCCAGCCTCCCAGGAGGTGAGACCTCACAGACAAGAGAACTTCCACCAGAAGTCTAAAGGTTCCTAGTGATCATGTGGGCCCAAATGATAGTGCCAGGTGTCAGGAAAGCGCAGCCAAGAAGGATGAACTCTTGAGTAATAAACCAAAAACCTGAGGAGTATATGCCTGGATACTGATCAAAAGCAAAGACTTCAGAAAGGCATAAAGATGTGTGAAGAGGAGAAAAAAACTTTCCCTATTTGCAGACAATATGAAGGTCTACTTGAAAACCCTAGGGAATCAGCAAAGATGCTAACTGAAACAACTAACAGCCTCAGTAGAGTTTCAGGCTACAAAATAAATCCTCAAAAGTTAGAAGCATTTTTATATTCTAATAATAATAAAACACAAGAAGCAATAATAGAAAGAGAAATCCCACTCCAAATAAATACATAGTGCCTAAAATATCTGGGGAATCAATCTACCAAAGCACACAAAAGATGGTATAGATTCAATTACAAAGAGCTCCTTAAAGAAACAAAGAACAACCCAAATAACTGAAGGAATATTCAGGGCTCATGGCTAGGCTGTGCCAGTATAATAGAAACGACAGGACTAGAAAAATTAATTTATACTTTTAATGCTACATTAACCAAGTTTTCAAAGGGATGCTTCATAGAACTCCATAAAATAATAAAATTCATTTGGAACAAAAGATCTAGAATCAAGGGAAATGATGAAAAGAAGGGAGAAGGGAAAAGAAGGAGCAAAGGGGGAAGAGCACTTCCAGACCTCAAACTAGATTATAAGGCAGCCATCACCACAGAGATGGCAGTGCCGGATCATCTTACTTGTCTCCTAAGGAACCCGTATGCAGGCCAAGATGCAACAGTTAGAACCAAACATGGAACAACTGACTGGTTTAAAATTGGAAAAGGAGTATGACAAGGCTGCATATGCACCTTATTCATTTAACTTATGTGTACTTTACTTATGAAACTTATATTAACTTGTTTGTACATCATGCAAAAGGCCAGACTGGAAGAATCCAAAGCTGGAATTAAGTTTGCCCAGAGAAGTACCAACAATCTCAGATATGCAGATTATACCTCTCGGATGGGCAGAAAGGGAAGAAGAATTAAGAAGCCTCTTGTGAGGGTAAAAAAAAAATAAACTAAGATCTTGTCAACTGGTCTCAACACTTCCTAGCAAATAGAAGGAAAAGAAGTAGAAGCAGCGGCAGACTGTACATTCTTGGCTCAAAGAGCACTGCAGATGGTGACCATAGCCATGAAATTAAAAGATAACTTGCTCCCTGGAAGGAAAGCTATGACAGCGCACTGGACAGCAGAGACCTCACCTTGCTGACAAAGGTCTGTCCAGTCAAAGCCATGGTTTTTCTCATAGAGATGTATGGCTGTGAGAGTTGGACTGTAAGGAAAGCTGAGTGCCACAGAATAAAAGCTTTCCAACTGTGGTGCTGGAGAGGGTTTTTGAGAGTCCCTTGGACATCATGGGGATCAAATCAGTCAACACTTAAAAGAAATTGATTCAGGCTATTCACTGGAAGGTCAAATGCTGAAGCTGAAGCTTAAATACTTTGGCCGCATAGTGAGAAGACAAGATTCACTGGAAAAGATCCTGATGTTGGGAAAGATTGAGGGCGAAAAGAGGAGACAGCAGAAGATGACACGGGTAGTTGTCTTGGAAACAACGTACGTGAACTTGGACAGACTTCAAGAGCCAGTGGAGGACAGAAGGTCCGGGTGGGCTGTGGTCCATGGGGTCATAAAGAGTTGGACATAACTGAACAAATCACCAAAACCATCTGGTATTAATTAAAGAGACAGTATCACACGAGTCTCCAGCCTGTCAGAGAAAAGAGGATTTCCACGTGTTCCACATCAGAGACAAGGTCAGTCAGATATCCTCCAAAGTCATCTGGGACCACGTAAGCACTACATACAATAGGCAAGCCCAAAGAGGAACCGCATCCCTCCAAAGAAATGATTCCAGAAGTCAAAGAAGGGAAAATAATGATCAAAAATGAGGTGAGGGAAAAAATATGGGAAGAAGTGGATGTTTTTACATCTTTGGGAAATTTGTGGAAAGCAGCTGAAAAGTCATGAGGCAAAGAGGAGGTTATCAGATCCTGGTTCTAGCGATGGCACAGACAAGGGGAAACACCAGGGAAGGCCTCAAGTGCAAACTCCACTCATCCCCGCCCCATCCAAGAGCACCAAAAAACTGGGGTCCAGATGAGCAAGCTGGGGTACTTCAGAGGGGGCCTCTCTCAAAGGCCAGTGCACCGCTCTCAAGGAACCAGCTCTGCTGAAAAGACAACCAAAATGGCTGCTATAGCAGAGAAGGAAACAGACAGCTCAGGTGCACCTACCCTCTGCCTACCCGCCCAACCGAGAGGGGTCCAACGATGGACAGGCCCTCACTTCCTGCTGACAGAAAACCTGAGAACTGGATATTCTGCCTCATTCACTTGGACTGGATATAACTGGCATGGGTTTTCATTATTTAATTTTTAAGAAAAATGTTTTATATGGAGATAATATGGCAGAAGTTTAATCTTGTGCTGTATTCTTTCCAAGAAACATGTTTTAAGATGATGACTGTTTGTTTTGATGACTGCTGCTGTGTAGTACAGTTTAATATCTGGTGTGGCTAAGCCACCATCTCTAGCATGTCTTTTCATTAATATCCTAGATACTCTAGACCTCTTGTTTTTCCAAATGAATTTTGTTATTATTTTGTCCAGCTCAGTAAAAAAAATTTTTGGTAGTTCAATTGGTATAGCACTGAATAGATAGATTAATTTAGGTAAAATTGTCATTTTTATTATATTAGCTCGGCCTAACCATGAGCAACTGATATTTCTCCATTTATTTAGATCTGATTTTATTCGCGTGAAAAGTGTTTCATAGTTATGTTCATATAGGCCCTGGGTTTGTCTTGGCAAATAGATTCCCAAATATTTTATAGTGCCTTCAGTAACTTTGAATGGAATTTCTCTTTCTATCTCTTGCTGTTGGGCTTTGTCAGTAATGTATAGGAATGCTGAGGATTTATGTGGGTTTATTTTATATCCTGCAACTTTGCTAAAGTTGTTTATTATTTCAAGTAGTTTTTTACTTGATTCTCTAGGATTCTCTAAATAAATCATCATACCATCTGCAAAAAGTGATAATTTAGTTTCTTCTTTTCCTATTCTAATTCCTTCAATTTCTTTTTCTTCTCTTATTGCTACAGCTAATGTTTCTAGTACCAAATTGAATAATAGGGGTGATAATGGACATCCTTGTTTCACCTCTGATCTTATTGGGAATGCATCTAGTTTATCCCCATTACAAATAATGCTTGTCGATGGTTTTAGGTAGATGCTATTTATAATTTTGAGGAAGGTTCCATTTATTCCTATGCTTTCTAGTGTTTTTAATAGGAATGGGTGTTGTACTTTATCAAAGGCTTTTTCTGCGTCTATTGAGATGATCATATGGTTTCTGCTAGTTTTGTTGTTGATATGGTCAATTATGCTAATAGTTTTCCTAATATTGAACCAGCCTTGCATTCCTGGAATAAATCCTACCTGGTCATAGTGTATTTTTCTCGTAATGAGTTGCTGCAATCTTTTTGCTAATATTTTATTTAAAATTTTTGCATCAATATTCATTAGAGAAATTGGTCTATAATTTTCTTTCTCTGTTTTAACTCTACCTGGTTTGGGTATTAGTACCGTATTTGTGTCATAAAAAGAATTTGGTAGTGTTATGGGCAGAGTTAGAGCCAAGCCCTGTCCTCCTCGGACCTCCAGGCCCAGGGGCCTGCTGAGATAGACTCAGGGCTTTGGGATGTGGGTGGAGCCAGGAGGAGGGGTCTCGCCTTTGTTGCCTCCCTAGCGATTCCAGGTCGGACCTGCCTGACCACGTGGAACTTCCGGCTCTCTGGCAGAGCATGTGGAACTTCCGGCTGCCTGACCACATGGAGTTTCCGGTCTTTGCCTGGACTGCCTGCCCGCAGGGAGCTTTGGGTAGTGTGGGAGGAGAGGGGGAGGAGAGTAGGCGGAGTCAGGGTGGTCCTAGGACCCAGGTGTATTAGCTTTACCTGTCTTTCACCCACGTAACCAAAGAGTGTACCTACGTCACTAAAGGTATAAATGTGCTGCTTGCTGAAATAATAAACGGAGTCACTCACCATCTTGTTCGGCTCCCGCCCCGTACATTGTCCGCGAGATCAGGTCCTTTGCTTAGGCAGAGGCCTGGGGCTTGGGGGGAACCCCGAGCGTAGTCACGAGGCTTCGGAAGCCCGTGACGTGGTAGGACTCCTTCTTCACCTATTTTCCCAAATAGTCTACAAAGTATTGGAATTAGTTGTTCTTTGAATGTTTGATAGAATTCACATGTAAAACCATCTGGCCCTGGAGATTTTTTCCTAGGGAGTTCATTGATGGCATGCTCAATTTCTTTTTCTGATATGGGGTCATTAAGAAATTTCACTTCCTTCTCTGTTAGCCTGGGCAGTTTATGTTTTTGTAGATATTCATCCATATCTCTAAGGTTGTCAAATTTATGGGCATACAGTTGGGCAAAATAATTCCTAATTATTGTTTTGATTTCCTCTTCATTAGAGGTGACCTCACCCTTTTCATTTTTGATACTGGTAATTTGATTTTCTTCTTTCTTTTTTTTAATCAAATTGGCCAAAGGTTTATCAATTTTATTGGTTTTTTCATAAAACCAGCTCTTTGTTTTATTTATTAATTCAATAGTTTTCTTGGTTTCAATTTTATTAATCTCTCCTTTGATTTTCAGTATTTCTAATTTGGTATTTAATTGGGGGTTTTCAATTTGCTCTTTTTCTAGCTTTTTCAGCTGTATGCCCAGATCATTGATCTCCTCTTTCCCTATTTTATTCATGTAAGCATTTAGAGATATAAAACTTCCCCTAAGAACTGCTTTTGCTGCGTCCCATAAGTTTTGGTATGTTGTTTCATTATTGTCATTCTCTTGAATGAAGTTATTAATTGTTTCTCTGATTTGTTCTTTGGCCCACTCATTCTTTAGAATTAAATTATTTAGTTTCCAATTAGTTTTTAGCTTATTTTTCCATGGTACTTTATTAAAAATGATTCTTATTGCATCATGATCTGAAAAGGATGCATTGACTACTTCTGCTTTTCTGCACTGGATTGTGAGGTTTTTATGCCCTAGTACATTGTTGCATTGTTGGTGGAGTTGTGAGCTGATCCAGCCATTTTGGAGAGCAGTTTGGAACTATGCCCAAAGGGCTATAGAAATGTTCATATCCTTTGACCCAGCAATACCACTTCTAGGGTTGTATCCCAAAGAAATCACACAAGCGGGAAAAGGACCCATATGTACAAAAATATTTATAGCAGCTCTTTTTGTGGTAGCCAAGAATTGGAAATCAAAGGGATGCCCATCAATTGGAGAATGGCTGAACAAGCTGTGGTATATGAAGGTGATGGAATACTACAGTGCCATAAGAAATGGGGATGATGCAGACTTCATAACAACCTGGAAAAACCTACACGACATAATGTTGAGTGAGCGGAGCAGAGCCAGGAGAACATTATACACAACCACAGATATACGGATTCTGTGAGGACCAACCCTGACATACTGTGCTCTTCTCAGCAACCTAAGGGGCAAGGACAACTCCAGGGGACTCACGATGGAGAATGCTATCTTCATCCAGAGAAAGAACTGTGAAGTTTGAGTACAGATCGAGGCGCACTCCATGATCGCCTTTTTTTTGCTTCTCTTTTGTTTTTTTGGGTTGGGTTTTTTTTTTTTGGTTCTGTTTCTTCTTTCTCATGATTCATTCCATTGGTCAAAATTCTTCTCCACGACTTGACTAGTGCATAAATTAATTCAATGCGAAGTTATACATGACAGTTATATGAGATTCCATGCCGTCTTGGGGAGGGAGGGGAGAAAATCTGGAACTCAAAACTATGTAGAACCGTGTGTGGTAAACTAAAAATAAATAAAGAAATTAAAAAAAAAAAGATGATGACTGTTTGAGATGTCTGTTGTTCAGTTTCATGCTGGAATACTGAGACCTTGAAGCA
The DNA here is from genome assembly GCF_011100635.1 of Trichosurus vulpecula. Lineage (NCBI taxonomy): Eukaryota > Metazoa > Chordata > Mammalia > Diprotodontia > Phalangeridae > Trichosurus > Trichosurus vulpecula. The sequence continues at coordinate 1,801,175 of NC_050573.1, forward strand.
CTTCTTATTTCTTTTTTTTTTAAACTTCTTATTCTTTATTCAGGAGGTTTTGTGTGAGGGCATCTTAGTCCACTGGACTGGCAAATGGAGACAGTATGAATGTTTATGTGAAGTAAACCCACATGTGACTGCTGAATAATAAGTAAACCCCGCTCCCAACATCCAAAATAGCTTTAGCAATGCAAAATACAAGACAAGGGGGAATCAGAAACAAGAGAACTCAGCAACACAAACATAAGTTCCTTAGGAACAAATTCTCTATTTGATAAAAACTGCTGAGAGAACCAGAAAGCAGTCTGGCGGAAACTGGGCTTAGATGAAGACTTTACACCACACTCCCCAATACCTTCCAAATGGATAAAATATGCTTCTGGGATCAGAAGCAAAGTAGTATGATGGGGAAAAAAATCTTTGTATCAAATTTCTCTGATAAAGGTTTAGATCCAAAAGTATAAACAACGGACAAATATAAGACCAACACTCAAGCAGGACCACTAAGTGTTCAAAGGATATGAACAAACAGTTCTTAAAAGAAGAACCGCAAAATATTCACAACCACTTGAAAGAATGCTCCAAATCACTAGTAAACCCTGAGGTTTCAGCTCACACCCTGCAAAATGGTAAAAATGGAAACAATCGGGAGAAGTGGGGTATAGGCAATAAAACTAAATACAAAAGAATTTTCAGAGGAAGAGAATCTGCCTTGATGGATGCTAAGGATTCAAATTAGGGGAGGTGAAGGGGGGAGGGCACTCCAGGCCAGGGGACAATGCAACGGCATGTATGGGGAATGTATACGAGAGCAGTTTTACTCGGCCAGAGAGTAACCGGAGATGAGACTGGGTACCTCAGTGGAAAACAAGCATGCAGGGCTTCACATCCAGCTGGAGGATCTTGTGTTTTATCCCAAAGGATCCCCTGAAAATTTGTGAGTGGGGGGGTGGCACAGCGACACATGATGGCCAGGTTGTGACAGAAGTGATTCCAGACCTTCCCACAGACTGACTCTTCTATGGACTGGGAGTTCGTATGTACTCAACAACTGCTTTAGTCAGCTTCATTTAAGTGAGGAAGCCAGGCTCCACTGACCATAACCAGTTGAGCAAACTTCATTTAATCCTGGCAGACGAGACTGGCAAACTTCCTAACCCCAATGCTTTTGTGGCTGAGAAAAGGTCATGGTCAAGACCACTTGCGGACTGAGTCCCTGGGAATCTGCCAGAAACAACCATACTTCAGAACAGAAACCCAAAGATGTGGGCTCTCCACTGGGGGGCACATTCCACCATCCACCTTCAGCCCAGTGGAACTACAGGGGTAGATAGGTGCGGGCTCAGCTGGCATGCCCAAGACGAATAAAATGCCTGAGCCCCAACCCTCTGAGGATGTGTTCCTGCTTCACCCACGAGCTCCTCCTAAAAATCTGGCAGCTCTGCAGAGGATGAAGACATTGAGGCTGGGAGACCCAGTCTAGGTAAGAGACGATGAGGATCTGAACAAAGAGCATGGCCCTCCTAGTCTGTCAGGGCTGTGCTGGCGCCAGGGTGAACATTTACAGTGCAGAAGTTGGGACTGCTACAAAAGAGGACTTGAGTGTCCTGCTGACTGTGACACTTAAGTGATGGAGTCAACGTTAATCGTGCAGATTAAGCCGCCCTGCTGGGTTCCCAACCGAATTCCCTCCTGCTCTTTGGTGTGGACTATTTTCCTGGGTCACGAATGCCCTTTTTCTTTCCTTTGGTAAGCCAAGCATGGCCATCTCCCCAGCCGTCTGTGGTCCCAGATAACTGCTGTCACACCTCCTTGCCTGACAATGTCTGCACAGACTGCCACCTCTCTGACAAGTGACCCCTGCAGGGAGCCACAGCTGGGTACTTCACTGAGGCTCCCCAAGGAATCTCCTTTACATTCTTGCACTCACCGGGTGCACCGTTCCTTTGGGCTGCACTTTACTCTGCCTCAATTCAGACAAGTCTTTGCAGATTTCTCTTAAATCATCCCTCTTACTCCCTGCGATGCAATAACATTACTTGACATTCATGAACGATCATTTCTGTAGTCATTCCCCAGTTAATGGGCACCTACTTTGTTTCCAGTTCTTTGCCTTCTAGATTGCTCTTGTCTCCTATGTTTTAGTCTCAAAGATGTGACCCGGATTTGGTCTTTGTGTTGGTGTAGCCTTGCCCAATTGGAATGGAGGCTCCTTGAGGAGTGGTACAAGAGCTACGGAGGGCAGGCATACTGATACCCTTTTGGTAGGGTTAGGAAGTGGCCCCAAGTTCTGGTTTTCAAACTTATTATTTCAAGTGTGAAGAAAAAGCAACTCAACTGTCCATACCCTTAGACCTTACCCAGATCCCAGCATGGAGCGTGGACACTCAGGAGGTCAAAGACAGACCTAAAGTTCCAATATATACCAGCATATGCTTACCCTCCATCTCTGAGGCAGCAGAATACTAGAAACCATGGGCGGGGAACCATTCCTCAGGGAGTGGTCAAAGCTCAGCCCAATGGGGAAGATGTCATTTAAGTGACCATGCACAAATCAGCTACATCCATGGTAACCTGGAGGTAATCTCTGAGGAAAGGCTGGAGTTGGCCAATAAAGTAACAGAGACACCCTACACTCCACATATCCGAGTCATCATCTTCCCCCAAACAACCTCCCCCTCCTCCTGAAAGCACCACCACCTTCCCCACATCGTGGGTTTGGAATCTCAGTACTTTCTGGGCCTCCCTGTCTCCCTTCCCCCGCCCATGCTGTCACCTGCTGCTTCTAGCTCGGTGACATTTCTTGCCTCTGACCCCATGATGCTGCTGGGTTGGCCTTCCTCACACACAACACTCCACTTCTCACCTCTGAGCCTTCACTCTGGCTGGCCCTTGGGCCTGGAATGAATTTCCTCCTTCCCTCTGCCCCAGAAAACTCCTCTCTTCCTTTAAAATGAAGCTCCAGCACCATTTTCTATATGAAGCCTTTCCTGATCCCTCAAGCGTCTGGTTTGTATAGATTCATATTTCTTCACACGAGATGCTGCCTGTATTTTCACACGCACTTGTTTTCTTTCCTATGTGAATGCAGGGTTATTAAGAGGAGGAAATGTTTCGTTCTTTGCACCTGTATCCTCAGGGCCTAGTACAGTGCCTAGCACATAATGGGTCTTCATAAACACTTGCTGACTGATTGAAACTGAAAAAATGGGAACTAAGAATGAATTCAATCCAAGTAAAGGTAGAAGAGAGAGCTCCCTATTCTCCTGAAGCCTACAGGACAAACGGGGACAGAGGCCTGCCAAACTACCAGGCTTGCCATTCTCCTCACATCTGCAGGGCTAAAGGAGTCACTCCCAGGCAAGCCCCAGCGACGCTCACTCATGCATTGCCAGTGGCGCCCCACTCACCCACATGGTGGCTGTTCCTTGGGACGTCTCCCTCTGGTATCCATGGTGCTTCCCCTCGCTCCAGCTGGTCAATCACCTCTGGTTTAGACACTGCAAGTCCTGTTCATTGGAAATGGGAAAGAGCCACAAGGGTAGCTCACAATCGGTCCCACCTCCCTCTGCTGGGAGAACGATGGTGAGGACAAAGCCCATCAACTCTGAAGGAGACACTGCACAGTGTTGCTCAGAAGTATGGGAAAATGTGCCACAAAACGGATTTGGGTTCAGAGAAGAAAGGAATGCATGGGACCAATGGCCTACCAAGAGTAAGGGAACTTACCGCTATTCCAGGTGATGCCTTGGGGATGGCGAGAGGCAATGCCCCATGGTGAACGGAGACGCCAGTGGGGCGCTATGACCAGAAAATGCCATCTGGTATCTCCATCCTGCAGCCCTCAGGCTATAGGACTCTGCACAGTTCACTGGCTCTCTCTGGCACTTGAGGCTTTGTCTTTACAATGAGGCCTCAAAGGTCCCTTCTACTTACAAATCTATGATCCCGTGTGTTTTTCTCTTGGGCACAAAAGACTTAATAACCAGTGACCAACCTCTTATTTCTCTGGGCAAAATAACAATTACTTGATGTTCAACATGCTCACTGAGCTTTACCTTTAAAGGGAGGTGGCAAGGACAGAGTCTGGGTCTCAGGGGGGCCTCCTTACCCAGGCCGACCAGGTTCCAGTAGTTTTCCAGCATGACCTCTCGGTAGAGTTCCTTCTGAGAAGGACCCAGGTGCCCCCACTCCTCTGGGGTGAAGTCTACAGCCACGTCCCGGAAGGTCACTGACTCCTGAAACAACATATACACTTGCACTTACCCAAGGATTATTGCCCTGATGGACTTGGGAGGAAAGGGAAACTGGCAGGAATTCTGGGAGTGGCTCTCACCCCATTCATGCATCCAAGTGTGCCAAGTCTGACATTCAGTAAGTTCTTATGGTGTGTGTGTCTAGCACTGTGTGAAGCACTGGAGCTGCAATGACACAGTCTCTGACCTCAAAGAGATCGCCTGGTAATGGGGCAGAACACATACAAACCACTGTGTACAGACAAGTGTAAGCGGATGGAATCTCAGAGGGAAGGCATTGGACATTGAGGAGAGGGAGAAGCTGGGGTAGGGAACCTCCTGCAAAACTGAGAATGGGAACTGACGAGAGTCTTGAAGGAAGGTAGGGAAGCCAGAGACTGAGGGGGGTGATGAGGGAGATGAGGACATGGGAGGAGAGAAGGAGGTGAGGAGATGAGGGGTGGTGAGGAGATGGGAGGAGAGGGAGGTAAGGAGATGAGGGAGGAGAGGGGGAGATGAGTGAGCAGAGGGTGGTGAGGAGTTGGGAGACAGAGCACTCAAGGAACAGCATGGGGGCCCAAGACACCCAAAGTAAGTGGGCAAAGCCAAGGAGTGGTCAGAGAGGCAGGAGGAGCAGTGCCCCTAAAGAGAAGAGAAGGGGATGGACAGTCTTAAAGGCTGCAGAGAGGCTGAGGCTGAGATAGTCCTGGAACATCTAATTAGAAATATGCAGTAGGCCACTGGTGATGCAGACTGGAGCTTAGCAGAACAGAACTGCGCCTGTACTGGGCATACCCTTTGACCCAGTAATCTATTTGACCTACTCTATCTATATCCCAAAGACCTCCAAAAAAAGGGAAAAGGACCCACATGTACACAAATATTGATAGCAGCTCTTTTTGTGATGGCTAAGAATTGGACATTGCAGGGATGCCCACCAATTAGGAAATGGCTGAAAAAGCTGTGGTATGTGACTATGCTGGAATACTGACAAGCAGGATGATTTGGGAAAAATATGGAAAGACTTACACAAAGATACAGAGAAAAGTGAGCAGACCCAGGAAAACCTCCATACGCAATAACAGCAACGTTGTAACCATAACTAACTGTGAAGGACTTGGCTCTTCTCAGCAATACAATGATCCAAGACAATCCCAAAGGACAAATGAAGTCACTATCCGTCTCCATAAAAAAACAATGGTATTGTCTAAATACAGACTGAAGTAGGCTATTTTTCACTTTCTTTCATTTTTCTCTTTTTTAAGTCTCATACAAAAGGACTAATATGGAAATGTTGCACATAATTACACATGTATAACCCATATCTGACTGCTTATTGTCTTAGGAAGGAGAGACGAGAGGGAAGTAGGGATAGAATTTGGAACTCAAAACTTTAAATAAAAATGTTTAAAAATTGAAAAAACAATCAGACCTACAGATGTGGGAGTCATCTGAATGGAGACAGCCAATGAGAGCACAAGAATGCCTCAGTGGGCAGAGTACTGGCCTCAGGGACTTGCCTGGGCGGGTCACTCGGCCTCCCTCAGCTGTAAAATGAGGTTAACAGGATAATGGGACTGTGGCTGTTCCCACCCAGGGCAGCTTTCTTCTCTAAGAGCAGGCACAATGCCAGTTTAACCTCCCAGCATGAGAGGGCTCTCTGTGATCTGGGATGCTCGATGTGCACCAGGTTTCTGCCTAAGATAGGAAGCCCATTTTCTTTGCCTTTGCTTTTTCTGGATCAGGCGCTCCATTTGAGCACCAAAGGAGGTACCTGTTGAGTACTGAGCAAGCAGTAATTTTTTGCAAATTTTGAAGTATTCTTTGTTTGATGAATCTGCAAAACTCCGTACTTGGGGAAAAGTGTGATTTTTGTTTGTTGCATGATAATACAACATTGACTGTTCTGAGACTTCTTCCTGAGGCACTGTTTATGCCTCCCACAGCCCCCAGAGGATTGTTCTGAATTGGGGACAAAAATTGTGTTCCAAATGTGGCCCCATCTATTGGCCTTGAACATGAGAGGAGGAGAGAGAGGAGTTACAGGGCCTGGCACATACCTACATCTCCTAAGATGGAGACACCAGGGACTGGCAACACAGACATACCATGTTGGCCTACCACATGGGTGGAAGCGGCCTTGGAATGAGCTGTACGGCTTCACTATTAGCTGTCTGTAGAGCTAGAACTGACAATACCTACATATGTACCTGACTGAAGCAAAGTAAAACCATGGAAACCTTGAAGCCAAGGATTCCAGGCTGGATGCTGCTCCGAACCCAGCAGGGAAGCTCTGAGAAGCCCAGGTCCTAAGACAAAGCATGGGGAGGCACACTGGACTTGAAATTTGGTGGGACATACTATGTAGGAACTAAGTTAACTTGTAAACCTAATTCCCCTTACCTCTCAAGAAACTGAGGTACAATGGGGATTAAGCCCTCCAGGTGTTGAGGGAAAATGTCTGTATGTTTGTTCTAATTATACCTTTAAAGCAAATATTCCTCTGCAGAAGTCGATCTGACTGTTAAGGAATAAATGGACCTGGTGTGCCTGGACTCCTAAAACTGAGGGAATACAGTAGATGGAGGGCTTGAGCTAATGGGAGAGATGAGAAAGGTCTCCCTTCCCCCAACTCCCTAAGGGTTCCCAGAGACCTCTGGGAAAGAGTTCCCAGAGACCTCTGGGAAAGAGGTGAAATGTAATCCACCTGGGGCAACAGGCGCCAGAGAATCAGTTAAACGTTTATTTAATGGAATATTATTGTGCTGTAAAACTGATGACTGAATTGCTGAGAGGCATGGGAAGTTTTTACATGAACTGATGCAGACTGATATAAGCAGAGCCAAATGAACAACATTCACCAAGATTACACAACAATGTAAATACAAAGTACAGGATACAGGTACTACCTCATACCTATTAAACTGGCTAATAGGACTGAAAAGGAAAATGACAAATGCTGGTGGGGATGTTGGAAAAATGAGACACAAATGAGACTCCACCAATGGTGGAGCTGGGAACTGATCTAACCATTCTTGAGAGCAATCTGGAACTGTGCCCAAAGGGCTCTAAAACCAGGCATACACAGCAATATCACTACTAGGTCTGTATCCCCCAAAGAGATAAAAAACAAAAAGGAAAACTACCCACATGTACAAAAATATTTATAGCAGCCCTTTTTGTGGTGGCAAAGAATTAAAAATTGAGGGGATGCCCATTAATTGGGGAATGGCTAAACAAGCTGTGGTATATGAATGTAATGGAATACTATTTTGCTATAAGAAATGATGAGCAGGATGCTCTCAGAAAAACCTGGAAAGACTTCCACGAGCTAACGCAAAGTGAGAAGTACTGTGTACAAAGAACAGCAGTACTGTAAGATGATCAGCTGGACTTAGCTATTCAGCAATACAATGATCCAAGACAACTCTGAAGGACTTGGGATGAAAAATGCTCTCCATCCCCAGAGAAAGAACTGATGGTGTCTGAATATAGACTGAAACATACTTTTTTTACTTCCTTTATTTTTCGTGAAGGTTTTTTTGTCTCTGTTTTCTTTCCAAACATGACTATTACGGAAATGTTTTGCATGATTACGCATGTATAATCTATACTGATTTGCTTGCCTTCTCAATGGGGAGTGGGGGAGAAGAAAGTTGAGAATTTGGGATTCAAAGTTTGAAAAAAGAACGTTAAAAATTGTTTAGGATGGGCAAAATACTAAATACTTAAATCAAAAAATAAATTTAAAAAATAAAAATGAAAATACAAGACACCAAAAAATGAAACTGAATCTAGTGACATTACAACAACCAAGCCTGGCCCCAAAGAAGACACAAGAAGACATTTCCTTCTTTACAAAGACATCTCAAATTAGTTCTCTCATAGATGTCTGAAACTCAACATGTCCAAAACAACTCATTTTCTTTCCCCCAAACACACACCTCCTCTCAGTCCCTCAGGCTATCAATCATCCAATCACGGATGACACACTCCCACCCCCAACCCCCCTAGCCAAGTTGTCCCCAAGGCCTGTCAATTTCACCTGTGCAGCATCTCCCCAGTAGACCTCCTCTGACCCTGCCCCAACCCTGGTGCAGGCCCTTACCACCTCACACCTAGACTATGGCAGTAGTCTGCCTGCCTCAGTATCTCTCCCTGCAGATCATCCTCCACTCAGCTGCCAAAGAGATCATCCTTGAGTCTAGATCTGACCATATCGCTCTTCTACTTGATCACCAAGGGGGAAATCAATGTGGGGTGGGGTCTCTTTCTTCATCACCACCAGCAACAAATGTAACAACAGGCAGACAGCAGAGGAGCCTGTGAGTAGCACCCCCACAGAGATGGGTCTTGCATCTGGCCCTCAAAGTCATCACCTGAGGAAGCAGCTTCTGAGGAGAAGGGGCCAAACCATCTCCACCAAATGCTAACCATTTGCCAGAGGGCAGGCGAGCCAGCCAAGCCAAAGCACCAGGGCACCTCAGAGACAGAAGGAGGCATGTGCTAGGAAAGTCAAACCACCACCACCACCACCGCTCTGACCACCAGCTCCCCTCAGACGCTGAGCCCAAGAGCCTTGGGAAGGGTCAGACTTCTAGCCCAGTGCCCTCAGCATCCTCCTAGGAGGCAGCCCCTGGGGACAAACCGCTCCTGCAGGGGCTGTAGTCAGAGCATCTGAAGACCTAGAAAGGAAAGTTCTGGCACCAAAGTCCTTGGCCCTGTCCAATGGTTCCACATCAGAAACTGGTATCACTTTAGCAGTGGAAATGACATTAAAAAGGAGGCCTGACCACCTGCTTTGCTGCTGCCCCCCAAGCACCAAGGGACATTTCCCTTGGGGTCATCTTCCCCATCAGAATGGGAGCTCCCAGAGAGGAGGGCCTGACTCTTCTATTTCTATTCCTAGTTCTTGGCACACAGTAAGCATTTAATCAATGCTTCATTCTTTCACCTTCAGTACCTTCCTGTTACCTCCAGGATCAAATCTTATCTGGCTTTTAAACAACCTGGGCCTTCTCTACGTCTCCAGTCTTTTTACACTTCACTCCCCTCCACAGATTTCACCATGCAGGCCCACTGGCTCCAGGATGTCCCTCATGTCTGACATTCCCTCATTGCCATCTCTAAGTCTCAGATCAAATTCCATCTTCCACAAGAGGTCTGTCCCAGTTCCTCTTAGTATGTTTCCCTAAGAAGCCTCCTATCTATCCTGTATCTACCGTGTATGTATACAAATGTTTGCATGTTGTCTCCTCCATCAGAACTTAACCAGAATGTGTACAGCAGCACTTTCTGTGATATCAAAGAACTGGAAACACAGTAGATGAACACTGATTAAGCAAAGACTAAACAAATTGTGGTATATGTACTTAATGTAAAATTATTGTGCTGTAAGATGTGATAAACATCACGAACAGCAAAGCATGAGAAAACTTCTATCAACTAATGCACAGTGAATTAAGCACAACGAGGAAAATAGTATACACAATGACTATCATGTGAATGAAAAGGACCACAACAAAATAACAAACTTAAACCTCAGAAATTGTCATGGAAATCATAATAGCCTGGTCCCAAAGAAGAGATATGAAAGAGATCTTCTGCCTTTATAGAGGTGAGAGAATGATACAGACATCAGATCGCTTGAGTGTAGTCGCTGGTTTTGCCAAATTGGGTTTTCTTTTTTTAAATTCTGGGTTATAGAGAATGGCACTTTGGGATGAAAGAGACACATTGGGAGATGTGGGTGATATAAAAACAAAAAGATATCAATAAAAATGGCAATGGTGGAAGATGGCCGCATGAAAACAGTGTTTTACCAGAGCTCTCTCACAAGGTCGGTCAGATTCCTATAAAGAAGTGAATTTGAGCAGATTTGAGAGAGTCAGAAACTGCGAGCAGCCTGAGTGGGACAAATTTCCGAGCCAGGAGAGTCTGAAAGGCTGAAGGCAAGACCTGTAGGCTCGGAGAGTGCTCGGCATGTGGAGCTGCTCCAGACCAAAGCGGAAGCGGCCGGCCAGGAAACCCACGTGTGAGACAGGCTGGGAGAAGGCTGGGCACCCAAAACCAGCAGAGATCCCCAGGCCTCCCAACACAGGACAGCAGTCTGTGGAAGCCACAAGAGGCAGCACAACGCCACCGGCCGTGAAAAAACAACTCCTGAGGCTTGCAGCCCAAAGTTATGAAATGCGGCTTCTTGAACTTCCGGGAGACACAATGGCCAGGTAAAGGACTCTAATCCCTCCCCTCCCCACCCAGAGAATTCCTTGGGGGATAAAAACAAAACAAAATGCTGGAACAGAGGAGAAAGAAGTAGGGCTTCAGTGGTCAAATAGTAAAAGTTCATTAGTCCCAGGGGGCAGAGCCGGCAGGGGTCAACACCAGTAGCCCAGACGTGATCTTGCTCCCCCAGGGGAAGTGCCAGACATCAGCTCAAACAACAAAGAGCTGAGACCATTGCTGAAGAGCAACAGTGCTGGAGAGCACCCCTAGGAAAAGAGACGTCAGGGAGCCAGACCCCTCCCCCACACCTCAGGAAACAGAAGGCTATTCCAGACTCACAACCCCCAGAACAAGAAAGCTGGGACAGAGAGCCCTGAGCCCCAAAGGCAGAAATTTGTTGTAAAGCCAGGAAAAGGCAAACCAACACGAAGAAGAACACAAAAAAACCGAGGACCATTGATTCTTTTTATGCAGACAGGCAGGATCAGAATACCAATTTGGAAGAGGACAGCAATGACACTATAGATACATCTGATACATCAAAAGGTAATGTGAACTGGTCTCCAGCCCAAAAAGCATTGCTGGAAGAGATAAAGGAAGATTTTAAAAACCAAATTAGGGAGCTAAAAGAAAATATGGAAAAAAAATGCACTGATGAAATCAAGTCCCTAAAGAATAAGATTTGAGAAATGGCTACGGAGATTCAGAATCTAAAGAGAGAAAATGACACCCTGAGAGGTAAAATCAACCAAATGGAAAAGGAGACTCAAAAGCAAAATGAAAACACTAACTCATTAAAAATTAGAGTTGACCAAGTGGAAGCTAATGAATCTATGAGGCACCAACAAATAGTAAAACAAAATGTAAAGAATGAAAAAATAGAAAAAAATGTGAAATATTTGATTGGGAAAACAACTGACCTGGAAAATAGATCCAGGAGAGACAATTTAAGAGTTATTGGTCTACTGGAAATCCACGATGAAAAAAAGAGCCTTGACAGTATCTTTGAAGAAATTATCAAAGAGAACTGCCCAGAGGTCCTAGAACCAGAGGGCAAAACAGTCATTGAAAGAATTCACCGATCACCCCCTGAAAGAGATCCCAAACTGAAAACACCCAGAAATATCATAGCCAAATTTCAGAACCACGAAGTCAAGGAGAAAATACTGCAAGCAGCCAAAAAGAAACAATTCAAATATCGTGGAACTACAGTCAGGATCACACAGGATCTCTCAGCTTCCACATTAAAAGACAGGAGAAATTGGAATATGATATTCCGAAGGGCAAAGGAGCTGGGACTGCAACCAAGGATCAACTACCCAGCAAAACTAAACATAATTTTTCAGGCAAGGAGATGGACGTTCAACGAAATAAGGGAATTCCAGACCTTCCTGATGAAAAGGCCAGAACTCAATGGAAAATTTGATCTCCAAATACAAAACTCAAGAGCGACATAAAAAGGTAAACAGGGGGAAAAACCCCCACAAACCTTATTAATCAATGAGGGCAAATTATTTGCATCTTTGTATAGGATTATATCATCTTATGTATGTTTTGTATATAGACATATATATGTCAGTCTTGAGAATGGTACAGCTATTATGATGACTGAAAGGGATACACATACATTGTGAATGCCTGTATAAAATAATTGCTATAAGGATAAAAAACATAAGTTAGAGATGTAAAGGGTAGGCTATGAGAGAAGAGGTAAGGAGGTAGTAGAAAAGGGTAAACTACACCAAATGAAGAGGCACAAAAATATATTATAGTAGAGGGAAAGAAGGGAGGGAGAAGAGCAGTATTTGAGCTTCGCTGTCATCTGATCTGGTTCAAGAAGGGAATAACATACCCTGATAAGTATAGAAATCTAACTGGTCCTACAGGAAGTAAGAGGGGAAGGAGGGAAAAAAAGGGAGGGGGGTGGTCAGAAGGGAGGGGAGAAGTAGCAAGTGGGAAACGATAAGATAAGGGAGAGGAATAAAGAGGGAGGGTAAACTGAGGAAGGCATCTGCCAAAAGCAAAACTTTGTTGAGGAGGAGAAGGGGAAAGGGAGAAATAAAAGCATAAACAGGGGGAAACAGGATGGAGAAAAAGACACAGATAAAAATCATAACTGTGAACGTGAATGGGATGAACTCTCCCATAAAATGGAAGCAGATAGCAGAATGGATTAAAAACCATAATCCTTTTAGCATTTTGTAATGCTCTCTATCTCTTGTTGGGTCATGAATTCTTTACTTTTCCACAAATCTGATAAGTAAACTATTCCTTGCTTTCCCAAATTAGAGTATCAACTTTTACTCCTAAATCATGAACCCATTTTGACTTTATTTTGGTATATGGTGTAAGATATTGGTCTATGCCCAGTTTTTGCCCTACCATTTTCCAATTTTCCCAACAGTTTTTGTGAAATAGTGAATTATTAGCCCAGAAACTGGCTTCTTTGGGTTTATCAAAGAGTAGATTGCTAAACTTGTTGATTTCACCTGCTTGTGTACCTATCCTATTCCACTGATCCACACCCCTGTTTCTTAACCAGTACCAGGCAGTTTTGATGACTGCTGCTGTGTAGTACAGTTTAATATCTGGTGTGGCTAAACCACCATCTCTAGCATGTCTTTTCATTCACATCCTAGATACTCTAGACCTCTTGTTTTTCCAAATGAATTTTGTTATTATTTTGTCCAGCTCAGTAAAAAAATTTTTTGGTAGTTCGATTGGTATGGCACTGAATAGATAGATTAATTTAGGTAGAATTGTCATTTTTATTATATTAGCTCGGCCTAACCATGAGCAACTGATATTTTTCCATTTATTTAGATCTGATTTTATTCGCGTGAAAAGTGTTTCATAGTTATGTTCATATAGGCCCTGGGTTTGTCTTGGCAAATAGATTCCCAAATATTTTATAGTGCCTTCAGTAACTTTGAATGGAATTTCTCTTTCTATCTCTTGCTGTTGGGCTTTGTCAGTAATGTATAGGAATGCTGAGGATTTATGTGGGTTTATTTTATATCCTGCAACTTTGCTAAAGTTGTTTATTATTTCAAGTAGTTTTTTACTTGATTCTCCAGGATTCTCTAGATAAATCATCATATCATCTGCAAAAAGTGATAATTTAGTTTCTTCTTTTCCTATTCTAATTCCTTCAATTTCTTTTTCTTCTCTTATTGCTACAGCTAATGTTTCTAGTACCAAATTGAATAATAGGGGTGATAATGGACATCCTTGTTTCACCCCTGATCTTATTGGGAATGCATCTAGTTTATCCCCATTACATATAATGCTTGTTGATGGTTTTAGGTAGATGCTATTTATAATTTTGAGGAAGGTTCCCCTTATTCCTATGCTTTCTAGTGTTTTTAATAGGAATGGGTGTTGTACTTTGTCAAAGGCTTTTTCTGCGTCTATTGAGATGATCATATGGTTTCTGCTAGTTTTGTTGTTGATATGGTCAATTATGCTAATAGTTTTCCTAATATTGAACCAGCCTTGCATTCCTGGAATAAATCCTACCTGGTCATAGTGTATTATTCTCGTAATGAGTTGCTGCAATCTTTTTGCTAATATTTTATTTAAAATTTTTGCATCAATATTCATTAGAGAAATTGGTCTATAATTTTCTTTCTCTGTTTTAACTCTACCTGGTTTGGGTATTAGTACCATATTTGTGTCATAAAAAGAATTTGGTAGGACTCCTTCTTCACCAATTTTCCCAAATAGTCTACAAAGTATTGGAATTAGGAATACAAGCCATTCCCCAATTGAGAAATGGTCAAAGGATATGAACAGGCAGTTTTCAGAGGAAGAAATTAAAGCTATCTACAGGCATATGGAAAAATGCTCTGGATTGCTGCTGATTAGAGAAATGCAAATCAAAACAACTCTTAGATACCACATCTCTCCTGTCAGATTGGCTAAAATAACAAATCAGGAGAATGATAAATGCTGGAAAGGATGTGGGGAAATTGGAACATTGTTGCATTGCTGGTGGAGTTGTGAGCTGATCCAGCCATTTTGGAGGGCGGTGTGGAACTATGCCCAAAGGGCTATAGAAATGTTCATACCCTTTGACCCAGTAATACCACTTCTAGGGTTGTATCCCAAAGAAATCATGCAAGCGGGAAAAGGACCCATACATACAAGAATATTTATAGCAGCTCTCTTTGTGGTAGCCAAGAATTGGAAAGCAAAGGGATGCCCATCAATTGGGGAATGGCTGAACAAGCTGTGGTATATGAAGGTGATGGAATACTATTGTGCCATAAGAAATGGGGATGATGCAGACTTCATAACAACCTGGAAAAACCTACACGACATAATGCTGAGTGAGCGGAGCAGAGCCAGGAGAACGTTGTGCACAGCCACAGATATGTGGATTCCGTGAGGACCAACCCTGACATACTGCGCTTCTCTCAGCAACCTAAAGGGCAAGGACAACTCCAGGGGACTCACGATGGAGAATGCTATCTTCATTCAGAGAAAGAACTGCGAAGTTTGAATACAGACTGAGGCACACTACATGCTCGCATGCTCGCCTTTTCTGCTTCTCTTTTGTTTTTGTTTTTTGTTTTTGGGTTTTTTTTTTTTTGGTTCTGTTTCTTCTTTCTCATGATTCATTCCATTGGTCAAAATTCTTCTCCATGACCTGACTAGAGCATAAATTAATTCAATGCGAAGTTATACATGACAGTTATATGGGACTTCATGCCGTCTTGGGGAGGGAGGGGGGAGGGAGGGGAGAAAAACTGGAACTCAAAACTATGTAGAACCGTGTGTGGTAAACTAAAAATAAATAAAGAAATTTATTTAATTTAAAAAAAAAAAACCATAATCCTACAATATGCTGTTTACAAGAAACACATTTGAAACAGGGGGATACACACAGGGTAAAGGTAAAAGGCTGGAGTATAATATATTGCTCCTCAGCTAAAGTAAAAAAGCAGGTGTAGCAATCCTAATCTCAGACAAAGCAAAAGTAAAGATATATTTAATTAAAAGAGTGCTAAAAGGCACCATAAACAATGAAGCAATATCATTTTTTAATATATATGCACCAAGTGGTATGGCATACAAATTCTTTGAGGGAGTTACAGGAAGAAATAGACAGCAAAACTACAATATTGGGAGATCTCAACCTCCCCCTTTCTGAACTTGATAAATCTAACCTCAAAATAAATAAGAGAAAAGTTAAGGAGGTAAACAGAATTTTAGAAAAGGCAGATACAATAGACCTCTGGAGAAAACTGAATGGGGATAAAAAGGAATATACTTTCTTCTCAGTGGTACATGGCACATACTCAAAAACTGACCATATACTAGGGCATAAAAACCTCACAATCCAGTGCAGAAAGGCAGAAGTAGTCAAAGCATACTTTTCAGATCATGATGCAATAAGAATTATTTGTAACAAAGAACCATGGAAAAATAAGCTAAAAATTAATTGGAAACTAAATAATCTAATTCTAAAGAATGAGTGGGCCAAAGAACAAATCAGAGAAACAATTAATAATTTCATTCAAGAGAATGACAATAATGAAACAACATACCAAAACTTATGGGATGCAGCAAAAGCAGTCCTTAGGGTAAGTTTTATATCCCTAAATGCTTACATGAATAAAATAGGGAAAAAGGAGATCAATGCTCTGGGCATACAGCTGAAAAAGCTAGAAAAAGAGCAAACTGAAAATCCCCAATTAAATACCAAATTAGAAATACTGAAAATCAAAGGAGAGATTAATAAAATTGAAACCAAGAAAACTATTGAATTAATAAATAAAACAAAGAGCTGGTTTTATGAAAAAGCAATAAAATTGATAAACCTTTGGTCAATTTGATTAAAAAAAGAAAGAAGAAAATCAAATTACCGGTATCAAAAATGAAAAGGGAGAGTTCACCTCTAATGAGGAGGAAATCAAAACAATAATTAGCAATTATTTTGCCCAATTGTATGCCCATAAATTTGACAACCTTAGAGATATGGATGAATATCTGAAAAAACATAAATTGCCCAGGTTAACAGAAAAGGAAGTAAAATTTCTAAATAACCCCATCTCAGAAAAAGAAATTGAGCACGGCATCAATGAACTCCCTAGGAAAAAATCTCCAGGGCCAGACGGTTTTACATGTGAATTCTATCAAACATTTAAAGAACAACTAATTCCTATACTTTGTAGACTATGTGGGAAAATAGGCGAAGAAGGAGTCCTACCAAATTCTTTTTATGACACAAATATGGTACTAATACCCAAACCAGGTAGAGTCAAAACAGAGAAAGAAAATTATAGACCAATTTCTCTAATGAATATTGATGCAAAAATTTTAAATAAAATATTAGCAAAAAGATTGCAGCAACTTATCACGAGAATAATACACTATGACCAGGTAGGATTTATTCCAGGGGTGCCAGGCTGGTTCAATATTAGGAAAACTATTAGCATAATTGACCATATCAACAACAAAAACTAGCAGAAACCATATGATCATCTCAATAGACGCAGAAAAAGCCTCTGACAAAATACAACACCCATTCCTATTAAAAACACTAGAAAGCATAGGAATAAATGGAACCTTCCTTAAAATTATAAATAGCATCTGCCTAAAACCATCAATAAGCAATATTTGTAATGGGGATAAGCTAGATGCATTCCCAATAAGATCAGGAGTGAAACAAGGATGTCCATTATCACCCCTACTATTCATTTTGGTACTAGAAACATTAGCTGTAGCAATAAGAGAAGAAAAAGAAATTGAAGGGATTAGAATAGGAAAAGAAGAAACTAAATTATCACTTTTTGCAGATGATATGATGATTTATTTAGAGAATCCTAGAGAATCAAGTAAAAAACTACTTGAAATAATAAACAACTTTAGCAAAGTTGCAGGATATAAAATAAACCCACATAAATCCTCAGCATTCCTATAAATTACTAACAAAGCCCAACAGCAAGAGATAGAAAAAGAAATTCCATTCAAAGTTACTGTAGACACTATAAAATATTTGGGAGTCTATCTGCCAAGACAAACCCAGGGCCTATATGAAAATAATTATGAAACACTTTTCACGCGAATAAAGTCAGATCTAAATAAATGGAAAAATATCAGTTGCTCATGGTTAGGCCGAGCTAATATAATAAAAATGACAATTTTACCTAAATTAATCTATCTATTCAGTGCCATACCAATTGAACTACCAAAAAATTTTTTTACTGAGCTGGACAAAATAATAACAAAATTCATCTGGAAGAACAAGAGGTCTAGAATATCCAGGGTATTAATGAAAAGAAATGCTAGAGAAGGAGGCCTAGCCATACCAGATATTAAACTGTACTATAGAGCAGCAGTCATCAAAACTACCTGGTACTGGCTAAGAAACAGAGGTGTGGATCAGTGGAATAGGATAGGTACACAAGAAGGAGAAATCAACAACTATAGCAATCTACTCTTTGATAAACCCAAAGAGGCCAGCTTCTGGGCTAACAATCCATTATTTCACAAAAACTGTTGGGAAAATTGGAAAATGGTAGGGCAGAAACTGGGCATAGACCAATATCTTACACCATATACCAAAATAAAGTCAAAATGGGTTCATGATTTAGGAGTAAAGGCTGATACTATAAGTAATTTGGGAGAGCAAGGAATAGTTTACTTATCAGATTTATGGAAAAGAAAAGAATTCATGACCCAACAAGAGATAGAGAGCATTACAAAATGCAAAATGGATAATTTTGATTATGTCAAACTGAAATGTTTTTGTACAAAAAAAGTCAATGCAACAAAAATGAGGAGGGAAGCAGAAAATTGGGAGAAAATCTTTATAACTAGTGTATCTGATAAAGGCCTCATTTCTAAAATATACATGGAACTGAGCCAGATATATAGGAATACAAGCCATTCCCCAATTGAGAAATGGTCAAAGGATATGAACAGGCAGTTTTCAGAGGAAGAAATTAAAGCTATCTATAGGCATATGAAAAAATGCTCTAAATCACTACTGATTAGAGAAATGCAAATCAAAACAACTCTTAGAGACCATATCTCTTCCTGTCAGATTGGCTAAAATAACAAAACAGGAAAATGATAAATGCTGGAGAGGATGTGGGAAAACTGGAACATTGTTACATTACTAGTGGAGTTGTGAGATGATCCAGCCATTTTGGAGAGTAATTTGGAACTACGCCCAAAGGGCTATAAAAATGTTCATACCCTTTGACCCAGTAATACCACTTCGAGGGCTGTATCCCAAAGAAATCACACAAGCAGGAAAAGGACCCATATGTACAAAAATATTTATAGCAGCTCTTTTTGTGGTAGCTAAGAATTGGAAATAAAAGGGATGCCCATCAATTGGGAAATGGCTGAACAAGCTGTGGTATATGAAGGTAATGGAATACTATTGTGCCATAAGAAATGGGGATAATACGGACTTCATAACAGCCTGGAAAAACCTACACGACATAATGCTGAGCGAGCGGAGCAGAGCCAGGAGAACATTATACACAACCACAGATATACGGATTCTGTGAGGACCAACCCTGACAAACTTCACTCTTCTCAGCAACACAAGGTACAAAGACAAATCCAAAGGACTCACGATGGAGAATGCTATCTACATCCAGAGAAAGAACTATGAAGTATGAATGCAGATTGAGGCACACTTCATGCTAGCCATTTCCCCCCCCTTTTTTTTCTTTTTCTCTCTTTTGTTTTTGGGTTGTTTTTTTTTTGGCCCTGTTTCTTCTTTCGAATGATTCATTTCATTGATCACGGTTCTTCTCCATAACTTGACTAGTGTGTAAATTAATTCAATGCGAAGTTATACATGGAAGCTATATGGGATTCCAGGCCGTCTTGGGAAGGGAGGGGGGGAGGGAGGGAAGAAAATCTGGAACTCAAAATTATGTAGAACCGAATGTTGTAAACTAAAAATAAAAATTAAAAAAAAAATGGCGACGGTGACACTGTGAGAGTAATTTAAGTTTAGTGGTGCAGTCAGAAACCAGACTGAAATTTGGGGAGGTGAGGAAGCAGAGGTTCTCCTAGGAGTGTGGCTGTGATGTAATGAGACAGCTTGCGAGGACAGCAGGGAGAAGTGAGGGTTTTCAGTATGAGAGAGACTTGGCCTTGTACACAGCTGGTGGGGAAGATCCCACCAGCTAAGGAGAGATGAAAGATAACACAGACAGTGAAGTGACTGGCAAGCTCCTGGATGAGATCAAGGCACAAGGAAAGGGGACAGCCTCTTCAAGGAAAGAGCTACTTCTTGGACAAGGAAAAATGGGGGGGGGAGGGTAGGGAAGACAAAGACAAAGGTATCTGAAGTACAAAAGCGGGGAGAAAAGGAGGCTCCTCATGCAGAGACTCTGTTTTCTGGTTCAGTCAGTAAGCATTTGTTAAGACCCTACGATGTGTCAAGGACTGTGCTAAGTGCTGGGAATACAAAAAGAGATAAGAGAAGCTCACAATCTAACAGGGGAGACAACGTGTAAACAAATATGTACAGGATAATTAGGAAATGATTGGAAGGGAAAGCATTAGAATTAAGAGGAATTGGGAAAGGCTTCCTGTAGAAGGTGGGATTTTAGTGAGGGCCTGAAAGAAGCCAGAGAAGCCAGGAGGCAGAGATGAGGAGGAAGAGCATTCCAGGTGCCCAAACACGTTGGAGCCCACCCCATCCCCGTTTCCCAGAGTGAAGGCCCAGTAAGCAGGCTGTGCCCTGAGCTTGGCTTAACAAAAATCCTTTGCGCTCTGGGTGATCTCACCCTCTGGCAAAGTTTATTGCTTTGACTGAGCACCAGGTATTTACTGCCCCATATTTCCCAGGAAATACGAGAGAGCCATCCATCACCTTGCTTGACTTGCTCACAATCCCTGTTCCATGTAAAAGCTAAGTGAACTGAACCTGATACTGTGCCCCGCTGTGAGAAAATCAACTTGGACATTGTTCCCACAGGATCCAGGAAAGGCTGCATTGTCCACACAAGAACATGCCATGGGAAAAGCTACTCAAGATCTAAGAATGATTATGTCATAGTCCAGCCCACTTATGGATATAAGCATTGCCTGTACCCCAACATGCTAAGCCCTCCTGTGAGAGGGGAGAACCCTTCCTTGTTTGCAAGTCACTTTCCTCACTCTGAAATAAATCACACCGCTGACACACCTGCCTCTGGCTTGCTCTGTTCACCTCCAGCCATTCCAGGTTAGAGACTGGTCCAGTCTGGACTACATTCAAAATTCTGTTGACACAGGCATGGGGGCCAGGCAGAGAGAATGCCCAGAGCCAAGGGATGGAGGGTCTTGTTCATGGAACAGCCAGGAAAAGTCAATGGATCAAAGCGTATGTGTTGGGGGAACAGTACAAGATGAATGGAAAGGTAGGAGGGGGCAGGTTTCAGAGGAATTTCTTTGAATGCCAAACAGAGTATTTTGTACTTCCTGGAGGAAACGGAGACACAGGTGTTAGTGATACGATCAGATTCCACTTTAGGAAGATCACTTTGGTGGCTGAAAGGAGGATGTACTGGAGTGGGAAAAGACCCCAAGTTGTCAGACCCACCAGCAGCTATTGCCATAGTCTAGGCATGAAGTTATGAGGGGCTGCAGCAGAGTAGGGGAAGTATCAGAGGAAAGAGGCATTTTGGAGAAATGCTGCAGAGGTGAAAGGGACCAGGGATGGTGCAGAGGTGAAAGGGACCAGAGGTGCAAGATAGGTCAAATAGACCAGAGATGCTGCAGAGATGAAACTGACAGGCCTTGGCACCATAGCCGATCTGGGGAGTAAGAGAGAGTGAGGAATCCAGGATGACTCCAAGGTTATGCACCTAAAGGACTGGGAGGCTGGGAGTGTCCTTGACAGTGATTGGGAAGGTGGGAGAGGGGAGGATTTAGGGGGAAAGACCATGGGTTCTGTTTTGGTCATGTTTAGTTTAAGATGTCTCCTGAACATTCAGTTCCAGATGTCTGAAGGGCAGTTAGAGATCGGAGGTCAGCAGAGACTTTAAATCCATGGAGGTTGAGGAGGTCACCAAGCGAAATAATATAAAGAGAAAAAGGGCCCAGAAAAGCCCTGAAGAACACCTACAGTTAGAGGTGTTCTGAAAAAGGACTGGCAAGGGAAACAGAGGAGGGGTCAGAAGGGCAGGAGGAAAACCAGGAGAGAGAGAAGAGAGCATCAAGGCAGAGAGTGTGATCAGCTGTGTCTAAGGCTGCAGGGAGACCAACAAGAATGAGGCTGAGAAAAGGGCACTGGATTTAAAACTAAGAGACCATTGGTAACTTGAGGGAGAAGTTTCAGGGGAACAACGGGGCAGAAGGCAAATTGTCAGGCGTTAAGAACAGAGCAAGAGGAGAGGAAGTGGAGGCACCAACCGTAGGCAGCCTGCATTTTCAAAGACTTTAGACACAAGGGGCAGACGAGATATAGGATGACAGCAGGGATAAATGGATCAAGTGAGGTTTTTTCAGGATGGAGACATGGGTATATTTGTGAGTGGTTGGGAAGGAGCCAGGTGACAGTATGATCTGAAAGGAAGTCTTTATGTTTGAAACAGCCAGCAAGTACAACGGTGAATCAATCAGTGAGAAGTCTTGCTAGGGAGCAGTGAGAGCATGAGGCTGACTGGTTTCCTCTGGTGGTGTTCATCAGGAACAGAAGAGGGGTGGTGGTGAAGAGAAGGAACCCTGGGGTAGAGTTTGCCAAGGGCTGACTGGTAACAAAACATGCCTGATGGCAAGGATTCAAAAGCAGAGGAGACATGGTCGAGTTGATCTGCTTCCCTCTAGGACCTCGACTTCAAACAGAAGAAAGTAAAGCCAAGCAAAGATAATGGACTTTTCACTTGTGTCCCAGGAGCCTCATGATGTTCCCATTTCATCAGCACCCTCTGCCCCTAGGAACCCTCTGACTAGCGGGCAAAGCCAAGGGCTCCTTCCCAAACCTCCCCTTGAAGCCCTCACTCAGGCCACCCATCTCTTCCTTCTCCATCAAGCCTCAGATCCAGGTACCATCCTTCACCTCCTGTTCCTCCTTTCCAGCTTCCTTCCTTCATTAGACTGTAAGCTCCTTGAGGGTGAGAGCTATCTTTCTGTTTTGTATGTGTAACCCCAGAACTTGGGACACTGCCTGGCACACAGTAATGGCTTACGTGTTTGACTAAATTAGAGTATCATCTTAAGCAATGTATGTCAAAAAACCACAGCTGTGCTGAATTTTAGAATTTCAAGTAATTAACTTTCCCTATTTTGGGGTGAGCTTGTAGCATTTATACTTTGGAAGTTACTGAA
The DNA here is from genome assembly GCF_011100635.1 of Trichosurus vulpecula. Taxonomy (NCBI): domain Eukaryota; kingdom Metazoa; phylum Chordata; class Mammalia; order Diprotodontia; family Phalangeridae; genus Trichosurus; species Trichosurus vulpecula. Next base: position 1,823,914 of record NC_050573.1, read on the forward strand.
CCTTAAAACTGCACTAAGATTTTCAGGACACCGTGTATTATTCTTAGTCTCCTCTGGTCTTGGCTTAGAAGAGGGAAAGATTGGGGACAGTGAGAAATAGATTGTTTTCTCTACTTGGAGACCTTGCTCAAGCACTTACTACTGACATCATCCAGGGCAAACCCCTTTCTCTGCCAACCTCAGTCTCCTCACCTTCAAGACGGGAGTACGACTGCTTATACTACGGACAAGTTTTTGTGAACAAAGTGTTTTGTGCATCTTCAAGTACAAAAGGACAAGCTACCATTGAAGACAGACAACTTTTATGTCTGATGACACCTTCAAGCTCAGGACTGAAAGAAGATGGGCCACAAGAGCCTTGCCAAATGGCTGAGCAAGTGTTGGCAAAGAAAGGGCTGTGGGGGGTAACATATCCAAAGGAAGCAGCCCTCTGCATGAAAACCGAGCTGCCTCTAGTGTCCAAGGTTCAAATCAAATCACTGGGTGGTCGTGACCGGCCAGACCTGGTGGCAAGGAGGCACAGTGCCCGGAACTCTGAGCCTGGAGTCAGAATCCCATCTCAGACACTAATTAGCTGGGGGACCAAGGGCAAGTCGCCTAATCTATTTGCCTCAGGTTCCTCTTCCATTAAATGGCGATCCTAATAGCATGTCCCTCCCAGGGTGATTGTGAGGATAAGATGACAAAATATTTGTAAAGCCCTAGAGAAATGCCAGCAATTATTAAATTCTCTCTCAGGGCCTCAATTTTCACTATGATAGAATGAGCAGGTTGGGAGAGATGCTCTATGAGGTCTTTCCTCCTCTACAGAAGAGCCTCAGTTTCTTGGGGGCTTGCACATGGAAAAGAAATGGCATTTCAAGAAAGAGTTGAGTCCCACTTACATGGCAGGCCTGAGCAGTCAGGAACACAGGGGCCATTCCCTCTTCTTTGAAGAATTTCTTCCTGGGGAAGAGCAGCGTTCTCAGGAGGCACAGCTAGGAAGAAAATCAAACTATGAAGGGGGCTCTTGCTGGGTCCCACAGATCCCATAAAAAAACCAACCCTCCATCCTTCTCGGGGGGGGGGCACCTGGGGTCTGCACTGCCCCCAACTCAATGAACATTAAGCAGCTTCTACATAAAAAGGCACAAATGATTACAAAGCCAAAAGGGAAGTAGTGCTTTCAATAAATAGAAAAGCTAGTATTGTTTTGGGGACACAGAGAACGTAAATAGATATGTAAAAACCCTGAATGGCAGAGCAAGAGCACTGAGCTACCATATGTCACTGCATAATCGTCGCAGATTTTAGGCAATTTTTTTTTTTTTTGCAAAAAAGTGAGGTGCGACCAGCATGTGAAGCTTTTCAATTGTACAGGCATTACTTAAAAATCATTTATTACTTAACTGTCTTTGGTGCAAGATTAGGATAAACAGAACACTTGCGAATATGCATTAAAATGAATATGAAGTTTCCTGGCACATGCGCAAGACAAATCAAGGAAAGCTTTCAACCTTGTCGGTGCAAGCGGTTGGCAACTTTTGGCATATTGCGGGTCTCCTTCGCACAGACAGATTCCATCGTCGCATGAACCTCATGACCCAGCCACGACTCTCCTTAAACTGAGTGCTAAGAATGTTGTGTTTGCGCGCGACCTCTCGTGCCTTCATTTGCAACATTTCATATGATACACGGTAGCCACTGTTGCGCATTTCGGTGACATACATAAACACTTCTTCATCGATCTGTGGAAACTTGCCTGTTTTAGGACCTCTAAACGCACGTCTAGAAAGGTCTGTGTTTTCTAGCTTGTCTTTTAGTTTCCGCCAGTCTCGCACCAACTTTTCACTCACGGAAAACTGTCTTTCCGCAGCTCTGTTTCCATGCTGTTCAGCAAAAACAATCACTTTCAATTTGAAGCCCGCAGAATAGTTTCTATATTTACCCATAGTCATAAAGAAACGCTTCACACATTAATGTTTCGCTGGCAGATGAACTGTACAACCAGAGAAGGAAGATGCAAGTCTTACCAAATCACGTGACTTACTCACGGCAGCTTCACCTGCTGCCTGCTTCCTGGCTCCTAAGGCTCTTCATTGGGCTTTAGTACAGCAGAATTGTAAACAAACCATGCAAGGTGGATTTTCAAACTATACTGACAATGCACCTGCGCTGAGAATTCTAGGCTTGCAGCTCACAATGCCAGAGAGATAAATGCATATCCATAGGCCACTGGTGAATACACTGATGCTCTGTTTACCTTTCAAGCAGTGCGATGAACAGAATTTTACCATTTAATGATTATACGATGAAAGGTTATAAACCAATTTTTGGACTGAAAAAACAGGGTGCGATGACTATGTGGTGGCGACGATTATGTGGTGAAATACGGTAGGCCTTTAAGGATCCTGAAACACAGGGAAACAGGAAGACCAGAGTTCAAATTTAGCCTCAGACACTTACTGGCTGTGTGACCCTGGGCAAGCTACTCAACCCCTATTGGTCTCACTGTCCTCACCAGTAAAAGGAGGATAATGACAGAACCTGCCTCCCACAGCCGTAGCGAGGATCCAGTGAGATGATCACTGGGAAGCCCAGAGCACAGCCCCTACTGGGTAAGTACTATGTAAATATTAGCTATTATCCTAACTGACTGACGTGGGGGAGAGGTAAGAAGAATGGGAAGGAGGAAAAGGAGGAGGGGGAAGAAGAAGAGGAAAGTGGGAGGGGGAAGAGGGAAGGGGGAGGAGGATTCCCAAGAACAGGTCCCAGGACCAAACAGCACACTCGAACCCTGGGCCCGGGGGTATCAGAAGCGGGGTCACAGTCTCAGAGGCCGGAGAAAGGCCGAGCCGGCCCGGGGCTTTGGCCCAGGGTCGCCCCGCAGGAGAGGCCTGGGATTGGTCTGGCCGGAGTCGGGGCGGGGGGGAGGCCCTTCCAGGCCAAGGGCCGGGATCTCGTACCCTCCAGCCACTCGCAGCAGGTGCTGGAGCCCAACAGCGGCTCCCCGGCTCGCCCCACCCCCAACCCCCTCAGAGGGCGGAGCGGCTCCCAAAGCTCGGGCACCTCCCGCGGATAGGCCAGGAGACCCCGCCCCGCCCCGGGATGACCAATGGACCCACCCGATTACACGGAGGGGCGGCTTGTGGGCGGGGCGCCGAGGCTCCCGGCGCAAGCGCCTTGGCGGCAGCTTCCCCTCCCCCCATGTCCCCCAGACTCCGATTCCAGGGCCCCGCGTCCGACCTCCCCCCTCCACATCCCCTGCCCGGCCAAGTTTCCGGCTCCCCACTCACCCTGGCTTGGGGTGCAAGCCTCGGGCTAGGAGGCAGCGGTTGAGCTCGGAGCCGAACCGAGGCTGCCCCAACACCTGAGACGTGAATCGAAGCCGAAAGCGGACGTGACGCACTAGGTGGAGGCTTTCTTCCTGTCTTCCCTTGGGCTCCATGGCGACTGCGTCTGATGGCCGAGTTGCATCCTGGGAAACGTAGTCCCAGACTGGCCACGGGGCCGCGTGCTCTTGTCCTTAGCGGTAGGAGCTGCGCTCCCTGCGGACAGTCTCTTGTTCTGCAGCTGACCTCAGACCCCCTCTAAGCCTGTGGGAAGTAGACCCCAGAGGCCGTCTGGGCCAGTTTCGTATCACCAACTGGAAACTGAGACCCAAAGGGCAAGGGGGTGCGGAGATAGAACAGAGGACTTGGGTTCAAATCCTGTCTCAGATACTTTGTGACCCTGGTTGCCTCAGTTTCCTGAACTGTAAAATGGGCATCCTAATAGCTCCCAGCTGGGCAGAATGACCAAATGAGGCTGTATTTGTAAAGCACTAACCCTGAGACTCTATAAACGCTAGTTGTTACTGTGGTTCTTGGGTAGCCTCGTGGTACAGCGAATAGAGTCTGGCCCTGGAGTCAGGAGGACCTGAATCACCAGCTGGGTGACCCTCGGCAATTCACTTCACCCTCTTTGCCTCAGTTTCCCCATCTATCCAATGAGGCAAAAAGGAAACAGCAAGTAATGCCAGTGTCTCTGCCAAGAAAGCCCCCATGGGGTGTGACGTGTAGTTTCTGGCTAATTAATCGTTTTGTTAAGCTGCTAGCAATCGTTAACAAGGGAGTTGGTGACAGTACCAGATGCCTAAGACCCCTCGCAGAACCGGTCAGCGGGCAATGCCAGGCTGGGGTGAAAACAAGGTTATTAGGAGAGAAAGGACCACCCAGGTGGAGCCCAAGGGAAGTTTGCACGTTCAGGACTGGACAGCAAAGGGCAGGGCACGGGCTGTAACCACGCCCAAATGTTTTTCCCTTGGGAACCTCTAAAATCCAGCCCTTGATAAAGGATTTGTTGCCTAAGGTATGGATTCAGTCCAAGTGGCAGGGAGGGCAGGAGAAGCTACTTACAAGTCGTGGCCTCAAGGTCGCAGGTTCCGCACCGCACCGCACCGCAGCGCTAGACTCTGAAGACCAGAGGGGCGACTTCCCTGCACAGGACCCCAGCTGCGAAAGCATTTCCCCAGCCTGGCACAGACCCAAGGACACATAGGGAGTCCAGCTTGGAGCGCAAACAGCAAATTATGTCAGCTGGAGGGCTGCATCTCTGATACCTTCAGGGCCTCCTGCGTGCTCTGGGTCCAGTGTTTCTGGAGGAAACAAGACAAGTTAAGGGGACCGCTTACCAGCCGTTACCATCCCCCACTCTGGTCAAAGGCGATTCTGGGTACACCAATGACCACAGAGAGCTCAATGGGTACAGAGGTATGTGGATGCTCCCTGGGACAGCCCCAGTCACAAAGCGGGAACAGGACCATTCACCAAGTGCAGCACAAGCCATAGGAAGAATGACCAAGAGTCGGGACAAATTTGAAGGGGAAAATCCAACAACACCTCGGTCATCATTGATACAGAAAAGAAGAGCCACAGGGTGCCTTCGGGCATCCGTGACAGCAGACAGTGAGCCTCCCTGCCACGCGCTCCTCCTGCCCTACAAGCAGCCATACAAGTCCTGGACTTCAGACATCCCACGCAGCCATCAGTCCCCTGGCACAGCTTTCCTCAGGGCAGTCCGGGAAATACCATGTCCTCGAGGGCACCCCTCTATTGGCTTTTCCATTCTGGTTCCAGATCACTTCCAGGGGCTCTTCAGATGTTCCTGCCAGAATCCTTTTATGAGTCAGATCTCAATGTAAGGTGGCACTGACTCTCATAATTTATTTCTCCAATAATAGTTCAAATCAGGAAAACCAGCACAGCCCTTGCAGTTCTAACTAATCTATAACGGCTCTAAAGGGAGGAACCCTAATGGGAACCCAGCATTTACCCAAGGCTTCGGGGAATTCCCATTGCAAACACCCCAGCTGTTTCTATCTCCTTCGAGCGCCTGACATAAACACTGGTCAGAGGGTCACTGATACATTGATGTATGTAAGACACCCAAGTACAAACCAAACATTTTAAATATCTAAGAAGGCAGAACTCACAAACCTTCCAAATTACATATATATTCACTTAAACTTCCTGGTCCCTCAAAATCTTTACTCAAATCTTTTTTAAAATTGCACAATATTTACCAATTAACTGCTAATTACCATAGAACTGCAAATTGAAACACCATCCAATTTGAATTAATTCTGATTCAGTTCAATTATCCAATACCCCCCCCATAGGAGAAGCAGAAGCAATGATTTTGACCTTCACACAAAAACATAGGTTACTGAAGTCCGTAAAAGTCACCAAGTTAACTGCAACTATTACAAACCACTCAGGATGGCACTCAAGTAATCATGTTCAAAACAGTGCACATCGAATACGTGGTTCATAATCAAACATGTTTGTACCACAGGACATGCAGTACAAGCAGGTGTCATTTCCACATTAAGAATCAGCTTGAATATAACAGATTTTCCATTGATGTAACGCAAAAGATTCCCTAAGTTATCCCACTCTAAGAAAACCGATTGCACTAACCTTCTCTTTTTCAAACCAAACTGAAGACGTTTCTGACTTAGTTTCAATAATTAACATAATACAGCTAGGTCCCGCAAACACTTGTGTCAATACCCAATTACTCTGCCATCAAACATGTAAGGACCATTTTATAGACATATATCTAGTAACAGGAAGACAGCTAGGCCAAATACTCATTTACTAAGTTGTTTAGGATATAGAAAAGATTATATACGTATTTATATACACACACACACATGTATGTGTGTATACGATAACTAGCTCAGATCTTACACACATATGCTGTATTTTAGTAGCTCATTCGTAACCCAGCCTTAGTCCATGGGACAGTAATATAACATTGTGGTTGCATCTTAGTTTCGTACCCTTGTCCCGTTATTCCCATATTATTTAGAAGGAATGAGCAGTTTCAGGGATTTCAGGCACAACCATGTCGCCATTAGCAGGCAGATGACAAGCCCATTGTTGGGGATCTGGAGTGCCCGCTCATTCAGGTTGAAAACATCAGAACTTAGCCACTTGCACTGCACCCGTGTCTTCTACTGACCACTTAGGCAGATGATAGAAATTTGCCATAAGAGGAAAAGGTAGGGACATGATTATAACAGCATGCAACCGGTCCTTGATGACAACACATATTGGGCAGGATCCTCAGCCCTTTTTGAATATTATAACGCCAGGTGGACCTATTCTAATGAGAGGCTGGCGGGGGGGGGGGGGTGACTCTGATCACTCAATCTTGGTCAAAGAGACTTGTCTATACCCATAACACCTCATCTAGGGTAATCTACATTAAAGGGTGTACCCCCCTGCCTAAACCTGCCAGGGTGGAACACAACAGGCTGGAATTCACCTTAGATTAAATTTTTTGTAACTTCTCTAGTTGGGGGAGGCCGCCCACCCGACACTGAAAGGCGCTTCCCCAGGGATTGGGTAACCTCATCCACCAACAATACCCTTCAGAGACCTAGATGCTTCTGAAAAGAAGATCCTGGTCCTAAGTCGTGAATTGATCGTTAACGTAAGACAGAAATAACCATTTCTCTCAGGAGTCATGAAAAGTTGGACATGACGGAACAATGATCATGGCTCTTCTTGTTGTCGTTAACCTTATTAACTGATGGGTTCGATTCCTAGATTCCTCCTGTAAGAGGATATGAGCGCCTGGAACACATGGGGGCTGTGTGACCTTGGGCAAGTCACTTAGATCCTCTCAGCGCTCCTAGGCAACTAGTACATAAATGAAATGACTAATCTGCATAATGGAGGCAAATGAAATCACAGGTGAACCCCAATGCCACAGTACCATTTGCATTTCCTCCTCCAGCTCATTTTACAGATGAGGAAACTGAGGTAAAGAGTGAAGTGACTTGCTCAGAGTCACACAACTAGTAAGTGTCTGAGGCCAGATTTGAACTCAGGAAGATGAGTCTTCCTGACTCCAGGCCCAGGACCCCATCCCCTGCATCACTTAGCTGCCTCACAAATCTCAAATGGGCTCTCGTGGCAAGGCAATCCTTTCACATGTCCCTAATTGACTGACTATCCCACTCACCCCGGTGGCTCTTGACTCTTCCAAATCTTTTCAAGCCTCCTCCAAACTTCTGTGGCTCTTCCCATTCCTACTTCTCAGCTGAGATCCTTACCTCACATTTCACAGAAAAAACCGAGGCCATTTGCTGAGAGATCTGTCTTCTTCCCTTCTCTTCTCACTTTTCTTGGATACCTTCTGCCTCTAATGTCTCACCAGAAAAGGTGGCCCTTGTAATATCAATTAAGTGTGGTGTCTTTGATTGAGTCTTACTAGGTGCTAAACCCTTGGCCCCATGCTCTATCTATTAGGTGCTAAGCCTAGGTGGGTGTGAATCGGTAACTAAGGTGGGGCCAATGAAGGGAGGTGCTAACACCAGAGTCAATCATAGGAGCCTAAGTTCTCGTCGCTCAGAGGAGTTTGATGACCTCTGAGACTGTATAAAAACGGAGAGCAGGAGGAGGGCGATAAGCGGGCGCTGGGTTGTAGCTCCCCGTTCAGGTGAGGGAGGAGGAGGAAGGTCGTGCGGCCGTCTCGAGAGTCGTGAAACCGGACCGAGTTCTTCAAAATCCCCTTCCACCGACCGAGCCGCGGGCCCCTCTGAGGAGAAAGGGTCGGGGAGCCTGCTAGTTGCGGCGAACCGTCGGGGTCGCTGCTGCCGCCTCTAGCCGAGCGCGCGCGGGCCCTCCCAGGGCGCGCAGCCTTCGGGCCGAGCCCTTGCCGGCCATGAGCTACGGGCGCCCTCCCCCAGACGTGGAGGGGATGACCTCCCTGAAGGTGGACAACCTGACATACCGCACCTGGCCCGACACTCTGCGACGAGTCTTTGAGAAGTACGGCCGGGTGGGCGATGTCTACATCCCCCGCGATCGCTGCACCAAGGGGTCCCGTGTCTTCGCCTTCGTGCGCTTCCACGACAAGCTCGACGCCGAAGACGCTATGGACGCCATGGACGGCGCCGTGCTCGACGGCCGGGAGTTGCGGGTGCAAATGGCCCGCTATGGCCGCCCGCCGGACTCCCATCACAGCCGCCGGGGACCGTCGCCCCGCCGGTACGGGGGAGGCGGCTACGGACGCCGGAGCCGCAGCCGCTCTCGAAGCAGGAGTCGCTCCAGATCCCGAAGCCGATCTCGCTACAGCCGATCCAAGTCTCGTTCTCGCACTCGATCCAGATCTCGATCTACCTCTAAGTCCAGGTCGGCCCGTAGATCCAAATCCAAGTCCTCGTCGGTCTCCAGATCTCGCTCCAGCTCCAGGTCCAGGTCCAGGTCCAGATCCAGAAGGCCTCCACCTGTATCGAAGAGGGAATCAAAATCTAGATCTCGATCCAAGAGCCCCCCCAAGTCTCCTGAAGAGGAAGGAGCTGTTTCATCTTAGGATCATGATACGACAGAAAGCAACATAATGGGTGACTTGAGGGGAAAGACCATATTCAGTCCATTGAAGAGTCCCTGGAACAAGCAACTGGCTATTGAAAAGGTTATTTTGTAACATTTTGTCTAACTTCTTAACTTGTTTTAAGCTGCCTCAGAGGGCAAACTTCATTTTATGTGCCATTTTGTTGCTGTTATTCAAATTTCTTGTAATTTAGTGAAGTGAACGACTACAGATTTCATTATTGGCTTTGGATATTTGAGGTAAATTTTCATTTTGTTTATATAGTGCTGATTTTTGTTTGAAATTAAACAGACTCCTTTAACCTGAAAAAAAATAAAAAAATAAAAATGGAGAGCAGAGCTATTTGCTTAGGGCTCTCACTCTTGGTGGCATGCTGATGTGGAGACTCTGGGCAGCTGTAGTTAAGTGCCCTCCAGCTTGCCCAGATGTTGGGACTTGGTTTTCTTGGTAACTATGAATTGTATTTGGTCTGCTTGAATTTGTTTGTATTTGCTCTGAAGTTCAGGGTGCTGGCTTTTCCCCTGAACTAAGTGACTGATATTTCTATGCTGGATTAAAGTAAGCTTGTTAACCCCTTAACGTCACTTTCCTTAGTAAAGCAGATCAAAACAACCTGGGCTTCAAAGGGCCATAAAAATGTTCATACCCTTTGACCCAGCAATACCACTTCTAGGGTTGTATCCCAAAGAAATCACACAAGCGGGAAAAGGACCCATATGTACAAAGATATAGTGGCTCTTTTTGTGGTAGCCAAGAATTGGAAATCAAAGGGATGCCCATCAATTGGGGAATGGCTGCACAAGCTGTGGTATATGAAGGTAATGGAATACTATTGTGCCATAAGAAATGGGGATGATACAGACTTCGTAACAACCTGGAAAAACCTACACGACATAATGCTGAGGGAACGGAGCAGAGCCAGGAGAACATTGTACACAACCACAGATATATGGATTCCGTGAGGACCAACCCTGACAGACTTCAACTCTTCTCAGCAACACAAGGTACAAAGACAACTCCAAAGGACTCACGATGGAGAATGCTATCTACATCCAGAGAAAGAACTGTGAAGTTTGAATGCTGATTGAGGCACACTTCATGCTCACTTTTTTTTCTTCTCTTTTGTTTTGGTTTTAGGGTTGTTTTTTTTTTTTTTGGTTCTTCTCATGATTCATTCCATTGGTCATAATTCTCCACAACTTGACTATTGTATAAATTAATTCAATGCAAAGGTATACGTGGTAGTTATATGAGATTCCATGCCATCTTGGGGAGGGGGGAGGAAGGAGGGGAGAAAATCTGGAACTCAAAAGTATGTAGAACCATGTGTTGTAAAATAAAAATAAAAATTAAAAAATAATAAAAAAGGAGACAAAAAAGAAGAAGCTGGGCTTGCAGTGTTCTGTGAGCTGGTTGTTGTTGGTTTTACACCCCCATGGCAGGGGCTAGCCAGATTGTTGAAACACCCTCCCTACCAAGACAGAGTCCTAGGCTTGGAACAAGGGTGCAACCATAGTGAGGGCCCACCTGTGGTGAGGGAGCTGTCAGTGTGTGGCCCCGAGGGAGGCAGAAGAGACACCTCCAGCCTCTTCTCCCCCCACCTTCTCCAAGGGAGACTTTCATTTCAGCAGAAGGAAAGGCAGGAGGTTGGGGCCAGAGGCCACCACTCTGTTCTCCTCAGAGAGAGCAGGCACCAAGTTAGAAGTATATCTACTGCTGTTGTACCAGAAGCCCCAGGGATATCTGCTAGACAGAAAGGGTCTGCCAGGTTATCCTTCAGTGGGATGGTCCTATCTATTGACATTCCTTGGAGGAGTCACAGGGCCCCAGGGATTTCTTGCTAAATGCTGAAGAGATCTGAGTCCATTCTTTCTGGGGGTGCTTGTCAGTAGCTAGGGGTTTCTCAGGGGTTCCCAATTTTTCCAGTATTACACTGCTCCTTTAAATATTGTCAGTCTAGGGGAAAAGGTGGAGGACCATCTAACTTCAGATCACTTTGTCGTGATTATTGGGAAGGGGAGGGGGCTCCCAAGCTCTATCACTGAGGCTTCATGATGATTAAAAAGTTCAAGAGATATTGTTTCTGGGTAATTTAATCATTTCATTAATAAGGCCAGGAGGTTCTTAATAAAAGCATGGTCTTTGGGCCATCTCTCTCAGATCAAAGACTCCTAATGGTGGTGGGAGGGGGTTACAGTTTGTCTGCCCTTTGAAGAGGAGGTTTTCCTGGGGGATGGGGATCCACTCAGACTAGTTAACACCAAGACAGGTGTGGGCTATATTACAATGAGGGTCTTAGGGCCTGTGACTTGGATCACTCAAATCTTGGTCAAAGAGACATCAATTTCCATTTCAGCTGTCTTGATAATAGGGAGAATCAGCCTTGGTAAAGACAATGAGCAGGAATACACCCATTAGCCCAAACTTAGGGTTTCTTTTACTGTTTGATTAGATCTTGGCCTGGGGAAATCTCTCTTAGAGATTTCCCAGGTCAGTTAGTTTCTGGATGAAGAAGTAGAAAAGGGGGAAAACCTTGGTTCTAATACAATAATTAGTTATTCAATATAAGAGAAATATTCATCTCTTACAGCTTGATGCCTTTTCCACTAACTACCAGTTCCACAATGAACATGCATAGAGAACGGCCCATTTATCCAAACCATAGCAAAACAGAAACCAGAAAAGATATCTAGAGAAGAATATATACCAGACAATAGAGAATAAAGGAACTCTCCCATAGGGAGTGAGATGACTCAGCTCAACCAAGAGAGATCCTGGATCTCACCCAAGGGGAAACTCCCCAAAACCTCTAGCGTAGCAAGCTGGACATGCTGGGGACTGCTGGTTCCTCCCAGAGTCTTTCCCTTCAGCAACCTGAAGTGGGGTTGGCCTCATCTATCTTCCATCTAGAAACTGGATGCCATTCTACCCAAATTAATTTACCTATTCAGTGCCATGCCAATCAAACTAACAAAGAATCATTTTATAGAGCTAGAAAAAATAACATTAAATTCATCTGGAAGAACAAAAGGTCAAGGGTATCAAGGGAGTCAAAGAAAAAATATAAAGGAAGGTGATTTCACTGTACCATATCTCAAACTATATTATAGAGCAGGAATCATCAAAAACAATCTGGTGCTGGAGAAAAAAATAGAGTGCTGGATCAATGGAATAGATTAGGCGCACAATACACAGTAGTAAATGACCATCACAATTTAGTGTTTGACACACCCAAGATCCAAGCTACTAGGTCAAGAGCTCACTATTCAATATAAACTGCTGGGGAAACTGCAAAGCAGTTGGACAGAAACAGTTTATCAAGATAAGGTCAAAATGGGCACATGATTTAGACATAAAGGGTGATACCATAAGAAATTACAGGAGGGGGCAGCTAGATGGTGCGGTGAGCAGAGCACTGGCCCTGGAGTCAGGAGGCCCTGAGTTCAAATCCAGCCTCAGACACTTGACACACTTATTAGCTGTGTGACCTTGGGCAAGTCACTTAACCCCAATTGCCCTGCAAAAAAAAACAAAAAAAATTATGCAGAAAGCCAGAGAGAAAAATGCTTTACAGCTCTGATAAAGGCCTCATTTCTCAAATATTTAGAGAAATGGGTCAAATTTATAAGAATACAAGTTATGCCCCAATTGATAAATGATCAAAGGACATGAACAGGCAGTTTTCAGGTGAAGAAATCAAAGTTATCTATAATACAAAAAAATGCTCTAAATCAGGGCTTCTTAAACTTTTTCTACTTGCAACCTCTTTTTACACAAGAAAGTTTTACATGACCCTGGGGATATAGGTATATAAAATAGGTATACAAATCAAACATTTGTTGATAATAAATCATAAAGAAATTTATTTTAAAACAATTCATTAATATACATATAATTTTATCATTTATTAAAGAAGAAAGCAAGTTTGCAAACTAATGAGAGGGATGAGCTTGTTTATAAAGAATTAAATCTTGGTGCAATATTTGATACTGCAGGATATAGAACATCTTCAATGTTTTTCAGAGTTAATCAACATTTTGATTTTATAATCATCAATGCTGAGAATACTGCTTCACTTAAATACATAGTACAAAATTGCAGGAGCATGTTTAGGACCATTTCAGAAATTGTGAGAAATCCTGTCCTAACCCCAAGCCAAAATTCACTTAATGATTCTGTACGTACAGTAAAAGCACTGCAATTCACAACGTACAATAATCTCAAATCTGAGGCGAGATGTTTCTGGTGGTGTTTTTTGGCGTTGTGGGGCGTGACGGCATGCACAGTACTAAGTACGAGTATTGTGTGTTCAGAACTGAGGCCACTTGTGAAGCTATGCAATGCAATGTGGGCAAGTGCTGCCAGAAACACCTTGGATTCATTATGCGTTTAATTTTAAATTGACTTTTAGTCACCGTGTGTTCTGAAACCTTTTATTGTTGCCAAATTTTTCACAACCCCCACATTCAGTTACACAACCCCACATGGGGTCTCAACCCACAGTTTAAGAAGTACCACTCTAAATCACTAATGAGTAGAGAAATGCAAATTAAAACAACTCTGAGGTACCATCTCACACCTATCAGCTAATATGACAGAAAAAGAAAATGACAAATGCTGAAGGGATGTGGGAAAATTGGGACTATTTGGAACTATGCGGAAAGGGCTATGAAATTGTACATACCTTTGATCCAGCAATACCACTGCTAGGTCTATAGCCCAAAGAGACTTTTTTTTTTAAAGGAAAAGCTTCTATAGGTATAAAAATATTTATAGCAGCTTTTTTTGTAGTGGCAAAGAACTGGAGATTGAGGGGATTCCATCAATTGGGGAATGGCTGAACAAGTTGTGGTACATGACTGTGATAGAATACTGTCTGCTATAAGAAATGACAAGCAGGATACTTTCAGAGAAACTGGGAAAGACTTACATGAAAAGACACAAAGTGAAACAAGCAGAACCAGGAGAACATTGTACATAGTAACAGCAATATCGTATAATGAACGACTGTGAATGACTTGGCTATATTCGGCAATACGATGATCTAAGATAATCCTAAAGGACTAGCGAGAAAGCATAGTATTTGCCTCCAGAGAAAGAACTGATATTGTCTGAATGCAGACTGAAGTATACTACTATTTTCATTTTCCTTCCTTCCTTTTTCTGTCTTTCTTCCTTCCTTTCCTTCTTCCTTCCTTCCTTCTTTCCTTTCTTTCTTGTTTGAGCCTTCTTGTACAAAACGACTAATATGGAACTATTTTACATGATTGCAAGTGTATAACTTACCACATTAGGAAATGGGAAGGGAGGGATAGAATTTGGAAGTCAAAACTTAAAAAAAAAATGTTGAACATTGTTTTGACATGCAATTGCAGGAGAAAATAAAATATTATTTTTAAAAATAGTCCTGCCAAAAAGGAAATAAAGTCAGGCTGATATAAGGCACTGTCCTTTAAAAAGTTTTCAGTAAAGCAAAATAACTGAATCAACTACCAAAGCATGTAAACGTTCTGCTTCTTTCAGTGCTGAACAATTTAGTACCTGAAAAGAAAGGGAAAAAAAAAAACTTAGCGTCAGTTAAAAGAAAAACAAAGCTGCTAAAACTCCACGCGGGATTCAGATGGGACATGACCAGTTGCAATGGAAAATGAGCTGAGCCCTAAACAAGAAGGGAAGCCCCCTGTAAAGGATGCAGTGAACTCTGGTTTATTAACAACTTCTCAGAATGTGGCTCGGAGGAGCGGGTTTGACCGGGCTCTGCCAACGACCGTAATTTAAGAGGACTATTTGGGAACTAAAACTTGGTTATTGCTTGGGGTGGCGGGATCCCAGGCTGTTTTAAGTGCAAGCTCAGGTCCAAAGCCCACGGGCACGGCTTCCAGCACAATCGTATGCCCACAGCTCCTTTGGCCACTTGCCAATTCACGGACATCCGTGAATTCCAGTTTCTCGGCCACCACAAAGAGGCGCTGTCAATATTTTTGTACAAATCGGTCCTTTCCCTTTTTTGGATGTCTTTGGGACACAGACCTGGCAGTGGTATTGCCTGATCGGAGGGTCCGCACACTTCCATAGCCCTCTGGCGCGCGTGTAACGGGGTCGGGGCGGTGATGGGGCCCCGCCGTTTGACAGGCGAGGCGGTGGGCGGGGACGACCCTACGCGGTACACCAGCCTCGCTCAGCGCCCTGCTCCTACGCGCCTGCGGTTAACGAAGGGGGGAAATCCCAGAGCCTTTCCGATCTGGTACGCTACGGACGGCTTCTCAGTCATCACAATAGCTGGATTTCTATAGGGCCAGGCACCGTGCCAAGCGATTTACAAACACGGTCTCATTCGAACCAAACCACAACCTAAGCGGCTTCTGTCGCTGGTCCCATTTCACAGTTGAGGGAGCTGCAGCACAGGGGGCGTGACCGGCCCCCGCCGCAGAGGGGGCGTGACCGGCCCCCGCCGCACAGGGGCGGATCAGAGCACTCCGCTTCCCGGCACAGCCGCGGACTTTTGGGCATGCGGCGTAGCCGCCTCGGCGTCGCCGCCTCGGCGTCCTGCCTTCGTTTCCCAGAAGGCCTTGCGGATCCGTCCCTGGGCTCCGAGGCGGAATTCCATCACATCCGCTCCTGCCGCGGCTGCTTCCGCTCCTTTCGTTCTCGACCGCTACTGCTCCACTGGCCCCAGCCCCGTAGCCCCGCGTCTTGTGCCGGGTGAGTTGGTGCGGGGGGGCTGGAAGCTCTGGGAGGGACCTGGAGAAGAGGCGCCGCGCTTCGTCCCGCCCCCCACACATTCATTGGTCAGGCCGGCGGGTGTGCGGAGGCCTGGGGCCAATCAGGTACCACGTCGAGGACCCGAAGGTGAGAGGCGCAGAGCGACACTCTCGGAATCTGCCTCTCGCCGCCCCCGCCCAGGCACGCCTCCTTCCCAGTCGCGTGCTTCCATTGGACAGCTCCCCGGGGGTGGGATTAGGTCTGACCCCGCCCCTCTCCCAATTTGTGCACGTGAAGCGAGAGTGGCGGGTCTGTACCCGGCCTGCCCCGCGTGCCCGGCTTCCAGCTGCCAAGGTCAGAACTCCGACCTTGGCTTCCCGGGCTCTGGGGCCTTCGGGCCTCCCCAGCATAGTTCTGCCTCCCCGGGGCGGGGGCCGGGGCTGAGGCGTCCCCTCTCAGGCTTCCCCTTTCCCCCCAGAGCGCCGGAGGAGGACGACGAGGAGGAGTAGAAGAGGAAGAAGAGGAGGCGGCGGTCGCGATGGCCCCGGGCTCCCTGCCGCCCGGCGGCGCCCACCAGGTGAGGGGCGTGTCTTTTTACCTGTAGAGTGTAAACAAGGCTCCTTCCTAGAAACCACTTGGTTCGCCTCATTTTGCAGAAGAGGAAACTGAGGCCCAGAGAGAAGCAACTGGGCAGGAGGCCAAACTTAAGCGGCAGAGTCGAGACTTGAACCCAGGTGGTTAGGATTAGAGGGGCCTCCCCTAGGGCAGCTCCCCCCCCCCATTCATTGGTCCCCTTGCTCGCTTCCGTGGGATGATGAGCCTCTTGTTCTAGGGGAAACCACAGTAGTGTAAGGACGGGTCCGGAGCGCGTTCCGGGGAGATCCTCGTTGACCCAGTTTTGATCCTCCTGTCTGTCGTTGGATTTGGTTTTCTGCTGGTGGCTCTTTGACCTGTGCCGCCTTCCCCTTGGGTTCCTTCTTTCTCCCTCATCTGTGGACTTTTGCAAAGTAAGATTCACATGGCTTTGAATAGTCCAGGAACCTCTTCTTGGCTTTAGTCTGAGTAAAGCAGGTGGCCTGATCAGCCGTGATTGATCAGCTGACCTTGCCTTTGGTCTTGTGGAAATGTCTATGACAAATAACACGTTTTTTTCTGTCACAATGATTTGAGCGTCTTCCTTTTTGAAGATCTGGGTGACGGCTCAGGATGAGAGACTTAGATATGTTGTCTGTGCAGTTGTGAGGCAGCTGTGTCCACCCCCTCCCTAAATGGATGGAAATCAAGCTCGCCTGTCTGCCTGTGTCCTGGGCAGCGACTGGCAAGAACTCCCCAAAGTCTTGCAACAAGTAATGGCAGACGCTTCCGGCACACTTGGATTGGCAAAGTACCGGACCCCAAAGTGGGTGGTAGTTTGAACTCCTTCCCTGTTTCTTATGGTCCAGGAACGTTCCCTCACATTCACCTGCAATTTGCCAGCTGTTCCCTGGTCACTGGACGTCTATTTTGTTTCAGTTCTTTGCTGCCCAGTGAGGGGAGTTGCACTCACTTTGACTCTGGGAGCCCGGCAACACCCCCTGGGCTTCTACCAGCCCCTGCCTTTCCCCCCAGGAGGGGACCTGGCCTCACTGCTGCAGAACTCCTCAGGATCCATCCTTTTGTACTTTTTGCCACCTCACGCTCTAATGGCAGATACCAGACAGAAAAAGGACTTTCTCTCTCCCTTTTGTCTCATCATTGAGCCTCATAACTCCATGTAACAGAGATACTATTCCAGGCGTTACCACCCAAGCCATAAATGACTGAACAGCTGTTGTTCATATGCTGGGAATAAAAATTCCTGGCTGAAGATCACAGGGAAGTTAGGAACTTCTGGGGAAGGCCTTTGGGAGATCTCCCTGGAATGTGTGACCTAGAGACGCAGAGGTAAAGGAAGTGGGGGATGTGCTAGTGATGGGACCAGGACTCACGGCCTCTCTTGGGAAGGCTGTTTGGTTTTAATATCCAGCAATTACTGCATGGTCTCTAATGGGAAGTTAGTATCTGGAGCAGAATGACTGGTGTTGGTTCTTGGCATCTCTCTCAGATGTGTCCTGGTGAGCTTCCAGATTTCATCTAGAGTATTCAGAGCAAAGGATGTGGCAATGGGAGGTGTAGGGGTGACTGGAGCGCCCCCTTCATACCCCCAACCTAAACATATTTCCTAATTTATAAATTATTGATTGTTTGCATTCAAAACCTTGCACAAAAATAGAGTTTTAAAGTGGATGATTAAAGAAGAAATATGTGGAAAATGATATTTGTTAATGGGATGCTGCCCTTTTTGCTCCCACGCAAATTATTATTAATAATGCTGTTTGAATGAGAGCAGTGTAATGAAAAGAGCAAGGCTTTCCTCGCTTTTGGAGATTTGGGCTTAGTGCTGTTTGGTGGTGATTTGAAGGGCCACTCTAAAATCATTTCATTTTGATGGTACTTGGTTTTATATGGCTGTTGGGCCTGGAGAATACTTTGGATCCAGATGGAAGAAGAGTGTAATTGGCTAGGCTCACCTGTCATCCCTGTCCACTAGTTAGATGTATATGTAAAGGGTTTTGGGTTTTTTTTTTTAATTCAGTTAATAAATTATGTCTTCCTTGATGTAAAGCAGTGGTTTTTGTAAGGTATTGAATTTTTACATTCCTAACAGATGAGTTTATGACCCCCTGACACTCTTCATTTAGAAGATTTTCAGATAGATTAGAAAATCCAAATTTAAGTGTTAGATTTGACCAGAGGCATTTTCAGCACCACAGAGAGAAGAGAGTGATCGACAGTGTCAGGCTGCAGAGAGGTCAAGCAGGAGGAGTATGGAGAAAGGCCACTGAGTTTGACCATTCAGAGATATCGGTAACTATGAAGAGCAGTTTTGGCTGAGTCCATGATAACGAAGAGGTCCTGGATGATGGGAGAAAGCGGCTTTGGGCAGATCCAGCCTGTTGGTGTCTGCTCCTCCTGGACTGAGTGTTTGCCAGGGAAAATGAGGGTCTGGACGATGGTCAGCAGCAGGAGAGGAGCCCAGTGTGGGCTCGCCAATCTGGCCGCTCTCTGATTGGTGGGTGATCAGGCCCCCCCCCCCCCTTGGGGCATCATGGTGAGAGTTTGTGACCTGGGCTCAGCCTGGGTTAGAGAGCTGAGCCTGAGGGTGCCTCTTTTGAAGGAAGGGGGTTTGTCTGCATTGGGGGTTGTTGGGAAAAAAGACTTTTTGTAAGTTAATCAGTGCAGTATAACATGAGTTGCCGTTACGTTTCCGAAGTCTGATTCTCAGTAAGGGTTTGCCAGGGAGCCCTTTGGAGCTTGGCTCCCTAGGCTTCCTCCTCCTCCCAGGCCCATTGGAAGGATATTGGTTGGGGCAGCACGGGTGTCTGGTCTTTCAGGAGTCAGTGACGTTCAAGGACGTGGCTGTGGACTTCTCCCAGGAGGAGTGGGGACACCTGGACCTTCTTCAGAAGGAGCTGTATCGGGAGGTGATGCTGGAGAACTATGGGAACCTGGTGTGCCTGGGTAAGGAGGCTTAGCCCCGAGGAGGGTCTAGTGATTGCTGTAAGGTGCCTGGAGGGTTGGGCAGTTCCTGCCAAGACCCCAGGTCACTCTAGTCCTTTGTGCAGCTCCCATTCAAGGTTAGTGCTTAGAGGATCCTACACTTCACCCTGGAACAGAGCTTAGTGATCAGCCGCCCATCCCCTCACACTGTTGTGTGTTCAGACTCTTCACTGACGTCCCCTTCACTTCTGAACACCCCTTTCCTCCCCTCCCCAGCAGCCCAACCCTTTGAATAAAAGGACAAACAATTAAACAGAGGGAGGAAAGGCCTTCCTCCAGGCCTCTTGTCTGCTCTCCCACCTCCCAGACCCTGGGTGTTTTCTCCAGCTGCCCCCCCATGCCCGGAGCTCTTTCCCTGCTCCCCTCCAGCTCCTGGTCCCTCACACACACCCTCCGAGGCTCAGAGAGAGGATTTGAGCCCAGGTCCGCAGTCCTACCCACCCACACCATGCCCTGCATGCTTTACAGTTACAAAGTGGCTTGGTGGCCTTGTCCCTGCCACTGTCCCTCCCCATTCTCTGTGCCCTCAGGTCCAAGGTTCTCCTGTAAGGTTGTGAAGGGTTCTCTTAGCAGGGTGTGTGTCAGATGCAAGCTTCTGGGGGATGGGAATGAATTCAGGGGTGACAGCTCCCAGCCCTTTTCCGTTTCCTCCGAGCAGGACTTGCAGCTTCCAAACCCAATGTGATCGGCCAGCTGGAGCGCAGGGAAGCACCATGGAGGCCAGGGGGAGAGGACCGGGGAAGCTGCTGGGCAGGTACTTGAGTCATTGTGTGGGGTGGAGGCTGCCTGGATCCTGCACCTGCCTTTCCTTCATGAGGCCGGGATTCCCCTTGGGTGTTCCATCATTTCAGCCTGTCATTTCAGAGCTTTCCTGTCCCTGGTCTTTGTTTCCTTCTGACCTTCCTTCTGGCCTCATCCGTGAATTTAGGGGCCTGTTCCTATCCCTGCCTCCCTGTGTGCTCCCATTGGAGGCCAGCAGGAAGGGTCCCTGCGGTCCTGGCGCCTCCGCCTTCCTCCTCCTCTTGGATGCCGCAGTCCCAGCTTTAAGTAGAGCTGGTTTGTCCGCACAGAATCTTTGCTCACGTTGTTCTCCAGCATCTGCTCCCCTCTTTGCATCTGAATCCACCTGATTGTACCTTCTCTCCATCCTTTCTCCAAAAATAGTGCAAGAGCCTTTTTCTAGGTCCACTCACTCTACGGCATTCCCCCAATCCATCAGTCTGGCAACTCTGGCAAAAAAAAAACCCATTTTGGATGAAGCCAAGTTGGCTCTTGGGAATCAGCTTTTGGAATCCTCTCTGGATGTTCCCCAACTGTCCACTTGACCATATTGTCTTGCCATCACTGGGTTCTGGTTTGCTGGCTTCCCTCTCATTCCTTCTGTGAAGTTCAGGACCACATTTGGCCTTTACTCTTCCCAGAATCCTTCTCTTTTTTGGCATAGACTTTCAGAGATAGGGATGGCTGCTCAGCAGCCACATCTGCCAGTTATTTCAGGATTTCTGGATACGTGGTTCACCTGCCTGGGGGCCTTGAGTCCATCCGGCCAATGAAGTCTTCTTGCCCTCCCCTTACTCCACTTAGCTCTGTGTCCTTGTTATCCTTTATTGCCCCTCCTGTCTGGGCCAGAGATCTCTGCAGCCTCTTCACCTTCTTTCTGTTCTCTTTAGAAACCTTCCTTTCCTCTGACCAGCTTCCGTTCACGCTCGTCTTTTTATTTCTTTCTTCTGTGATCCTGTCCTGAAAGCCCATAGCCCATCCATCCCCTGCTCCCTGCCACTGTCAGCCACATCACGCCCCTTATGTGTCATCCAAAGTGTCCTTCTGAAAATATGAACCTTCTGAGGGCATCCTCACCCCATCCCTTCCATGCCGGCTTCCCCAGTGGAGACTGAAGGAGATCAAATTGGACAAAGGCTGATGAGTCTGTGCCAAGGGTCCAAGATTATCCTATAAATTCGGTGGGTCTTGAGGAAATGGTCCTGGGATTTTAGGCCACCCTTATTTTAGACAGTCAGCAGTGTGAAGGGGAGTCCCCAGTTCTAACTGCATCTCAGGCCACGGTGTCCAGAGGGAAGGAGGCCGATCATTGCCCTGGTCAGGATATATTGGAATACTGTAGGACAGCACTTCAGGTCAAGGCCTGGGGTAGCCAAACTACCCTTTGGCAGGTGGTTCAGAGTCCAAGGCAGAGCCTTACCCTGCTGCTCATTTGTAGAGTGACCTTTGACAGAGTATTTGTGTTTTTGGCCTCAGTCTCTCACATTAAGCGGTCTCTTTATGTTCGGTGATTTAGTGAGTCTCATTTTGAACTTTCATGGTTTATGCTGAGCTGAAAGGAACTTCTCGATAACTGCTGCCCACTTGTCCTGGGTCTGCTTTTCAGAGCTGCCCAGACCAACTTTGCTCTTTCTAGAGAGGCGCAGCAGTACGCTGGGAAGATCCTTGGACTTAGAATCAAGAGACCTGGCTCCTGTCCCCATCTTCATGGGGAGGAGCCATGTGGGGCATGTGTCTTAGTGTGAGCCTGAGTGTTCTCATTTGTAGAGCAGAGGAACCTCCCTACCTACCCTCCAGGGGTGTTGGGGTGTTGGGAGTATCCGTGTCCAGTAAGTCAGCACTTATTAAACACCCACTGGGTGCCAGGCATCGTACTAAGCACCAGGGATACAAAGAAAGACCAAAGACAGGCCCTGCCCTCATGGAGCTCATAATCTAATGCAGGCAAACAGCTGTGCACAAACAATCTAAACACCAGAGAAATTGGACATAACCTCAGCAGGAAGGCTTTAAGCCTAAGGAGGACTGGGAAAGGGTTCTTGTAGAAGGTGGGCCCTCCCCTCTGACTTCAAGGAAACTAGGGGGCTGGGATGAGGACAGAGAACATCCCAGGCCCGGGAGGCAGCCAGTAAAACTGCCTGGGGTCAGGAGCTGGTGTGGTGTTTGAGGAATAACTCAGAGTCCAGTGTTAGTGGACTGCAGAGTACACAAAGGTGAGAGAGGCAGAAGAAGGCTGAAAGGAAGGAAGGGGAGTGTGATAAAGGACTTTAAAAGTCAAACAGAAGACTTTCTCTCTTTTTCTTTTAAATAGTATGTTATTTTTTTTCCAATTACACATAAAGACAATTAACAATCATTTTTATATTAAATTCTGAGTTCCAAATTTTCTCCCTCTCCTCCCCCCCTAAGATGGTAAGCAATTTGATACAGGTTATATATGTGCAATCATGTAAAACACATCTCCATCTTAATCATGTTGTGAAAGAAGAAACAGAACAACAGAAAAAACCCACAAAAAATAGAAAATAGAAAAACAGAAATGGTATGCTTTGATCTGCATTCAGACCCCATAGCTCTGGCATTTTCCATTGTGAGTCTTTTGGAGTTGTCTTAGATCCTTGCATTGCTGGGAAGAGCTAAGTCTATCAAAGTCAGCCATTGCACAGTGTGGCTGTTACTGTGTGTGATGTTCTCCTGGTTCTGCTCACTTCACTCAGCATCAGTTCATATAAGTCTTTACAGGTTTTTCTGAAGTCCGCCTGCTCCTCGTTTCTTATAGCACGATAGTCTTCCATTACATTCATATACCACAACTTGTTCAGCCATTCCCCAATTGATGGGCATCCCCTTGATTTCCAATTCTTTGCTACTACATAAAGAGCTGCTATAAATATTTTTATACATATGGGTCCTTTTCCCTTTTTTATGATCTCTTTGGGATAAAGACCTAGTAGTGGGTCAATGGGTATTCACAGTTTTATAGCGCTTTGGGCATAGTTTCACATTGCTCTTCAGGGTGGTTGGATCAGTTCACAACTCCACAACCAGTACATTAGTGTCCCAGTTTTCTCACATCCTCTCCAGCATTCATTATTTGCCTTTTCTGTCATATTAGCCAATCTCATAGGTGTGAGGTGGTACCTCAGAGTTGTTTTAATTTGCATTTCTCTAATTGATAGTGATTTAGAGCATTTTTTCATATGACTACAGATAGCTTTGAATATTTTATCTGAAAACTGCCTGTTCATATCCTTTGACCATTTATCAACAGAGGAATGAATGACTTGTATTCTTATAAATTTGACTCAGTTCTCTATATATTTGAGAAATTAGGCATATCTCAGAGATACTTGCTATAAAAAATTGTTTCCCAGCTTTTAAATAGAATTTCTATTTTACCCTAGGAGCAATGGGGAGCCAGTGGAATTTATTGAATGGGATTGAGAGTATAATGGTTAGATTTGCATTTTAGAAAAATCATGTTAGTGGTTGAATGAGGATGGATTGGAGGAGGGAGAGACTGAGGCAGGCAGACACACCCCCCCACCTCCTGCCCCCCAGCATCTATTTCGGCAGTCTAGGCATGAAACGACAAGGGCTTGCACCAGGGTGGGGAAGTATCAGAGGAGAGGAGGGGGTGTATATAAGCAAATAGGATTTGTAGACCTGGGCAATAAATTGGATGTGAGGGGCTGAGAATGACCCCTCGGTAGCAAGCATGGGCGACGAGGAGGGAATAGGGAAGGGATGATGAGGTCAGACTACAATAATACATACTTAAATAATTTTTTTGAGGTTTACAAAGCACTTTCCTCACAACCACACCTCAAACATCATGTGGCAGTACTTGTCCTGCCTTTTAAGTCTTTTTTTCCTTGATAGGGATCGCAAGAGACAGAAATGGTTCCAATAGATATTTACATTTTTTTAAAATGTCTTTCAGATTGGAAGACTGGCCTGGAAACCAAGGAGTCATCTCCAAAGTTTGGCCTCTCCATGGAATACTCACCTCCGGGAAGACCCATAAGGGATGTTCCTTTTGTCTCCATGTTGAGAGAAGCCTGGAGATGGGACCCTGGGGTAGAGAGTCAGCCAAGTGATGAGGACGGATATTCTAAACAAGTAAAACTCACCCAGAAGAAGCCTTCCAATAAACTAAGAGGCCACGAACATGAGGAATATGGCAAGAGTCTTAGTCTGAGGACAGGTCTTTCACCACACCAGAAGTTATCTGTAGGAAAGAGTATCCATAGGTGGGATTCACATAGACAAAATTTCAGACTGTATACAGAGCTAAAAAAATGTTCTAGAATGTTCTCAAAGAAGATATGTTCTAAATATAATGAATATGAGAAATCCCTAATTTGTAATGCAGATCTTGTTGAAAATCATAGGCTACACACTAAAGAGAAACTTTATGAATGTAACGAATGTGGGAAGGCATTCCACCAGATGGCCCAACTTACTGTCCATCAGAGGATTCACACTGGAGAGAAACCTTATGAATGTACGGCTTGTGGGAAGGCCTTCCGAAGGAGTGCAGAACTTAATGTACATCAGAGAATTCATAGTGGAGAAAAACCTTACGAATGTAATCAATGTAGAAAGGCCTTTCGAAGGAAAACACACCTTACTGTACATCAGAGAATACACAGTGGAGAGAAACCTTATGAATGCAGTGAATGTGGGAAGGCCTTTCACCGGAGCTCAATGCTTATTCAACATCAGAGAATTCACACTGGAGAGAAACCTTATGAATGTAGTGAGTGTGGGAATGTCTTTCGCTGGAGGACGTATCTTACTGTACATCAGAGAATTCATAGTGGAGAGAAACCTTATGCGTGTGATGAATGTGGAAAAGCTTTCCGCCAAAGGTCACAGCTAACTCTGCATCAGAGAA
This sequence comes from Trichosurus vulpecula, assembly GCF_011100635.1. NCBI lineage: Eukaryota > Metazoa > Chordata > Mammalia > Diprotodontia > Phalangeridae > Trichosurus > Trichosurus vulpecula. The sequence continues at coordinate 1,848,743 of NC_050573.1, forward strand.
TGCACACTGGAGAGAAGCCTTATGAATGCAATGAATGTGGGAAGGCCTTCTACCAGAGCACTGGACTAACTTTACATAAGAGAATTCATACTGGAGAGAAACCTTATGAATGTGCGGAATGTGGGAAAGCCTTTTACAGGAACAGGGGACTTAGTGTACACCAGAGAATTCACACTGGAGAGAAACCTTACGAATGTAAAGAATGCAGGAAGGCCTTTCGACAGAGCTCACAGCTGACTCTGCATCAGAAGATTCATACTGGAGAGAAACCTTATGAATGCAACGAATGTGGGAAGGCTTTCCGTTTGAGCCGAGGACTTACTGAGCACCAGAGAATTCATACTGGAGAGAAACCCTATGAATGTAATGAATGTGGGAAGGCCTTTCGCCAGAGGTCTCAGCTTACTGTACATCAGAGGATTCATACTGGACAGAAACCTTATGAATGCAGTGAATGTGGAAAAGCCTTTGGTCAGAGGGCACAACTTACTCGACATCGGAGAATCCATAGCGGATATGATCCTTAGGGATGTAACATGTTGCTCCTACGGGAGCACAGGATTTACTGAACACCAGGGGATTTGTGCTGAAGAAAACCTTATGAATGTGAGAACGTCTTCTAACCAAAAATAGGACTAAGTCAATATTGGATAGCTCTTACAGAGACATACTTTATGAATGTAATAAGATAGAGAATGCTTTTTTTTAAAAGCCAACATGAATTCATGATAGGAGAGGTTGTAAACTTAATGTGGACATCCTTTCATCAAAATTGTGGAACTGATCGAATACCAAATGATCTATATTGGAGAAAAGTCTTGTGAATGCAAGGATTTTAGCCAGAGTCACAGTCCTTTAGGAATTCAGACTAAAATTCTATAGGTGAAGTAAATCCTTGCCTAATTACCCATAAAAGCTCCTAAAACCTCTTCTCTCATCAGCTACCTTCCTCACATATAAAACACATGGACTCATCATTTATTGAGAAATTTGTGGCTATCCAATTGGCATTTGCTCTCTTAACCTCTTTCCTGAAAAAAATTCTGTGAGTTGTCATCCATGCTCCTCTGCCTTCCTGACACTGAGGAAGAGCCATCACTTTCTTGAAAATTTCTTCTCCTGTACTTTTGCAGAATTCCCACTCTCTGACCTCTTCTGGACCTACCTTCAGCATAATTCAGTCTTGTGCCTTTGGCTGTCCACAAACTTGCTCACGTCTTTCCAGTACTAGAAAGCAACCCAAAAAAGCGGCTGTTTTTGGACCTTCTGCACCAGCCAGCTGCAATCTCATCTCTCTCCTGACAAACATTAAACGTGGGTGGCCATCCAGTCCTTACCATCCTCATTTCTTTCCATGCTTTGAAGTTGAGTTTGTGTCCCCCACGCTGTCCTGAAACTGCTTCTCCAAAGTTCACCAGTGGCCTCCTTTTCAATCTTTGTCCTCTTTTGTGTCAGTAAAATATCAGAAACTAGAGTAATGTTTCCTCCTGGATACTCTCCATCTTTGTCTTTCAGGACACTCCACTCTCTTGGTTAATAATAATAACTCATATTTAAAAAGTACTTTATGGTTTGCCAAGCACATTCCTCCACCTTTGAGATGAAGCAAGTATTCTCATCCTCCTTTTACAAAGGAGGATCTTATGACTTCAGATCCCATACTTCAACACTGCGAGCCGCCTGTCTTCCTGATCTATATCTGGCGGCTTGTTCCTGCTCTGTCTCTTCGCAGCTTTCTTATCTTTTCCCATAGCCAGTAATGTGGACGTTCGCTTGGCTCTCTTCTTTCTACCCTATCACTACTATCATAATAAGTCATGTTTCTTTAATGCTTTAAGCTTTCGAAGGGCATGTCTCTGGTCCTTTTTGATCCTCCTCACAACGCTAAAGGAGTTGTCGTCTCCATTTTGTGATACTGAGGCTCAGGGTCATGTAGATAATAAACGGGTGTGACAGGAGCAGAAGCAGTGCCTCTTCCAGGGCACCTGGTGCCCTTTTGGGAGCTAAAGTCCTGCCTTCTCCAGGAAGCCTCTTCCAGCCCCTCTTCATCCAGTGCCTTGGCGCTCCATTCATTTTTTATTTATCTGGTACCGTGTCTCGCTTCTTTGCACACGGTTGTTTGCCTTTTGCCTCCCCCATCAGACCATGAGCTCCTTGAGGGCAAGGACTGTGCTTTGCCTCATTTTATGTGCCCAGCACTTAGCAGAGTGCCTGGCACATACTAGGTGCTTAATAAATCCTTATTATTTATTTAGACTGACTGAACAGGAATCTTAACTTATTCCCAAGGTTTCAAATGTATCCTCTAAACGATTGACCATTTCCCTTCAAACCTGAGCTGAGCTGACCTGGCCTGGGAGCTCACCATTCAGCTCACCTCCTATGATATCAGTTCTGGCTTTTTAACTATCCTTCACCAAATCCTACCATGAAAATCTCCCTTGCATTTCCTTGTATCAGATTCTTTCTCTTCATTCCCATCGCTACTACCCTTGGTGGCATGTGGTGGGAGCAATGCTTGCCCCAGGGTCCAAAGGGATCTCCCTCCAGTATTTACTGGCTTGGGAACCAGACAAGTCATAGCCTCTCAGTCTGCAAAATGGGATTAATACCCGTAGACTTTCCTGCAGATTTGTCTTGAGGACCCAGTGAGGGACTCTTCGAAGATGGGCTTATTCCTATTCTTGCATGACTGGGTGATCACAGCTGCCTTACAGGTCCCTGGAGTTCAAGGTTCTCACAGCTGCCAGGCTCAAATCATGGGACTTCTCAACTCCTCACTCATTCAGAGTAATTTTCAAACATTCTGCTATCACATTAGGTCTCCCCAGCATTTTCTAAGTACTTACTATGTGCCAGGAATGTGCTATTCCCTAGTCACAGAAGGAGAGACAAAAAGATGGTCCCCACCCTCCAGGAACTCCCGTTCCAATGGGGAAGATAACAGTAAATAAATACATATAAGCTCCACATGGTATAAATATGTGGAAGCAATCTCAGGGAAAGTATAAACAGTGGGAGGGGAGGGTGGGAAAAGGTCTGCAAGATAGCAGATCTGAGCAGAGTCCTCTAGCAGACCCATACGGGATCTCCACACAGGGTGTGATGGAAATCCTGAGCAGGTAGACCTTTTGTATGACTTTCTAAGGCATGTCATGCTAGGTCTAAGGGCTTTTAATTGGTTGAAATGTCTTTTCACCTAGCTAAGGTATCAGAATTGAGTAGTTTTAGACCCACTCTTAGCTCTATGGAGCTGGGGATCATTTGCATTCATGGGAGCTGATGAGATTGACCAAGTGAAGCAGGGTAAAGAGAAGCCAAGAGGGCCCAGAGCCTTAACCCCCACATTTAGGGGGCATGACCTGGATGAAGCTCCGGCGGCGAAAGAGGCTTTTGGGTTCTTTCCCTCCAGCCACCTATGCATTTATATATACTTTTAGTCCAGACTCCAGTGTCATATCCTTCTTAAGTATTTTCTTTACCCCTGGGGTAATAATAACGTTTTGCCCCCACCCCCACGCCAGTTGGGGCATAGCACTTCATTTGCAATTACATGTATTTTATATTGAAGTAACAGCTAGGTGGCGCTATAGCAGATAGAGCGCCCAGCTTGGAGTCAGGAAGACACCTCTTCCTGAGTTTAAATCCAGCCCCTTATTAGCTGTGTGACCCTGGGTAAGTCACTTCATCCTGTTTGCCTCAGTTTCCTCATCTGTAAAATGAGCTGGAAAAGAAGTGGCAAACCACTCCAGTATCTTTGCCAAGAAAACTCCAAATGAAGTCATGAAGAGTTTGGACGTGACTGAAAAATGACTGAATAACAAAATGAAGTTATCAGTCATGTCCATGTGCCAAATAAAAGTTACACTAAGATAGGGTTCAAGGCCCAGCTAAACATGGTGTCCCCCATCTCCCCCACCTGGCACTGTGCTCTCTGTACAGCTGATGCCTAATAGGGATTATTATATTGAATAGGATGTAGAAAAGGTGCCCAATGGCATTTATACTTTACACTAAGTTGTTGAATTTGTAGAGCTGAGAAACTTTTTAAATGGGTCACAGGCCACCCAGAGTTTCCTTTTTAGTGCCTGCTGAGCCCTGGCACCAAGAGAAAGCTCTCATTCCCTTGGTATCTTAGTCTTTGGGTCATGACCCACGGTTTACGAAGCACTGAGGGGGTCTCAAGTGGAAAAAGTTCAAGGAGCCCTGGTCTAAATTACTTTAGTCTGCTCACTTAAAAGAAGGAATTGTTCCATTTTATATCCTCCACATCTCCCTGACGGCCCTGTTCAAGAATGAAGGACAAACCACACAACTGATCACCCATATGCCAACTCTGCCATATATGTGAGAGCTGTATAAGTTTAGATGAAATCCAGATTAAAAGCATCCTTGAGGAGTGTACCAGAAAGATATAGCTTTTCATGAATGATAATCTCTGGCCCACGTCACCTATGTGAAATGGGTTTGAGAATTGACTAGTTTCATGGCTTTGTTGTAGAATTAACCTTAACCCTAATAGTAAGAAATTTGGACTGTGGCTATGCTGGACAGAGGAATGGGTGGTGCCCTTGAGTCATGCTCCAAAGTTCTGAATGGGAGACACAGTCTTGGAGAGGCAGAGTGGGAGGAAGGAGCAGGAGCTAAGAATTAGGTAGTGGTGTGAGTGGTGTCAGACTCATGTGAAGAAAAGGGGCAGTAGAGGGCCAAACGGATATCAGAGAGAAAGATGGGCAGGGGAGATCATCGTAGGCCATCGGTCCTTTCATCCACCTTGGAACACAGGTCAGATTGAAGCACCCTGTGGCAGCGGCCTCCTTGAGGCCCGAGGGAGTTCCTAAATGTCTTGGCTGTCGCATCTGCTTGGTTGTTTTCATCCAAGCTCTTTCCTATTTTCTGGTTTTCTTTAGATTTAAAAGAAGACAAAGCAAGATATGGTCAGTCATAAAGGCTCGGGTCACATTTCTGTATGTTTAGTCCTTTCTGAGAAAATGGGGTTGGAGAAAATCAAGAATTAGCTGGAAGCTGAAACATTTGTCTGCATGTTACTGTTTTCCAGTCCATAGTGGTTTGCACATGGTCTCCCTGAGTGGACTGCTTGGGTCCATGACCCATGTGTTTGCCTTTATTTTTATCCAAAGCACTTACCACAGTGCCTGGCACATAGTAAGCACTTTATAAATGCTTTTCGCATGCATGGCTGTCATCCTAACTAGCTAGGGGACCAGAGGCAGGCCCCTTAGCCTCAGTCTGTCTTATCTGTGAAATGGGTTCAGTGCAACCTCCCACCACCTGCCTCAGATTTCTTGTGAACAGAGAAGTGAAATGGGCACATGAGCTCATCGCTGGTGTGAGGTTTTGGACCTTACTAGTAATAATCATAACAATAATGACAGCATTTATATGTTGCATTCAGGTTGGCAAAGTGCTCACAAATATCTCCCTTTATGTTCACAGCAACTCTGGGAGGTAGAAGGTATTATGATCCCCATTTTACAGGTGAGAAATTGAGGCAGACAATTTGTGATTTGCCAAGGGTCACACGGCTTAAAGCGCTGCGTGAAAAAATGCTCCAAATCACAAACATATGCACATCAAAACACTCCTGAGGTTTCGGTTCACATCCGCAAAATGACAGAGGAGAAAAGAAGTCAGACTGGGTCAAGGTTGGAGGAGTTGTGGGAAAACAGGCACACTAATACATTGTTGGTACAGCTGTGAGTCAGCACAACCATTTGGGGTTATGCAAATAAAGGGGATAAAATAACATCCTCTTTGATCCAGAGTTCCATTACTAAGCTTACACCCAAGAAGGCCATCGATAAGGAGAAAGACCCCATGTTACACACCTAAATATTTATAGCAACAAAGTAGACGTCCATCTATCGAAGCAGAGCTAAACCAATCGTGGCCCATGAATGTAATGGAACATTGTGCCATAGGAAATGATGCACATGATGAATTTGGAGAAGCCTGGAACGATTTATATGAACTGATGCAGGGGAAGTCAGCAGGGCCAAGAAGGTTAGATACACAATGATGCTGCTGATGTAAACGGAATGATGACACAAAGATTGTGAAAAGGGAATGTTGTGAAGTTCAAGAGAGATGAGAAGACCCTCGCACGCTATCTTTTTGCAGAGGTAGGAGGTCTACAGGTGGTGTCTGTTGTACATTTGAAGACTGCTACTTCATTTGTTGATCAGTTATGTTGGGTTTTTTCCCCTTTTGTCTTATAAAAATATTACTTATTATAAGAGATGGCTATCTGGGAGGAGGAGAAGGGCACTGGGGAGAATCATGGGGATATAAAAAAAAATAACAATAACACCCCCCCCAAGAGTGTTGTGGGCCCGAAGCAGACCTGTAGGATTAGAGCCTGTTGGGTTCACCATCCCAATGGCCTTGGGCCATTTGTGAGCATCAGCTCCCCAATCCTATCCCCATCTCTCCCTGCGTGAGCAGTCTGCTGGGGACTCGGATGCCATCTTGTTTTGATCCTGTATTACTGTGTATCACATAATATTCCTCTCCAACCTTCAGGCTCCCACTTGATCCTCCCTCAGACACTCGTAGCTGTGGGACGCTGGGTGAGTCACCCTTTCTGTCTGCCTTCGTTTCCTCATCTGTAAAATGGAAATATTTTGAGGTAAAGTGAGGTATTTGTTTTTTTTAAAAGAAGCCAACCTTTAAGAGCAATGTAAATGCTAATGATTGATGAGTAGAGATGAAAGGACTGTGACTGCAGAATGTGATATGCATCGCTAGAAGCTTGCTGTGGTTGCTTAAGCAGCAGCTAGCGCTTGACACAGCGCGAGTCCAGACCTGCTCCTAGACCAGAGCCACGAAATCCTATTTGTAAGACGTCTAGCTCAGGGGTAGCACGTGGTAGGTACATAATAAATGATTGTTTCCATCCCAAAGGCTAATCAATCTATTCAATGGTAAGATGGAACTGAGGTGCAGAGGCCCTTCTAAACTGGGGGAATAGTTCGTGGAGCCAATTGCATTGGTTGAGCCAAATGGCAGCGGTCTGAAATGGAACCCTATCCACACTCAACCCTGGACTGGTCCTCTGCTGCTCAGAGTTCTGGCCATGACATCACACACCTCCTGGGACCCTGCCTCACATGTTCAGAGCCCTGCCCAGCTCACTGACCCAGGATGGCCTGGGGATTGACCTGACTTGAAGAGGCTCTCGGGCTCACCCCCTTCGTTGACACAGAAGGGAGCCAAGCCCCCTGCCCTTGTGAGGTGACTTTCCCAGAGCTTCCCAGACTCTCCGTCGGGACCCGACAGAGAGTGAGTAGGAAGGAGGTGCAGAGGCCGGGAGAGGAGAGCGAGGCGGTGAAGGAGCGGCCCGCACAGATGCTCCGGAGTCTCCGAACGCTCCCTTGAACTGGAGCTGCCAGGAGTGAAGCAGATGAGGTGGGCTAATGAGGGGAAAGTGAGGAGTGGGGGAAGCACAGGAAAAGAAGGGGTCGGAGCAGGCTAGAAATCGAGCAGGCCGCAATAGGAGGGGTTCAGGGAGCGGGGGAAGAAAGTAAAGCCGGGGAGCGGAGCAGAGGGATGGGGGCCGGGGGATTGAGCAGCTGCTCTCGGACAGCCGAGTTTCAGTGGCAGGATCAGTTAGTGTGCTGTAGGACACCAATATTCCAGCTCCCTTGGGGTTCTGTTGCCTCTAGTTAGCTTAGAGTCTTCCCAGGAGCCCGACCGAGGCCACAGTGATCCATCCCTGAATTAGCGGTCGTTTTAAACCAAACACCACAAAACGTAACCACAAGGTTCTTGCCTTGCCTGGCTCGGGGGCAGCTCTGTCCTGAGCCCCAGGGAGTCTTCCCAAGCGTGTGGGCAGGCTGCTCGCAGGATAAAAACAAAATCCCGAAACGCACAAAGACCCAGACAGACAAGCGCGCGTTGGCGAGCAGCCAAGTGTCAGCGACCAGTCTAGAAAGCTCCCGATCCTGCATGCGAAGGTGCAGAAATCCTGGGGGGAAAGGACTTTGGGGCCGCTGGGAGGCTGCAAAGGGACAATTTCACGCACGCGGTCCGAGAATCGAAGCCAAGGGCGGGCATCTGGAAGGCCAGCTGAGCGGCAGGTCCAGGCAGGCCCTCTGCCAAGGCTCCCCAGAACCCTGCTGCTCAGCCGCCGGCACGTCCTGTCCTCAGCCCAGGATCCCAGCTTATTATTTTAAAATTCCAAGCAACGAGCCGGGAGTCATTTTCCCCAAACTCAAAGACCGCCGAAGAGCGCTGCTGTTCTCGCTTTCGCCACTAGGTGTCGCCCGAGACAATGCGATCGCGCTTCCCAAGCTCGCGAACCACGCGTACACAAACGCACAGATTTTTGGCCATTCACTCGGTTTACGTTTTGGTCTCTAACGAATCACCAGCTAGGGTGAAGACCCGTCAATACTGCCAGACTGGAGAAGCACCGAGGTTCCGGTGGGGACATTCCCTCACCCTGTCCTATTTTGAGGGACGAGGCGGTCCCGCTGGAAACCATCTTGAGCTCACTGTCTCTCTCTGTCTCTGTCTCTCTGTGTCTCTGTGTCTCTGTGTGCGTCTCCTGTCTCTCTCCAATAAATTTTCAAATTCAGTAGCTGCAGCTACAATACAAAACATAAAACCTGCAAAATGAATCCCAATTTACCCTCTTGCCCGAGAAGATTTGACTGGAGACAGAATCCCTAACAGAGAAGCTCTCCTTTAGCGGACAAATATTCCTCTTGGGTCCAGAAGAGGGAAGACTTCTTTTTCCCCCAAGGGGTCTGGAGGGGAGGTTTCTCCTTGCTGTATCCCACCACTACCACCAACTGTTGGCATTTGATATTTAACAAAAAGATTAATCGAGGTGAGCTTCTCGGGGCAAAATTATAGTTTATTAATAGGGATGCAGCCCACCATAAAACAGGCCTCTTGACAGCCTCAAAAGACCCTGAACTGAAGATGCAACAAATTTTTATAAGCATAGAGCAAAGGACAGGACAAAGAGAAAATAATCAGCCAGCATCCCCAGTGTGAGGAATCATGATTGGTTACGTTAAGGAAGACGCACATATGCACATGTAGGATTGAGACCACCTCTCTCTATCTCTAAGGAATGAATGCTTTTGTGAAATTTTATAGGTTCCAGCAGCATCCTGATGATGCTGATAGGGACCCAGGAATGTAGACACACTGGTGACTGGGGATCAGGTAAGACCATCCTTTTTTGACAAGGGTGAGGCTAAAAGGGGACAAGACCAGTGTAATATCAATTGAGTTGGGACTTTCTTACTGTTTTAAAATGATTAATTAAGTGTCTTTGAGTCTTACTAGGTGCTAAGCCCCAGGCCCAAACCCTAATTAGGTGCTAAACCTATGTGGGTATGAATTGGTAACCAAGGTGGGGCCCCAGGTGGGGCTAACTAAGGGAGGGCCCAGTTTACACATGAGTTTGAGTGATAGGTTTGGGACATCGGAGGCTCTTAGACCACGTGGGTTTAAGTTGCCTTTTCAATGATTCTAGGTCACATGGGTGAGTCGCATGTGTGACTCACCGCTGACCCTGAAAAATATATAAAACCAGGGGTTGGCTTTCTATTCTTTGGAGCTTTTACCCACAGCAGTGGTGGCGCAAGTGACCCTGGGCCAGCCCCTTCCGTGAGCTCCCTGGCTGAACCTAGATGTTGGTAACTATGAATCTGTATTTGGTCTGTCGATGTTTGTAATTTCTTTAGGGCTCTCACTCGTGCTGGTGTGCTCTGATTCAGAGACTCCTGGGCAGCTGTAGCTAAGAAGCCCTCCAGCTTGTAACCTGCATGCTGAGACTTTGTTAAACTCTGGTAACTATGTATTGGGATTTGAATCAGACAAGGTCTGTCTGTCCATGTTTGTACTTTGTTTGTATTTTGCTCTGAAGTTCAGGGTACTGGTTTTTTCCCCTGAACTAAGTGGATGATATTTGTATGCTGAATTAAAGTAAGCTTGTCAACCCCTTAATGTTGCTTTCCTTACTAAAGCAGATCAAAAGAACCTGTGCTTTTGCAGTGTGGAAAATATTATACTATTTTATATCATTTTTGTAATTTCAATAAGACTCAGGGCCTGAACTACTTAACCAGAAGAAAAGCCTGATCCTAACAGTCTCTTTGTTCTCTTGTATCAACAAATCCAGATGGAGCATTTCTTGCTCTGTCCATGGCCATTAAGGGTGAAAACCTTGACCCCAGACACTATCTTGAATTATGTGACTTTTCCTTATCTTAATATTTTATGGGCATATACTATGTTGTGGAACATTAATGGCCAATTAAACACAGAGGTCCTGCGGTTGCAAATCCAATTGACACTTTGACAACTATCTAATTTGTTGTATTTACAATCTATTCCATTAAGGAAAATCCTCTTCTTGTATCATGGTTAAACATACATGGGGGTCATAAAAATGAGGTCATACAGGCTTGCTAGCTCTGCTAAAATAACATATATAAGTTTTCTCATTGCTTTGTTCAGGCAGCCAGAGTTTATACTCTGACTCCTTGTACGTACAAGTAAGCTAGCTTCACTATGCTTTAAGGGAAAATAATAAACAACATGGATTTTTCTATCACCTAGCTCTGTTGTTTCCTTCAACCAAATTTTCAGGTTTAACAGCAGCGTGTTGGCAGCTTTCTGGGTGCTGGTTGTTGGTGGATCTTACACCCCCACAGAAGCTGCTACCTGGATTGTTGAAACAACCAGTTAGTCCAACTCTCAAAGCTTGAAGCTGGTGATGAAATGATGGTTTAAGACAGTACTGAACCCCTCAAAGAGTTTTTCTGTAACAAACAGTGATTGTGGGAAAGTTTAAACCTTTGGCATTTAATTAGATAGAGGCTTAACCTTTGAACTCACGAACTTCTTCACACTGAGACAGATAATTAGAAGCCCTGTCTGTTGATTTGTGTTATTTGCTCTGTTTATATAATTTCTGACTAAAATTTCTGTTTGTGTTTTCTCTGAAGTTCAGGGTGCTGACTTCTTCCCCTGAACTAAGTGAATAATATATGTATGTTTAATTAAAGCAAGATTGTAAACCTCTTAAAGTTGCTTTCCTTAGAAAAGCACATACGTGTGCTAGCAGTCCCGCCATGTCCTGGTGTTATTGGCATTACACCTCCACAGCAGTTACAAGCAGCATTGTTGTTACAACATCTTACCCGATGGCTCAATTGATCTCTGCACACCAAAACATGTCTGAAGCCCACAGATTCTGACAATTCAATAAAGTGAATCTGCAGGTATTCCAGGGGTAGGGTTGCCCATCTCCTCCCGGCTTTTGTAACAATATTCTTCCCTGAGGAGTTGAATTGTTAACCAAACAGGCAGCTAGAAACCATGCAATGGGGGCTGGGGTGGAGGTGGGTTCTGCTTAAACGCAGGGGCAAAAGCAGCTGATGGATTTGTGGCTCGAGGGCCTTGCTCCATGTCCCTGGTCATGGAGATGTTGGCACAGGAGGGGCAGTAATGTTTTTGATGCAAAGGGGCACCCATCTGGCATGCCCCTCAGGCCATCTGGTATCTGGTCACCCACACATCAGTTTCAGCCCCTGTGACTAAGGAAGAGTAGTCAGTGGGCTGACTTGTCCTAAGGCAGCTGATGAGTGTTCCTGGAATCCTGATTACCAATCTTGCCCTGCTAAGGGGCAACCCATCCCAAGGCTCTTGTACAGTCTCTGCTCTCAAAGACTTCAAGGTGTATTGCGGGGGGGGGGCGGCTATTGGAAAGGGTTTCCTTAGAAGGTGAAGTGTTAGTTCAACATTGCAGGAAGACAGGAGAGAACCCTGGCCACGGGGAGGTCCTGCCAGTGAACATGCCCAGGGATGGAGTGTTGTGGTCTTAAACCAGAGACCTCCTCCTCAGGACCGTGGACCAGTCAGGCCCCTGTGTGCAGGGACAGAAGCACAGTGCAGAGGTCCAGTCTCGGGCTCACCTACTGACACACGGGCAGCCTCCGTCATCGAGATCACCGGTCCCCAGTGAGAGGAGGGGAGAAAGATTGGGAGGGGGTCTGTGCTGAGGGCCCATGGGGATCAAAAAGAACCCTCTTGCGCTTTCTTTAGCCCAGGGCAGTGTGACCCCAGGAAGGTTCCGTCTCTAGGGGGAACACTTTGTCAGCCCCACCCCTGCACACTTTGTGGGAGCGGGGGTGGGGTGGGGGGCTTGCTGTTCGCCCTTCATTCCCATAGAGGATCAGTAACATCGTGGGTGAAGTCCTGACTTGCACATGAATTGGACTGAAGCGAGGCCGAGCTGCGCAAAGTCCCCCTCTCCCAGTCACGGGGGGCCGGTGGCAGGACAGAAGTCAGCCCGGCCGTGGCCGGGGATGCAGTGCCTGATCTTGACGCCTGCTTCCCCGCCCTTGGACCCAGGTTCTCACGGGCGCTCCAGTGGGGCAGGGTCTCGTGCTGGGACAGACACGCCCCCGGCTCCCTGGAAACGAACAAGACCGTAATCCACAAACCGTCCAGAGGGAAGCGGGAGCGCAGTGCCCCAGTGACGGACCTGGGGGCGTCTGCAGGGGCCGGGGTACCCAGGGAGGCCGCGCAGAACCCCGGGGGGGGGGTAACAAGCATAGATTGGGCGCCTCTCTGTGCCAGGCGCGCTTTGGGGCGTGCACGACTCTGCTCGGTCCATTCAGTACGCCGGGTAGCTGCTGCCACAGATCTGGGGCGGGAGGGGTGCGCTAGAGGAGAATAAAGGAAATGGGGAAATCCAGGTGTGCTTCCCCGAGAAGGAGGTGCCTTCCCCCAGCCTGGAGGGACGGGCGGGACTGGGGTTAGGAGAGACTTTAGGCATGCGCGCATATCGCGTGAGCCTCCGGACTACATTTCCCAGAAGGCTATGCGGGTAACTCCCCTGGCCTCCGAGTAGGGGTAGTGGGGGAGGGCAGCACGGCTTCCACGGTGCTACATCACTTCCATGCTCCTCTGGGAAGATTCCGCTGCGTCCTTGGCTACAGCAGCGGCCCGAGCCCTCGTGTCCAGGCCTGGGGTGAACGGGGCCACAGCCGGAAGCCCGGCCGACTGAAGAGAGGGTGGAGCCAAGTCGCAAGGCCTCCCCCTGGAGCTGTCGGAAGGGGAGGGGGAGGGGGAGAAGCGCAGGCTCGCAGCGAGCTGCGCGTGCGCAGTCGGTCATCAAGCTGCTTCTGCAGCCACGCTCTCCCGCCAGCGGGTACACCCATTGGCCAGGAAGAAGGGGGTGGGGCAGCCTGGACGCCAATCAGGAGCCACCGCGAGAACCTGCCCTGAGGTTCTGCCCCTCCGGGGGCGTAGCAGTCCACCCTCACTCCTTTTCCTTCCGTGCGTGGGCAGGGATGGCCCCTGGACCCCCACCGGCGGACGCCCTCCAGGTAAGCCTGCCTGGTAAACTGAGGCCCGGGCCGGCCTAAAGGTGGGAGGTGATTGGGCACGGAGGGGCTGGGGACGACCCTGCGGAAACTCACTGCAGGCCTAGGTTGGACAGCTGCCCCTCGGACGCCCCACCAGGACCCCCGCTGCGGGGAGGGGCCACGAAGAGGGGAGATGCCCGCCCCCCAACGCGGAGGAGGGTCAGGGGCACGGACCCAGCTCCGCCCCGCGGATGTCCCGCCCCAAGCTGACCCCCGCCCCCAGCTCTGCAGCACCTCGCCCCCTGCTGAGCCTCCCAAGGCTCCCCGTCCCCGGGGCCAAGAGCTGTCCCCGTGACCCCCATCAGCTGGGGGCTTCCCTATGCATCTCCCCCTCCGTTTTATCCTCCCCCCATGCCATCTCCTCCTCCCCACTCTGTGTCATCCCCCTCTCCCTCTGTCTCATTCCCCCTCCCCACTCTGCCTCATCCGCCCCCCACCCCATCTCCCCCTCTTTCTCATCCTTCTCCCCTTGTCTTATCCTCCCCGCCCCGTCTCATCCTCCTGCCCTTCTGTCTCATCCTCCCCCCGACCCGATCCTCCCCTCCCGACTCTGTCTCATCCTCCAGGCGCTGGATGGTGGCTCAGCCCAAGGTCTGGACTTTGGCAAAATGGTCTCTGGAATTGTCCTTTTGGGGTTTCTTCCAGGCGGTTATGTTTTCTCTTTACACTTCGCCTTCTGGATCTAAGAGGTCTGCGCAGAATTCCCACCATTTTGCTAGGAATAATACATAGATTCATAAGGGATTTGGCAGCATCCTCACAACTCTGGGGGGGGGGTAATGCTATGATCCCCATTTTAGAGCTGAAGAAACAGGCTGGAAGCAGTGCTGTGACGTGGGCACACAGCTGGTGAATAGGGAGGCTGGATTTGAACTCGTCTTCCTGAATCCAGGCCCAGCCCTTGATCCCTTGTGGTTTTTGTCTTGATTATAGCTGTCTCTTAGTCCAGATAGCCTTAAGTTTTCTGTCCTTGATCTGTTTTTGTCATGAAATTTCACCCTTGCTTGGATAAGGTTTGCTTGGTACCTCTTTTGCCAAACTGTTATTCCCTTTCCAATTCTTTCTTCCATAGTTCTCATTTCTTTTCCTGTTTTTTCCCCCATATCACTATTTAATTTATGAAAAACATTTTTTAATTTTTATAAAGAATCCTTGCTTCATCTCTTCTAGGAATTCTAGTTGAAATTTGTGCCCAAGCTGTTTTTCTTTGAGACTTGGCTTGTAGATGTTTTAGAATCATGCCCTCCTTCTGGATGTGTGTCTTGAGCATCCTTGTTTTATGGTGCAATTCTTTTTTTGTGTTTCCTCATTCTTCCACCCTACTCCCTGACTTCAGACTTTATATTAGGGGCTAGGCTCTGTGCACTTCTGGAGGGAATATCAGGCCTGGTCCTGATACTGCTTTCGTGGGTATTGAGTGTTGTGTTATTCTAGATCCAGCTCTGCAAGCTTTCGGTGCTCCCAAAATAGTCTGGTCCAGAACAAGATCTGATGACTTACCCCCTGGTCTGAGCTCTACGGGTTCCTGACCTGGTTTTGGGTCTGAGCAATAGGCTTGTGGGCTTGCCATACTTAGAGTGCCAGTAGACTCCTGGTGGACTCAGCTAATGTCAGCCAGCTGGGTAGTTCTTTGGTTCAAAGGGACAGAACTCTAGGCTTCCCTTCAGTGTGGGCTTCCTGCCCTGCTATTCCTCGAGGGCTTGGGTCTGGACTAGAGGCTGGAACTGACACCCCCACTGAAGGCTCTTAAACCACTCTCATGTTCACCCTGAGTCTTCTCCTCTCTGGGATGCACCTCCCAGGTCCTTCAGCTGATGTCTGGAGGCCCCTCCCTGTCCTGACTGCCCTCCTCTGCTGGTTCTCTGGCTCCTCCAGAGTACCCGAGGGACTGAGCCCAGAACACAGGACTCCAGACGTGGAGATGCTGCAGCTCACTTCTGCACTTGGTCCTTTGTTGGTGCACGGCCTAGGCCCATGACTGCCCTTATGCTGGTACCCAGGTGCCCCTGGCTGCAGGTTCTTTCCTCAGGCTGCTCTGGAACTGGGCAGTGAGCCGCTAAATGGCGGGTTGGCATTGGTCCTGGCAGCCTGCTCTAGGCCAGACTTGTCCTGGAGCACAGTCTTTGATCCCCCGACCCTCATGTTCACAGACCTCTCTGTCTTCCTGGCTCTACTATGTAAAGTGCTTTGCAAACTTGAAAGCACATTTTAAATGCTGCTGTTAATTAGCATTAAGTACAAGGTGATGGGGGTGTGTCTGGACACTAGGTGGGATGAAAAAGACTGAAAGGCCTTGATGAGGCAGCCAAGAGGGCCAGAGGGCATGGTGACCATGACTGGGAGCTTCTGGCGTCTGCTCTGGTCACAGCACGCCTAGACTTCTTTGTTCAGTCCTGGGCATGGGGAACTCACGAATGAGCTAGAGAGCAGGCAGAGGGGGCAGCCAGGACAGGGAGGGGTCTCCAGAGCATCAGCTGAAGGACTGGGATGCACATCCTAGAGAATAGAAGACTGGTGGGGGGTGGAGTGTTGAGGACACCGTCACTGCCCCCGTCTGCCTTCACAGGTGACTGCATTTGTGCTGAAGAGAGACCTGGGTTGTTCTTTTGGCCCTACGAGTTGCTGAGAAGCACGTTTTGACTTATAAGGAAAACCTTCCTCCCAACTCAAGCAGTCCCATAGTGGAATGGGGTGTTTGCGCTCCTAGCAGGTCGCCTCTTGTGAGGCAGCTGAGCTCCTGCTGGGGATGGCGGAGACAGGAGTCTTGTTCCCGTGCTGGGCATGGTGGAGACAGGAGTCTTGTTCCTGTATGGGGATGGCAGGAGGCCAGAGTCTTGTTCTCTGGTTCTGTTGGGGATGGCAGAGACAGGAGTCTCGTTCCCATGCTGGGGATGGTGGAGACAGGAGTCTTGTTCCCGTGCTGGGGATGGCGGTGACAGGAGTCTTGTTCCTGTACTGGAGATGGCAGGAGGGCAGAGTCTTGCTCCCTTGCTGGGGATGGTGGAGAAAGGAGTCTTGTTCCCATGCTGGGGATGGGAGATACAGGAGTCACATTCTCTGGTTCTGCTGGGGATGGCAGAGATAGGAGTCTTGCTCCCTTGCTGGGGATGGTGGAGACAGGAGTCTCATTCCTGTGTAGGTTGGGCCAGGTAGCCCTTAAGGCCTGTGATTCAGTTTTCTTTTCTGTACAATGGAGGTGATAAATGTTTGCAGTTCTTGGTCTCAGTGGGCTCCTGGGAGTTAAGAATGACCAGGAACAGTCACAAAAAACCAGGCTGTTCAGACTCTCATTTTGTCCCTGATTCTGAGCCGAGAAAATCTCAGCCTCAGAGAGAGAGTCTAGAGACGACTGGCCTGGGACACCCTGAATCCTGAACTTGGCGGGAGCTCCTTGTGATCCCTGCCAGCTTCCCCTCCTCCCATGGTCATCAGGGGGATGTTCCCGGGTGAACACACCTGCATTTGATATTTCAGGAATCTGTGACATTTCATGATGTGGCCGTGGACTTCACCCCAGAGGAGTGGGGGTGCCTGCATCCCCTTCAGAAGGAGATGTACCGTGAAGTGATGCTGGAGAACTACCGGAACTTGGTCTGCCTGGGTGAGGACCTCGGCTGTCCCTGGGCCCCACATTTGGCCCCGGGGCCTGGGTGGGGAGTGGGGGAAAGGTAGGGGGGATCCTGTCTTAGAAGGTGGTGTCAGGCTTCTCAAGATACTCTTGTCTGGCATCTGGAGACCAGAGATGCCTGTTCTTTTGGTGCTCTGGAGAGAGGCTCTTTGGGCTATCCAATACCTGTTCTCAGGTGAATGGATGAAAGGTCTTTGCTTTGTGGTTCTGAAATCTGACTGCTGGACCATGTTGTCCCTGAGGCTACCCCTCCCCCAGGCCCATGATTTGTCCTCGTTGTCCCAGGGATCTGAATACGTCACAATCCCTTTCCTCTTAGCAGGGACCACTCCTCTTTCTGAACCAGGATCCGCTCTGGGGACCAGTCCCCACTGCTTCCAAGCACCTCATCTAGAGGGTCCTTCTCTAACCTCTGTGTCTTCCTCTGGGCCTTCCCAGCAGAACCTTGTTCTCCCAGAAGGGAGCGATTAAAATGGAATCCCAGAGGGGACCTCTTTTCCTAAGACTTTTACATTTTCATTTAACAGGCCTTGCTATTTCCAAGCCAGACATGATCTGCCAGTTGGAGAGAGGGGAAGCCCCTAGGTTGCCAGAGGGAGATGTCCCCAAAAGTGGCTATGCAGGTGAGTGACTGAAAGAAACCTGCGCCACTGAGTCATGGCAACCTGAAGCTCTGTAGTTCACTCCTTGGGGGCACGACTTTGTAAATGGTTGGCCAGGCAACTGTCCTGGAAGCTCCCCAGGCATATGCAGGATGATATTCCCTCTAGATCAGGCAATGCTGTGGATATCATCCATGCTTTTCAGAGCCTGCATGCACTAGTTCTTCAAGGGGCCTCTCATTGTAGAGGGCATGGGGGGTTATGGACTCCATCATGGTACAGTTGGGTGTTTGAGACTGGTCCAGTGACCTAGCCCAAAGAGTGATCACTCATCCGGGAGACAGGGTCAGCTTGTAGGAACTCTCTGGTGGGGTGCCCTGGGATTGCTCTTGGAATTGGGTCTTAAATAATTGTTTTCAGTGATGTTGAAGAAAGCATTGATCACCAGCTGGTTAGAGGAGCAGATGGTAAAAAGCTAGGGGTAATGGCATCCTCATTGGATGTCAGAGTCTGGCTCCCAGGGCCAGGTTAGAACACTGGGGTCAGATCTCAGTTGACAGAATAGTCAGATGAATGTAACCTCTCACACCCTCTACTTGAAGCCCTCCAGGTGGCAAAGGCTCCTTCACTTCCTCAGGGACTGCTCCCACTCTTGGGCAGGTCCCGAGGCTTGTGTCAAGCTTCTGTGTGCTCTCCGTGGCTCCACCATTGCTTCTGTGTTCCGGCCCAAGCAAGTCAGGTGTAAACCCTCTCTTTCAGCATTGGAGCAGCTCTCACACTTCCCCTAAATCTTCTGTAAAATCCCTGCTTCTTTCAGTCAGATCCTGTATTACATGCTCCCAAGACACTTTCCATCCTGGTGACTTTTCTCTGGACACTCCAGTTTATCAGTTTCTTTCCTGAACTGGGAGACCCAGAACTGACTCCGGTACTGGGAGAGTGAGGCTTGATCAGGATAGAGGATGGTGGAACTATCACCCCCAAACATCCTCTTGATGCAGGGTACCACTGCACTAGCTTTTGGTACTCCCCTGTCACGCTGTTGGCCCACTAAGACTCCAATATCCTCTTCAGGGTGAAGGCATTTTGGCCTCATCTCCCTCATCTTTTCCTTCCAGAGTTGGTTTTTGGAGCCCAGGTATACACCTTGACATTTGTCCCTCTTTAGTTTATTTTTTTTCAAAATCTTTGTTTTATTTTAAGATTATATTTAATTTTCTCCTCTTCTTTTTTTGTTTTTCATTTAATTAATTTATTTTTAGTTTTCAACATTCACTTCCATAAGATTCCGAGTTTTAATTTTTCTTCCCAAGACAGCGTGCAATCTGATACAGGCTCTACATATACATTCATACTAAACATATCTTCACCTTAGTCCTGATGTAAAGAAGAATTAGAACTAATGGAGGAACCATGAGAGTGAAGAAACAAAGCAAAACACAAAAGAAAGGGAGATCCAAGAGTCTGCTTCCACCTGCATTCAGACTCTATAGTTGTGGCATTTTCCATCGTGAGTCTTTTGGAGTTGTTCTAGGTCCTTGCCTTGCTGAGAAGAGCTAAGTCTATCAAAGCCAGTCACCTCACACTGTGGCTGTTACTGTGTACCATGTTCTCCTGGCTCTGCTCACTTCACTCAGCATCAGTTCATATAAGTCTTTCCTGGTTGTAATGAAGTCTGCCTGCTCCTCATTTCTTATAGCATAATAGTTATCCATTAATTCATGTACCACAACTTGTTAAGCCATTCCCCAATGGATGGGCATCTCCTCGATTTCCAGTTCTTGGCACCCACAAAAAGAGCTGCATTCCATATTTTTGTACATGTGTATGATCTCTTTGGGATACAGACACAGAAGTTGTATTGCTGGGTCAAAGGGTATGTAGACACAGTTTGATAGCCCCTTGGACATAGTTCCAAATTGCCCTCTAGAATGGTTGGATCAACTCACATTAGTGTAACCTCAGTAGAACTGGCTCTCTGTAGTGCCCATATACAGTGTTTGTTAGCTGAATTCCAGGTTGACTGTGCAGGAGTGCCCTGACCCATGAGGCTCAGAGCCTGTGAAAGAGGAACAAAACAGATGTGCTCTTGAAGAATCCAAACTGTCTTTTCTGTCAAGGCAGCCCTCAGCCATTTCTTCAATGGCCCTGCTGAGAAATGCTCCAGGCACCAAAGGCCACTCACAGGCTCATAGTTTACCTTCCGCCCCACTCCTTTTGGGGGAAATCAGTCCCGCTTTTGCCCCTGCCTGGTCACGGGGCCCTCATCAGTCAGCCCTCCAACCACTGGAACCTTGGAATGTCTAGCAGGAGAATGCTGACTTTGGCCTTTAGGTCACCTGGAACCTCCCCAGACTGGGCAGTGGCTTAATAAGGTCCTCTGGGAGCCATTGAGGAGAGGGCTTATTAGGGTGCTGGTGCAAGGCCTTGCTGCCCCTGCACCTCGGGCTTGTGCCCTCTTCCCCCTCAGGCTCATCCTTCTTCCCTGGCTCACTCAGTTGTGGAGCCTTTCTCTCAGCCTCCCACATCTTCCTCCCCACTCCCCCCACCCCCAATTGATTTTCCTGCTTATTAGTTTTCACGCTTCCCTCTCCCCATCTCCAGTGTGTATCACAAGGCTGTCTACGCAGGCTGTCAAAGGCACAGAGAGTCTCTAGGTATTGTTTTTCATTTTCTTATTCCATCCAAGTTTTAGTGATTTAAACTCCACAACAAAGTATTGCTGCTCACCCCTCAAGGCTCATCCTTTCATTCCTGTACTTGGAAATGATTAACCTTTAGGCTGTATTCATTGACCTATATTAATGGTCTGCTTTTTCATAAAATATGCAGAGATTCTTAGTTCAGGAACACATGAGGAGGAAGGTTCAGGAAGCTGAGAGGAAGCAGAGGCCTCAGGGGAGGGTGAACAAGGGATGTGGTGAATCAGGTCTGCTGTGTTCCTGTCTGTCGGTCTGCTCCCCTTTCCTAATGCTTGGATGGTGAAACCAGAAAGCTTTACAATCAGAGGATCTTGGAGCTGACAGGAAGCCAAAGGAAGAGCTTGTTGGGAGAGTCCACGGACTGGGCTGTCACATTGACGGCCACCCAACTTCTGTGTCTCTTCTCATGGGGGAAAGACAACACATAAAAGGGACTGAAGAGTGGGATTGTGGGAGGAGAGAGAGGAGCCAGTGCAGGGCTTTGTGGGCTGGTCCTCGTTTGAATTGATGGTATGGAGGCTTCCTCAGATGAAGGATCAGAGGAGAACTCACCAGTCAGAGAAAGAAGCTGTGGGGTGGTGGAGGCATTGCAAGCCTTGGAACCTTAGCCAATTGGTGATTAGGAAAGCTGCTTGAACCTAAAAATTATGTCCCTAGACCAGCAATATATATTTTTTTAATTTTTTAGATTTTTATTTTTAGTTTACAACACTCAGTTTCACAAGCTTTTGAGTTCCAAATTTTCTTCCTCTCCCCTTCCCCCACCCAAGATGGCATGGAATCCAATATATGTTCTGCATATACCTTCTCATTAAACTTATTTACACAGTAGTCAAGAATGTGAAGAAGAATTATAACCAATCATGAGAAAGAAGAAACAAAACAAAAAAAGAAGAGAGAAAAAAAGAGACAGCGAATAGCAATCTGCATTCAGACTCCGTAATTCTTTCTCTGGATGTAGCTGGCTCTCTCCATCATGAGTCCTTTGGAGTTGTCTTTGAACCTTGCATTGCTGAGAAGAGCCAAGTCTATCAAAGTTAGTCATCACAGAATCAATATATCTGTGGTTGTGTATAATGTTCTCCTGGTTCTGCTCCTCTCACTCAGCATCATATCATGTAGTTCTTTCCAGGTTATTATGAAGTCCGTATGTTCCCCATTTCTTATAGCACAATAGTGTTCCATAGACCAGCAGTATTTAGAGGGACAGATAGATAAAAGTCCAATCCAGTGCCACCTTCAGAGGAGAACTGAATAGACGCTCTTGGGATCCCTTTTCTTGCTGCCCTCCAGGCAGGAATCAAAGTCTCCTTTGGAAAGGGATGGGCCAGATTCTAGAGAGATTTTTGCCTCTCCTGCCCAAGAGCCAAATTTAGATAAACCATGTGCACATGCACATCTCACACATACACACACACCACACTCCCCCACACACAATTCATACCACATACACACACCGCCCACATGTGCACACACACACCCCTACCCTCAGCTCCTTCCAGCCCTATCATTGTCCATGGCTCACTGCTGGAACAGTAGACTTTCTGTAGCTTCCACCATTGGTTCATGCTGCATTTTAGAATTTTACCAAATGAAGAACATGGGATTTATGTGGGCTCCCAGAGCTGCTGCTGGTGGCTCTTAGAGGCCTGGCCTGCCTTCAGTACTGCCCGTTAGTTGACCAGGGCCTGGTGCTCTCCACACCTGGTGGTTTGGGGGCCAGAAGGCTGTCCGAAGTCTCTTCCTGAGCTCCAGTTGACTCAGTGACCAGTGACTTTGAAAGGGAGTCGTATTTTGGAGTCCTTTTATTCTGATAGGTGCTTTTAAACATCAGTAATTAAAGTAGTTTTGGTTGGATTTGATGGTTTAAGAGAAAGACCTGGAATCTGTCAGCCTAAGCCAGACACACAGGCTTCACCCAGAAGAGGCGTCTCCACAGTGGCTGCACTAGTGGGCACACCTGACCTCAAGTTGTGAGGTCTTAGACGACATTGCATCAGCCCCCAAAGCACTCTAAGCCCTGGTTTTCTCATTTCACAAAGAATAACTGACCCCGCCCCCCTGCAAAAAAGGGTAAATTAGAACATTAGTCAGAACACTTTTTGTGATTTACTAGTGACCCTAAAGCTGTGAAGTCCAGCCTTCTGTGAGAAATCTGTCATGGTCCTCCTTAATCTTCATCCCCTCCCTCAAGACTAACCCCACTTCATCCTGTCTGTATCTTTGCTCATAGCTGTGTGCCTGTTGTCTCACCAGTTACTCTAGGAGCACCTTGAGGGCAAGGACTGTCTCTTTTGCCTTTTTTTGTATCCTTGGCACTTTACACAGTACCTGGCATATAGTAGGTGCTTAATAAATGCTCTTTGACTATATAACTTCTGGCCATCTTATTTCTTGTTCAGGAGTCTGAAGATAGGCCTGAGAAAGCAGGAGTTACCTTTCTTCCAGCTTGGGAAACAGGAGTTTTTATACTGGTTTTTTTTTTCCCAGATTGGGGGATAGGGCCTGATGCCAGACAGTCAGCTCCGAAGCATGGCACTTTTCTGGAAAAATCAGCCTTGGAACCACTCACAAGGGATAATTTCTGTGTATCCAAGTGGGAAGAAGCTTTAGAATGTGATGGCAGGTATGAAGGAGGAAAACTTAGTACTCTGTATTTTTCAATGTCAGCTTTATCAGAGGAGTGTGTGTGTGTGTGCCTGCGCGCGCGCGCGCGTGTGTGTGTGTGTGTGTGTGTGTGTGTGTGTGTGTGTGTGTGCATAACAACACAGTTATAAGCATTGATGGTTAAAGGGAGATTGAAATACCACAGTTTGAATTGAAATTTTCCATCTCCAAGGAAGTCCTTTTTATATTTAAATCTTCAGAAACAAAACCAATTCCACGGTTAAGTTTGTAAGCAAAGAAAGAGCATCATAGGTAACAATGTTTACTTCATCAGACAGTAGAATCCTAACTTAAGATGTCCCAGGATCCTGGGGAGTCATTTTCTTAATGTATTCAATCGAGTCAAGAGTGGGGAAGGGAGGACTGCTGTCATCTGGATGAGTCAAAGGAGCTCCTGCCCTTAATCAGGTCATAGCTTTAAGTCTTCAGAGGGATCAGAGTTCTTCCCTGAGCTTTGATTTCTAATACTTTATCTTTCTGAACAAGGGTTCCTAACCTGGCATCTGTGAACTTATTTTTAAAAATATGTTGATAACTGTATTGTAATATCATTGATTTCCTTTGCAGTCCTAGGTATTTTATTTTGTGCATTTAAAAACATGATTTTGAGAAGGCATTTTAGGCTTTCCCACACTACCAGCATACAAAAAAAATGCTGAGAACCTCTGCTTTAGAAACTTGTTAGGGCTTTCATGCTAGGGTGCTGTCTCCTTAGCATTTGACTAAGTACTGAAAAGGTTTACTAGATGAGTCCAAAGCCTTTAGGTCAGGCTGTAAGAAAATAGGATTTCTTAATATGTCTAAAAGAGGGAACCTGGGGTGCCTTTGTATGCTTCCACAAAGGTTAAAGAAGAGGTATCCCAAGAAATGCGTAATAGGAAATTAAATATCCCAACATTCCTTTATCCTAAGGAAAAATCCCAATAAAGTAAGGGACTGCAAATCATGTCTGAAGCCACAGTCTATGGCCAATTCTCTTCCCTCAATGAAGAGTCTCTGCAGGGAAGGAGCTACATGACTTTGGTTCCCAGAGAAATAATTATTGAATCTAATCTCTCCCTGCTTTTTTACAGAGGTGGAGGATCATGAGTGTGGAACACGGCATCTGACTCTTTTAATATATTAATTAGTTTTATGGAATTTTTTTTCTTCTTTATTATGAAAGATGGTTCTCTGGGAAGAGGGTTGGAAGGGATATAATTGGAAACATAGGTGATGAAAAATGACAGCAGTGATTTAAAACAATAGGTATAAAAATCATTTTTAAAAGTTAGAGTATTCCACTTAGGCCTTTGCAAATGTAACAGAATGTACTCAAAGTAATTATTTTCCAAGGCTAAAGAATATTTTCCATTTTTGAGTTATAATCCAGACTCTGTTGGGCATTATAGGATACATACATAAAAGTTTTAAATGTTATGAAAGTATGAAAGCTTTTAACCACAGTTCATCCATTCCCTTCATAGAATGCATACTTCTGAGAAGCCCCATAAATGTAATGAATATGAGAAAGCTTTCCACAAGAGCTCACAACTCATTGTACATCAGAAAATCCAAACTAGCAAGAAACTTCATGAATGTCATGAATGTGGGAAGACCTTCAGTGTGAGAACAGGTCTTACTCGACATCAGAGAATTCATACTAGAGAGAAACCTTATGAGTGCAGTGAATGTTTGAAGGCTTTTAATCAGCGATCACACCTTACTCAACATCAGAGACTTCATACAGGAGAGAGACCTTATGAATGTAATGAATGTGGGAAGGCCTTCATTGTGAAAACAGGACTTATTCAGCATCAGACAACTCATACTGGAGAGAGACCTCATGAATGTAATCAATGTGGAAAAGGCTTCAGTTTGAGGACAGATCTTACTCGACATCAAAAACTTCATACTAGAGAGAAACCTTACGAATGTTTTGAATGTGGGAAGGCTTTCCACTGGAGCTCACACCTTACTCAACATCAGAGAATTCATACTGGAGAGAAACCTTATGAATGCAAGGAATGTGGGAAGGCTTTTCACCAGAGGTCAAGCCTTACTGAACATCAGAGAATTCATACCGGAGAGAAACCTTATGAATGTAACGAATGTGGGAAGGCCTTCAGTAGAAGCTCACGACTCACGGTACATCAGAGAATTCATACTGGAGAGAAGCCTTATGAATGTAGTGACTGTGGGAAGGCCTTTAGCAAGAGCTCTCAACTTATTGTACATAAAAGAATTCATACTGGAGAGAAGCCTTATGAGTGTAATGAATGTGCAAAGGCTTTCAGAAGTAGCTCAGGACTGATTCAACATCAGGCTACTCACACTGGAGAGAAACCTTATGAATGTAATGAATGTGGGAAGCCCTTCAGCCATAGCTCACATCTTATTGTACATCAAAGAATTCATACAGGAGAGAAACCATATGAATGTCATGAATGTGGGAAGGCTTTCCGTTTGAAGACAAGTCTTACTCTGCATAAGAGAATTCATACTGGAGAGAAACCTTTCGAATGTAATGAATGTGGAAAGACCTTCAGCGTGAGAAAACGTCTTACTTTACATAAGAGAATTCATAGCCGAGAGAAAACTTTGGAATATTTAGAATGTGAGAAGACCTTCCACGGGACATCACAACTTACTCTACAGGAGAGAATTCATATTGGAGAGAAACGATTTGAGTGTTTTGAATGTGGAAAAGCCTTCCATGGAAGCTCACAGCTTACTCTTCATTGGAGAATTCATACTGGAGAGAAACCTTTTGACTGCAATGCCTGTGGCAAGGCCTTCAGGCAGAGATCACAGCTTACTGTACATCAGAAAATTCATACTGGAGAGAAACCTTATGAATGCAATGAATGTGGGAAGGCCTTCATCCGCACAACAGATCTTACTCGGCATCAGAGAATTCATACAGGGGAGAAACCTTATGAGTGTAATGAATGTGGGAAGGCCTTTAGCCAGCGCTCACAACTTACTGTACATCAGAGAATTCATTCTGGAGAGAAACCTTATGAATGTAAAGAATGTGGGAAGGCCTTCAGTCAGAGATCCCAACTTATTGTACATCAAAGAATTCATACAAGAAAGAAAACTTATCCTCCTTTATCTTCTTTCAACAATTAAGTATTTGACACCAACTCCCTGTACGTCTCTGTATTTCTCTCTTTCTTTCTCTTTAGCTCATCACAGTTAAAGTTTTTCCTCCTGCATCTTTAATTGTATTTTCTCTGTCTTTGTTGTGTCTTGGCTTTTTTTCTCATACCCATTAAATTAATTGTTCTTCAAGATTCTGTCCTGGATGCTCTCCTCTTTTCCTTATACTCTCTCTGTTGGGAATCTCCCTCAGCCCTGTTTGGGTAACTAACTAGCAGGTTAAAAAAAAAACAACTTGTTGGGAAATAAGTAAAAGCCATGAGGATGAAGAGTGAAAGGCACAGGGGAACCTCAAGCAACCTTTGGGCTGGGCCCTTTCCCTTTTTGCAATGACCTCTAGCTTGAGAATGTCTAAGGATTTTTCATTATTTTTATTTTGTTGATGTTGGGGGAGAACGTATAGAAATGGGGTGCTGACTATTATGGCAGTGAGGAGGTTTTTTGGTCCCATTAGTCTAAACATGTCTACTACCCTTGTAAATACCCTGCAGACATCATCCTCTTTGCCTGGAAGCCTGCCCTCTTGCAGACACCTCTGTTGCCACTGAGGACATCGCTATCTTTGCAGTTATGTAGACATGCAATCTTGGCATCCTCCTTGTCTCCTCCCTTGCCAAACCTGTCGTTATTTTCTCTACAGCTCTGGTATTCATCCCCTTCTCTCCACTCTCACAACCACTACACTCATTCAGGCCCTTGTCACCTTCCTCCTGGATTATTTTTTTTAATATTTAATTTTTTATTTTTAGTTTACTCAGTTCCACAGATTTTTGCGTTCCAAATTTTCTTCCCCTCCCTTTCCTCTCCCTCCCCCCAAGACAGTATGGAATCTGATAGATATTCTACATATACCTTCGCATTAAACATATTTACACAATAGTCATGTCGTAAAGAAGAATGGAGTGAATCATGAGAAAGAAGAAACAAAACCAAAAAAAAAATAGAAAAAAAAGAGCAGATAGTTTCCTTCAATCTGCATTCATACTCCACAGTCCTTTATCTGGATGTAGCTAGCTCTTTCCATCATGAGTCCTTGGGAATTGTCTTTGAACCTTGTATTGCTGAGAAGAGCCAAGTCTATCAAAGTTAGTCATCACAGAATCAATATGTCTGTGGTTGTGTACAGTGTGCTCCTGGTTCTGCTCCTCTCACTCAGCATCATATCATGTAGGTTTTTCCAGGTTGTTATGAAGTCCGTATCTTCCCCGTTTCTTATAGCACAATAGTATTCCATTACATTCATATACCACAACTTGTTTAGCCATTCCCCAATTGATAGGCATCCCCTTGATTTCCAATTCTTTGCCACCACAAAAAGAGCCGCTATAAATATTTTTGTACATATGGATCCCTTTCCCCCTTGTGTGATCTCTTTAGGATTTAGCCCTAGAAGAAGGATTGCTGGGTCAAAGGGTATGCACATTTTTATAGCTCTTTGGGCATAGTTCCAAATTGCTCTCCAGAATGGCTGGATCTGTTCACAACTGTACCAACAATGTAACAATGTTCCAATTTTCCCATCTTTTCATGCCTCATTCCATGCCCAGAATCCATCCACTTGGCCAAGACCTTTAATTAGCAATCCTCTGGAACTGCTGGTCACAGTCAATAGTTGATAGGGAACCACCAGAGTTTACTGCGTGGGAGGTTGACATGGTCAGCCCTGTGCTTTAGGAAAATCACTTTAGTGGCTGAATGGAGTGGATGGGGAGAGACTGAGGCAGGCAGTTATTGCAATAGCTCAGATGTGAGGTGATGAGGGTCTGTATCAGGGTGGGGAGAGTGTTGCAGAAGAGATGGGGGGGGGGTGTATAATGATGTGAAGGTGAAATCAACAGGCCTTAGCATCATATTGGACACAGAGGGATGTGAGATAGTGAGGAGTCTAGGATAATTTCTAGGTTGTGAGCCTGGGAGGATGATATTGCCCTCCTTCTAATAGGGAAGGGGTGGGGTGGGGGGAAAGATAATGAATTGTGTTCTGGGCAAGTTTAAGATGACTACCAGACGTCCAGTTCAAGGTGTCTGAAAGGCAGTTGGAGATGCAAGATTGGAAATCAGCAGAGAAGTTGGAGCAGGAAAAGTAGCTATGAGAATCACAGGCACAGACATGGTCATTAAATCTATGGAAGTGGAAGAGATAACCAAGGGAAGTAGTATAAAGGGAGAAGGGGGTCCAGGATGCTTCCCAAGGGACACCCATGGTTAGAGGCTGTGGCCTAGGCAGAGATCCAGCAAAGGGGAATGAGAAGGAGTTTTCAGGTAGGAGGGAGAACCAGGAGAGAGTGTTGTCTCAAAAACCTAGCTGGACGACTGTGCCAAAGGCTGCAGAGCGGTCCAGAAGGGTGAGGACGAGAAAAGACTGTGGGATCTGGCCATTGGAGAGAGCAGTTTGGTTAGATAATAGCGTCGGAAGCTGGATTACAGAGAATTAAGAGAGTGAGAGGAAAGGAAGTGAGGGCCCCTATCATAGGTGACTTTTTCGTGGAGTTTGGGCAGAAATATGGGATGATAGCAGGGATGGAAGACTCAAGTGAGGACTTTTGAGGATGGGGGAGACTTGGGCATGTTGGTAGGCAGTCTGGAAGGAGCCAGGGCCAGTGAGGCCGAGTGAGAAATGAGAGGAGGGGCGATCAGCTGGAGGAGCCGGTGGAATGGGATCGAGGACAGGTAGAGGGGTTTGCCTGGCCAGGAGAATGGCCCCTCCTTATGAGGGGGACGATGAAGGAGCCAGGGACCGGGGAGGGAGAGGGCCGGGGACGGGGTGAGGGTGGGGCGTGTGTGACGTCATTCATACTGGATCAGTGGTGTGAATTTCTCCACCTCCCTTGGGAGCCCTCTAGGCTGAGCCTTAGCAGGGCACGACCTTAAATAGGATCGGGGGCAGGGGACTCAAGGGGACACTGTAGGGTTGAACTGGCTCCTCCAGGGGTCAAGACCCGCCAAAGAGGAGAGCGTGGCCAGAGCAGAAGGAAAGCAGTGGCATCGAGAGACAGTCAAGGTGTAGACCCGGCTGAAGGTCTAACTTGGCGCAACTCGGGAGAGCGATGAGCGTCCACGACGCTTTGAGATCGCTGCCTCTACCGCGCTGTTTCACGAATAGTTCCGTGGGTAGCAAAGGCCGCCTCCCCTGGCGGGTCGGCCCAAGTCGCACCGTCTGCAAGCAGCCTTTGCGAGCCTCCAGAACCTCCCCGGGGCGGCGGCCGGCACACAGCAGTCGCATACTCAGTGCTTGCAGGCCAAGCCTCGACCCCCAGGCATTCACATTGCTGGAAGGGCCCTTTCCCATCTAGATTCGCGGGCAAGCATTGCTTAGGCTCCTGCTGTGTGCCCGCCTGCGAGGGTCTCCTCCCCTCGACGGAGTGGGTGGGCTCATTCCCACTCCTTCCCGCTCCTGCTCCATTTCCGGGGATGGGGGATGGGGGGTGGGGGATGGGAGGTGGGAGTGGGGTCCGGGGCAAGCTGAGATCCAGAGCCCAGCAGCTCACCATCCTTTTGCCCCCTGAGATGATCTGCCGGCTGGAGAGTCTGACCCTCCAGACTACATTTCCCAGAAGGCCGTGCGAGCGCGGCTGCCAGCCTCCCGGTGCGGTTCCGGTGCCGCAACACCCCTCACCCCAAAACGTAACTTCCGCTCCTCGGGCCAGGGCGCAGACTCGTGGCCACCTCAGCTTCGTTCCTTCAGCCACCGCCGTCGCCAGGGTCTGAGCCTTCCGTCCGGGCCGGGTGAGCGAGAGCTGGGGGTCGAGTGAAGGCCCGAGGAGGCGGGGGCCGGGATCCCCCGGGTGTGGGGGGGGGGGGGAGGAGGAAGGGAAGCGGATGCGCTGATTGGTTCGCTGGAAGGGGTGTGAGGCTAGAAAACCAATCAGCGGCAGGGCCGCCCCTGCGCCTTGTTCTCCAGGAGGGACACCTCCTCCCCCACCCCCACCCCTGACCCCTCCCCCGCCCCCTCCCCCTTCTCGATGGTTACGAGTGCGCAGATTCCTCCCCTTCCCGCCTCCTGGGTCTCTGTCTCAAAGGACATGGGTGGGGGCGTGGCTTCCCAGGACCCCGCCCCCTATCCGTGCTCTGGTTTTCTTTCCCTCTCCAGCCCCGCCCCCAAGGACGCGGCCCTCCTGGCCTGGAGAGGATTGAGGCATGGCCCCAGGGCCCAAGGTGAGCTAGCCAGCAGGGGGCGCTGCGGTGCCTGGCCTCCCCTTGGGGCGCCACGTGGCCACTGTAGACTTGGCTCTTGTTGCCACGTGGGTCCAGCGCTTGGTTCAGTGATTGCCAGGCTCAGTCTTCCAGTCCGTGAAATGGGGGTGTGCCACGGGCGGGCTCTGGGGTCCTTCTTGTTTGTAGGGGCCTGATTTGGCACAGGTACCCAGACGGATGGACGGAATGGGCCCAGGGCACCCAAGGACCGACCCCAGCAGGCGTGTGCTTGGTCTTCCAGGGCTCCGTGACCTTCCAGGATGTGGCTGTGACCTTCACCCCAGAGGAGTGGGGGCACCTGGCTGCCCCCCAGAAGGAGCTGTACCGGGAGGTGATGCTGGAGAACTTCGGGCACCTGGCCTGCCTGGGTGAGGACCCCCGCTCCCCCAGATTCTGCCCTCTCTTAGAATGAACTGGGGGGGGTTGACACCCCCAGAGTCCACCTCCTTCCTGGACTCCCCTGCCCACCTGTCCCCAGGTGAGGGTGTGGCTGCCTGCACCTGGCATCTCCCTGCCCCGCCCCCACTCCAAGGTTCCCACCCAGGCACCTGAACCCTTCATGGGACACCACCTGCTTTCAGGCTGAGATCTGGAGCCACCACCCCCCCCCCACCTACCCTCCCACCCATGTTCCTAAGGGATTGGGGCAGAGCTCTTTGGGGGGTTCTCTGACAAGGATCTTTTCCATGAACAGGCCTGGCCCTTTTCAAGCCAGAGGTGATCTGCCAGCTGGAGAGAGGGGAAGCCCCTTGGATGGCAGGGGGTGATGTCCCCCGGAGGCAAGGTGCAGGTGAGCCATCATCCCAGCGGCGCAGGGTCTGTCACTCATGGGAGAACACTTGCAGTCTTGGCCAGGCAGCTGTGCCAGAGGCTACCCAGAGCCCCAAGGGTCTGTCGGGGCCTTGGGAAGCCTCCTCTTTCCTTGTCTGCAGGGATCCCTCCTGTGTCAGAGCCACTGTGCTCTCACAACTATGAAGATGCAGCCACCTCTGTGTTTGTGAGAGAGAATGTGTGTGTGTGTGTGTGTGTGTGTGTGTGTCTGTCTGTGTGAGTGTGTGTGAATATGTGTGTGTGTGAGTGCATACACTCACGTGTGCAGGGGCTAGGTCTTGTTCAGCCACAGCTTCGTCATCAGCCACCTGGTTCACGTGCGGCACGTTGCCATTTTTCTGAAAGCTTTAAGGTTTTAGGGAGTTTCTGAACTTGGAGGCCTGTCCTCATCAAGGCATGGAGACCCTTAGCTCAGGCTGTCCACGGTCACCATGTTTTGTCCTTGTGGCCCTGGGAAGAGAGAGGAGAGAGAGAGATGGGGGAGAGATAGGGAGGGCTGTGTGTCAGAAGGAGCTCGAGGAGGAAATGGATGGAAGTGAATGAGGAATTCTCTTGACATGGACAGATTCTTCAGCGTCACACCACATGTTTCCATTGGGCCGGAACCAGTGACTACAGATTACGTGATATTTAATGTTACATAAACAAATTTGGACTCATGCAGCCACTTCGGGGGATTCCTTGTTCACCGTAGTCAGGATGGAGGGAGCGTATGATAGGAGACAATGGCTTGGATGGATGCACCAGGCTGGAGATGCTGCGGAGCTGTGGAGCGCTCCAAAGCACCGAGAAGGGAGCCATTCGTGAGGCCTAGCGCCCACAGATTCACAGTCTGGGCAGCAGGGGAAGCCAGATGACCCCAAGGGCATCACTGAGAGTGGGGATGGGGTGGGGCTGAGACCACGACTGGAATGGTGGCCCCTCTCAGCTCCGTGGGTGTGCCCATCCCCACAAAACAGGATAAGTCAAAGTGGGAAAGTGGGGTGGGGCCACTAGGTGGCGCCACAGTGCACAGAGGGCTAGGCTGGAGTCAGGCCGACTCATCTTCCTGAGCTCAAATCTGGCCTCCAGCATTTCCCAGCTGTGTGACCCTGGGCAAGCCACTTCACCCCGTTTGCCTCAGTTTCCTCATCTGTAAAATGAGCCAGAGAAGGAAATGGCAAACCGCTTCAGCGTCTCTGCCAAGAAAGCTCCAATTGGGCTCACACAGAGTCAGGCACCACTGAAATGACTGGACAATAGCACAGGTGAAGAAATCTGGGAGGCAGCAGGTCATTCACAGTGGAGAGCGCGGGGCGAAGGTCAGCGCAGGGACCCGCCCTCCAGAAGAGCTACCGTCAGTCTTTTTGTTCCTCATTCCTGGGTCTCTCCCAGGCGTGGGCAGCAGCGGCACAGCAGGGCCCCCAGGCACGCGCTGCCTGGCCGCTTTCCGTGGGTCACTGCCACTGGGTTGGCCCACTCGAGGCCCCATCTCGGGACACTTCCTCTGCATCTCTCTAGTCCAAACTTGGGACATTTTTCTCATACGACTGTAGGTAGCCTGGGTCTCTTCCCTTGAGAACCGCCTATTCATTTCCTTATGGCTCGTCTTCTAAGTCTGAACAGTGATAACAAGTAACATTTCTGTAGCATGTCCTCTGTGCTAAGGCCAGACAAACGGTATCATCTCATCTGGTCTTCGCAGCAGCTGTTATTACCCCCACTTTACACATGAGAAAACAGGCAAACATGGGTCTGTCTCATTGCTAGGCAGTGTCTGAGGCCAAATTTGAACTCAGGTCCTTGAGCTTGTTGGCCACAACTCCTACGTGCACCTGCACCAGATGCTTCGGCGCCCCCTGCTCGTAGCTGCCTTTTCTGTCTCAGCATCATTGGGTTTGTCTGTGCAGATCCTTTCCATTTTATGTGATCAGGATGGTCCAGTTTGTCTTCTTTCATCTTCTTCACTGGTTTGGTCATGAACTCTTCAGATCTGGCTGTGATGGGTTCTTTTTGCTGTGTGCCCCTAGTTTGTGATGTGGCATTTTCTGTTTTGGCCTACAGTGGGGCCCCAGATCAGTCCATGTGGGTTCAAAGTTAACCCTGGCTGCCTCAAGTCTACATCCCTGCTGATGCTTTGGGAGTACTGAGGGGTTAATTTATCCTGCCCTCATGCCGAGTTCCCTAGTTCTGGGCCCACAACAGTGGGCTATTGTGGAGAGAATGGTTTCAGTCAAATGTTGCGATCAGAAACTAGATTGCAAAGGGTTGAGTAGTGAGTGAGAAGAGAGCAGGTGAGGTCTTAGCATATAGACAAAGAATTCTGTTCATAAAGAGAGGATGGTATGGGACAGTAGTGTGAGGCAACAGTGGGGTCTTGGGAAGGTGTTTTTCCAAGGGCTTGGGAGATGTGGACGTGTCTAAGGTTATAGGGAAAGAGCCAGTGGGCAGGGAGAGGTTGAAGGGGGGCCGAGGCTATGGGAGTGACCAAAGCCCGACTCCCTTGGCCCCTGTTGGGCTACAACGCTCTTGGAGAAGACCTACCTGATTCACCTGGGTGTTCAAACATTCCCAGCATGTTTCATGCTGGGCTGGAGGACAGGACATGTATTCTGCAGCCATCAGCCAGCCAGATGACAAGAGTGGTCCTTGGTGATTGGGTGTTGCCTTGGAAGGAGGTTTCCATCACACTGCCCCAAAGATTGGTGCTGTCCATGGTTTGGGACCAGGCCTTGGATGCAGGGCAAGGGACTTGACAAGATTTGCATGTGATCCAGGAGAGACTGCAGGCCTATTTGGTGACAGCTTGAAGAACAGAAGCCATCTTGACAGTTTAGAGAATTAGAAGGTAAATCGGAAGGGGAGAAATGTCAAGAGTTGTACATCTCCCTGTGGGAGATGAAGCTGCCATGGTGAGTCAGACAGCCACTGGCCTGGAGAAGCATGGGGATGCACACCAGTGCCTGTCTTAGGAGGAGCTCCAAAAGCTACCCGGACCCTGCCTTGGAGGCACATCTTCCTGGAACAAGCAAGCCCTCCCTCTGATACCCGCTGTGGCCTGAACATGGCTTTGGTTCCCACAGATTGTCTGAAGAGCCCCCTAAGAAGGACAGCGGCAGAGCAAAGAGTGGGCCCCTCCCACAACTTGTTGAAGGGATGGTGGCTGGTTGAGTGTGAGAAGGCCCAGGGCAACTTGATTGCTGTCTTCAAAGTTTGGAGGCCTGTGCTTCTGCTAACCAGTCATTCTTGGGGTCAACCCCACGAGTCCAGATTCAATCAATGAAACCTGGCTCCCTGGATGACACCCAGAGAAGTCAGCCGCTTCTTGCCTCCCCTCCCTGGCACTCCTTTCTGAGGCTTCCCCCAAACCTACCCTTCTTACCCAAGGAATTAGTGTCTGATCCACAGTCAGGTCCTCTTCACCCCAACTGTGCCCTTGCACTCGAATTCCATTTCTGTGTTGCATGATGAGCCCTCAGATCTCCTGGCTTCACCATTCACTGACCTGCACTGTCCATCCCCTCTGCTGATCTTGTCATCCATAATCCATAGGTCTGATGTTTCTTTGCCTCTGGGTTCTTCGCCTGGGCTCCATGAACTAGGTTGTAAAAAACATTTCCATAACCGTATTTCAGTATAATTGGTTTCTTTTGATCCTGTGTATTTTGTCTTAGGCATTTACAAACATGATTTTGAGAAGGGCTGCATTCCATACTGACTGACCTCAGGGCCTGGGACCCCAAAGGGTCACGAGCCCCTGGTTTGGCTCCTTTCCTCCCTCGCTCTCTGTGGCCTGCTTGACGATACTCTCCATGCTCACCACGCCTTCCAGTCGGAACACCTTCCCTGCTTCCCCAGGCTCTGTCCTTCCTTTCCTCCCCCAAAGTCCTGATCCCACTGCTCTGAGCCCCAGGTGTAGGCAACGCTCTCCTCTCCCCAGGTCCTAGCCCTGGCTTCCCCCAACATCTTCCATCTCTGCTCTTGCTCTCATGCTGTCAGAGAAGGCCAGACTGCCCTGAGCCTTCCTCCTAAGGGCTCTTTCTTCCCCAGGTTTTCAGAATGAATGAAAGAGAAAGTATTTATCAAGCACTTACTATGGTGCCCGAGGCTGGGCTGAGATACAAATACAGAAAAAAGTGACAGTTCCTGCCCTAGGGGAGCTTATGTTGTGTTGGCATCTATAGAGGAGAAATGACCAGTGTTTTGTTTTAGAAAGAAGAGTTGGTGGATCTGCCTGGGATGGGAGCCCGATGCACCTGGCGGGAGTCTCTGAAAGCTGCCACGGCCCTCACGCATCACAGCCTGGCAGCCGGCGTGCCCAGTGATTGCCAGCCTGATCTTGGGTGGCCCGGGGAGGGTCTGTGAGGTTTTACACTGATGTGGAAAAGGGAACCTGGAGTGGCTGACAAAGTCACTGGTCCAGGGCCAGCTGGCCCCTCCATCTGTCTTACACTAATCAAGGGTAGGCCAGATTAGGATAAGTGTGTCCTTTGTTTGCAGCGCCTGCCCTTGAGGCACGCATCAGTCCTTCTCCTGTCTGCTTGTGTCCCTCTGTATTGGAATTGGACTCTTTCTTCAGGATTTCATATTCGAGCTTGCCTCATCTCCTGAGCTGACTTCCCTGCTCAGATCTTCGGCTGTAAGAGTGTCCCTGTCCCTTCTCTGAACTCTGAAGTTCGCTCTCCCCAAAGTGTGGGTGGGTACCATCCTAAGCCTCCTCCTTGTCTCCATCGTGGGCCCTCTCACTCCCCCCTCAGCCATGTGCTCTTCCTCGCTGAGAGTAGGAGAGGGCCCAAAGTTCCTCTGGGTTTTTTCCTTTCATTTTGAAAGATGAAATGGCTGAGAGAATCAAGAAGTTATGAACGCCTATGCTTAAAAAAGTTTTGTTTTTGTTTGGGAAAAAGCAGTGGAAGGAGCTCTGGGCCCGGAGTCAAGAAGACCTGAGTTCAAATGTGGCCTCAGACCCTGTTAGCTCTGTGACCCTGATAAGGCACTTCACGCTGTCTGCCTCAGTTTCTTCAGCTATAATGTGGAAATAACAGCGGCACTTACCTCACAAGGTGATGTGGGGATCAGTCCAACCCACTGAACACTTATTAAATGCCCACTGTATGGCAGGCACTGTGCTAAGCACTGAGGATACATTCAATAAAGAGATAGTCCCTGACCTCAAGGAGTTTACACTCCAACAGGGGAGACAGTACACAAAAAGAGGCAGGAATGTGTGTGGGGAGATACCAAGGAGTACCTGGCATGGGGGCGTCTTCTTCTGGAGTTCAAACCAGGCAGAGCATCTGAGAGGTTGGTTCTGCCCTGTCATGGAAGACATTGAGAAGAGTCTGGACCACTTCCCTCCAGCCCTGTGGTCAGGGGACAGGATGCTGAAGGATGAGGGGTCAGTCAAGGCTCAGTCAGCAGCCTGGGGGTGAGATTAGAGGCAAGGAGGGGTCATGGAGATTGAGGGCAAGCAGAACCACCCATCTCAACCAGCCTTGGAATCTGTGCCCAAATACCTCACCCGTGCCCTCTTCCTGCCCAGGCAGTCTGGCATATACCCCAGTGACAAGATTGTTTCTTCTTAGCCTCCTTTGGTCTTTACCCAGAGGTCCCACCATTTTGGGATCCATGAACATACCGTCTTTTTCTCTAAAATACTTTTATGGGTATTTTTTGTTCTCACGTTGCCTCTATTTTCCCTGTATCCTTCCCTCCCAGGAACCATTCCTTATGACAAAGCATTCTCGAAAGCGGTATGGAATTAAGCCAAGTGACTGAAATATCCATACCTTTGGCAGCAGAGTTGCACAGTGGTTAGAATGCCAGGCTTCTCCCATGGTTCAATGTCAGAAGTGGATATGCTTGATCAGAAGGAATGAAGTGAAGGAAGAAGCCTCAGTGCCTGCTAAGAAACCCTACGTGTCCTTTCTCCATTAGAATGGCAGCTCCTTGAGAGCTCTTTGTGTGTTTCCAGAGTTCAGGGAAGCACTTGGTATGCCAAAAGGGCTTAATAAATGCTTTTTTGTTCAGTTAGCCATTCTTTATAGTGTTGCAAACATTCCGTTCTCATTGTTTTGTAGTGGCACTTTCCATTTCTGTTATAATCATTGTGTGGGCCCACTGACTGAAAAATGACCCAACAACAAAAGTCATTGTGTATATCATTTATCTGACTTGTATGCTTCCCGTCCCTCTCCCCCACCTTTATGTACCCTGGTGTACCTATCTGGAGTGACATATAGTCCATCCATTCATGGGCTTCATTCCACAATATGTGATATTCATGAGGGGACACGTTCCTGTGTTTTGTCACGTCTTGTGTTCTTAAAGAAAGAATGCTGGCTGTCTTTTCTAGTGTGACCTTTCCTTTGAAAACACGTTCTCGTTGTCCCCAGGAAGTGAAGGCAAGTCCGATGGTCTGTAGCTTGTAAATTTCCTCCTCTTCCTGTTTTCAAAAATCAGTGCAGTTTCTACAGTCTGGTCCAGCGGCAGCCATCCTGTTCTCCACCTTCTTCTGCTGGTCGGTGACAGTGAAGACTGCCAGTTATTTTAGTACCCTGGGGTGTATGTACATCCTCTGGGTGTTTCTACTTTAGAGACCCCAGCTCCCTCCTCTCCCGACTGCCCTCCTAACTGCCATGTCCTTTCACCAGGACCAGCCTCTACTCTCCCTCCCCCTGCTCCATCTCCCCCTTCTTTCTAACCCTCTTTTCACCTTCTTTTATGTTTAGTCTTCCCTCAGAATAGCAGCTCTTCGAGGGCAGGAACTGTCTTTTCAATTACATTTGTGTCTCTGTTGCTTAACATGTGCCTGGCACAAAGCGGTGCCTAATTAATGTTTATTAACTGACTCGGTGCAGAGAGCAGGTGGGAGCTTGGCTCAGAAAAGAGTGAGGCAACTGGGGCCTTGAAGGAAGGGAGGGAAAGAGATAATAGCTAAGCCCCTTGTCACTCCTGTCATGGTTCAAAACCCAAGCTTTGCCATTATGGGGAACACAGAGCCTTTAAAGTCTTAGAGATTTAAAGTCACAAGGACACTGAGGGACAGCCCGGGGCCACCTCACTTTAGACACAAGAATCCTTCCAATGTTCCCTTGAACTGATTGGCCATCTGGCCTCCGCTCACACATTTCCAGATTCCTGTGGAGAGGCAGCAGAGTGTGGGGGAGTGACCAGTGGGCTGGAAGGGACTCTTCCCATGTTGGAGTCCTATGACCTGCAGCTGGTCACTTAACCCCCTCTTGAGTTCAAGTTCCTCATTTGGCCAATGAAGGCACTGGCTAGATCAGGGATTTTCAGGACTTTTTTTTTTGTAACCTGGACCCCTTGGGCAGCTTATTGAAACCCATGAACCTATCCTCAGAATAGTTTTCATATAACTGAAGGAAATGCTAGGTCCCAATTGGAGCTTAGTGAAAATAAAGATGTTGTATTCTTCCTTGACTTTGCAGACTCTACAGGGTTTAGAATTCCTGGACTACATGGTCTCTCAGATCTTGTCGAGCCCTAAGAATGAATAGGACTTATTGTCCTGGACAAGTCCTTTGATCAAGCCAAAAGGGGTCCTTCTGTAGTTTCTACTCTTTGATCCTCCCTTTGCATTTCA
This sequence comes from Trichosurus vulpecula, assembly GCF_011100635.1. Taxonomy (NCBI): domain Eukaryota; kingdom Metazoa; phylum Chordata; class Mammalia; order Diprotodontia; family Phalangeridae; genus Trichosurus; species Trichosurus vulpecula. The sequence continues at coordinate 1,887,508 of NC_050573.1, forward strand.
TAGAAGCACAAAATAAATATACTGCTTTGTGGAGAGGGGAGTACACTCTAATGAGAAGTACATGGAACTTATAGTCAGAAGTTCAGTTCCCCCTACTCAGCTTTAACATTGGCATGAGCATTGTGACCTTTGGTAAATTCCAAAAGACTATGCAAATATGTTGTACCAGAGAAGCAGGGTTATTGACACATTTCATTTTTTTCAGACTTGGAGGTGGTGTCTAAAATCAAGGAGCCAACTTCAAAGATTGCCATTTTTGTGGAGAAATCATCCTTAGAAACACTGACAAAGGACCTTCCTTCTGTCTTCAAGTTGGGAGAAACCTCAGAATATGATGCTCAGTTAAAGAGGAAGCAGAGAAATGTGGAAAAACATTCCAGGTAAGCAAAACTCCCCTAAGGAAAAGTACCATTTAAGTAAGAGACCGTGAAAGTAATAAATCTGGTAGAAGTTTCCCTCTGGGGTCAGTCCTTTCATAAGGGAGAGTCTCTATAGGAAAGATGTGTGTGATACCCAGTTATTTTCTAAGTTAGAATGGGTTGTGAAGTGTTTCAGAAGTACTTTAGATCCTATTGGTTATCACAGGATACACATTTAAGAGAAACCACTCCAATGTAATAAATGGGAAAGCTTTTTAATTCCAGCTCATTTATTACTTCCCATCACAGAATTCACACTGGAGAGAAGCCCCGTAAATGTAATGAATGTGGGAAGCCGTTTCGCCAGCGCTCACAACTTATTGAACATATGAGAATTCATACTGGAGAGAAACCTTATGAATGTAAGATATGTGGGAAGGCCTTTAGACGGACCACAGGACTAATTCAACATCAGACAACTCATACTGGAGAGAGACCTTATGAATGTAATGAATGTGGGAAGGCTTTTACCCGAGTCACAGATCTTACTCGACATCAAAGAATTCATACTGGAGAAAAACCTTATGAATGTAGGGAATGTGGGAAGGCCTTCACCCAGATCATAGACCTTACTCGACATCAAAGAATTCACACTGGAGAAAAACCTTATGAATGTTTTGAGTGTGGAAAGGCCTACCATGGGAGCTCACAACTTACTCGACATCAGAGAATTCATACTGGAGAAAAACCTTATGAGTGCAAAGAATGTGGAAAAGCTTTTAGCCAGAAGTCACAACTTACTGTACATCAGAGAATTCATACTGGAGAGAAACCTTATGAATGCAAAGAATGTGGGAAAGCCTTCAGTCAGAGCTCACAACTGATTCTACACCAGAGAATTCACACTGGGGAGAAACCTTATGAATGCAAAGAATGTGGGAAGGCCTTCAGTCAGAGTTCACAACTTACTCTACATCAGAGTGTTCATACTGGAGTGAAACCTTATGAGTGTAATGACTGTGGGAAGGCCTTCAGTTGTTTCACAATACTTACTGAACACCAGAGAATCCATACTGGAGAGAGGCCTTATAAATGTAATGAATGTGGGAAAGCTTTCAGCCAGAGCTCACAACTTACTCTACATCATAGAATTCATACAGGAGAGAAACCTTATGAATGTAATGAATGTGGGAAGGCCTTCAGTCGCTTCACAATTCTTACTCAACATCAGAGGATTCATACAGGAGAAAAGCCTTACGAATGTAATGAATGTGGGAAGTCCTTCAGCTGGAGTACAGGACTTAGTAGGCATAAGGCAATTCATAATGGAGACAAACCTTATGAATGTAAAGAATGTGGGAAAGCCTTCCATGAGAGCTCCCAGCTTATTCGACATCAAAGAATTCATACTGGAGAGAAACCATATGAATGTTTTGAATGTGGGAAGGCCTTTAGTCGGTTCACAATACTTACTCAACATCAAAGAATTCATACTGGAGAGAAACCTTATGAATGTTTTGAATGTGGAAAATCTTTTAGCCGGAGTTCACAACTTACTCTACACCAGAGGATTCACACTGGAGAGAAACCTTATGAATGTTTTGAATGTGGCAAGGCTTTCAGCCAGAGTTCACAACTTACTTTGCATCAGAGAATTCATACTGGGGAGAAACCTTATGAATGTAATGACTGTGGGAAGGCTTTCCGTGATAGTTCCCAACTTTCTCGACATCAGAGAATTCACAATGGAAGGAAACCCTATGAATGTAAAGAATGTAGGAAGGCCTTCTTTCAGAGAACAGAACTTACTATACATCAGACAATTCACAGTAGAGAGAAACCTTAGATCTGTAAAAAATGTGGAAAGGCTTACCTCCAGAGAACAGGACTTATTTGCCCTCAGATAATTCATGCTGGAGTATATAGCCTTTGATTGGTAAAACCTTACGGAGATAATGCATGTGAGAAGGATTTTATCTAGAGCATATCCTGATATTTACCGAATTCAGTCTAGTGGCAAAAATTATAGATAAAGCAAATTCCTGCCTATTTTTTCTTAGTAGCTATTATAAAACTTTTTCTCTCTCGAGTTCCCAGTTACCTTTTTTCCACTCGCCACATGAACAGTAGACTTCACCAAGAAAGTTGTAGTTATTTTTTTTAAAGCCTAGTCCTTCCTTTAGTCTTTTTTTTGCTACTTATTTTTTCTTTTAGTATATTTTTGATGCTTTTTGTTTTTATATCATTGTAATTTCCCTGTCCTTCCTTCTAGATGAAACCCTTCTTTGTGAAAAAAGAAAAACAAACAAATAGGGATGATATACAATAATGTATAAGCTGTTCTGAGACAGTCCATGAGCTTTCAGCTGTAAGGCAGAAATTTTGTTTCGTGATCTCCTAGATCTTCATTGGTTTTTTCATTTCTCGACGTTCAGATTCCTTTTTGTGATCTTTTGATTTACGTTGTTTTTATCCTTGTGTTGTAGTATTATTTTCATCTTGCTTCTTTGGCTCTGCACAAGTTCATTCAAGTCATCCTGGATTTCCCTGACTGCCTCATAATTAATCTGCACTTTGTAATAATATTCCATTAGCTTTACATTAACCGTAGTAAATTGGGACAACCTGATTAGAACTTGGCTCTTTCACTCTTCGGTATTCTCAGAATCCCTCTCTGCTTTCTTCTTCAGGATTCTGGGCACAGAGGACTCCTTACAAATACAAAATTCCCTGCCTCCACCCTTCACCCAGTCCCCTTCTAGGACCACATTCCAACTGTTATCTCTTCTTAGACTTCTTCAATCCATCTTCCACTGGCTCCTTCCAAGATGCTTATAAACAAGGTCACATGTCATCTATGCTAAAAAAAAAAAAGCCACCTTTGACCCACTTAGCCCTTGTTTCTAAGCCAAGTCTTCTGTTGAACCTGCTTCCTTGGAAGTCATCAGTGACCCAAATATAGTGGCCTCTTGTAAGTTCCCATTCCCCCTTTTCCCTCTGTGAATTAATCGTCTCTTTCCACTGCTTCATACTTTTACGTATTCTCTATTTCAGCTTCAGAAATATCCCACTTAGTTCTCCTGTCTTCTTTCCTCTGACTTTGCTCATTTCTTGATTCCTTAAATTCAGCAGCCCCCAAAGTTCTACCTTTGGCCCACCTTCTCTTTCCCTTGTACTTTTTCTGTTAGGAATCTCATCCAGCCCTGTTAGATTAACTAAGTAGTAAAAGACGAACTTGCCAGGAAAGGCTCTTCATGGGTTTCCCAGTTTTCCAGTTACTTGGTGCCCACATTCCTCTTATGATAAATGCATTCACTTTGGACATTGTTTTCATTCTACTTTAGTTTATAACAAACTTTTCTTGTTTTTCTGAATTCAGTTAACAGGCATCTGTTAAGCCCCTACTGTATGCCAAGCACTGTGCTACACTCAGAGGATCCAAAGACAAAATTGATAAATCCTTGCCCCCTAGGAGCTTACAGTCTATTGGAGGAAATCCTATATACAAAACACATACGATGTAAATACAAAGGAAGTGTCTAGGGGTTGGCAGGAGCTTTGAGGGTGGGGATGGAGATGGTACCAGAGTTGAACGTTGAAATTCAGCAGGGATTTTGAGAGGCAGAGCGGGAGAAAGGACAACATTTTAAGCTTAGGATTCAGCTAGTACAAAGGCAATGAAGCAGAATAGGAGTGGCTTGTAGGAGGAACAGCAAGGCCAGTTGGGCTGGACCACAGAGCGGGTAAAGTGGGATATTATATAATAAGTTTAAAAAGAGAGAGGAGGGTAGCTTGTGAACTGTGGAGTCTGTATTTGATTCTAGAGGCAATGGGGATCCATTGAAGCTTGTTCACAGGGGCATGGCATGGTCCAGAACTATTGTGGTCATCTGGAAGAGAGGTAATGAATGCCTGAACTCAGGGCATGGCTGTGTGAGTGAAATGAAAGACAGTGATTTGGAATATAAAGACAGAATTGACCCTATTTGGTTTTGTTGGGGGATGAGGGAAACTGAGGAGGAAAACACTGAGGCTTCGAACTAGACTAGACTGGGCAGTTAGATTGATGGTGATGCCTTTGATACTAATAGGAACATTTGGAGGAGGGTAGGGTTTGGCAGAAGAACAGACAGTCCTTTTTGGAAATGTTTCATTTGGGAGGCCTCTGGGACATCCAGCTGGAAATGTCCAGGAGCCGCTTGATGATTGTAGGACTGGGACCCAGTGAAGGGACCAAGGATGGGCAAACATCTGGAAATTCTTCACATCTGTCACTTGCTACCATACAATATTCCTCCACATTCATATGCCACAGTTTGTCTAGCTAAAATGGTGGATACCTGCTTTATTTCTGCTCTTTGCCTTCTTTCTCAGCAGCATTCTATTTCAAGGAATATAGAAAATATTGAAACCTTAGATTCAATAGACCTCAGCAGGAGGAGCACACTCCTAGGAGGATCGAGAATGTCACCTTAGCAGGGAGGGACACGTTACGGTTAATAAGAGGTGAACCAAGGCTCTGAAAGGCAAGTGCAATGAGGCTACGACCCAGACGAGGGAGTGAGGGTCTAATCCCTGAGTTTGCACTGGCCATAGGCAAGACTTTGCCCTGGATGCCAAGGCTGTCATATGAAGTGGAATCAACAGAACAATGGCTGGAGTCACTTGAGGGGAGGAGTAAATGTGGAGAAGGAGAAGACAAAGAGAGATGGTGGCCTGTAATTCTGGGGGAAGGGAGGGCTGTGCTCTTTTGGGCCTTGCAAGTGTCGTCCCTGGAGGCAGCACTTGGAGCTGTTTGGCTCATCCCTCTGTGATCTGGGCAGCCCAAATGGAGGGATGTGCAAGGCTTTAGTTGGCTCAGGTGATCTGGTAAGTCCAACACTGCCTCTGGGGCATGTGACTTCTCTAGGTCTGTCAGCCATGTCCTAGACCCCCATGCTTGAATCCACTAGCGTCCTTTGTGTTCTTCCCTCTCTTTTCACACATACACACGTGCACACATGCACACTCATACACACATGCATGTGCACACACACATACACACGTGTACACACGTTTTCCTGTCTTGTCCATTTTGCCCCCACGTTACTTCTTACATCTTTACTTGTTTCCCACTACCACCACCTCAGGAGAGGTCTTCATTATCACCTGTATGGATTGTTGTGATGCTGCCTCATAACCCAGCCCTAGCCCATTTTTCTCTGAATTTTTCACATTCAGCATTTCTTATGGTATAACACTATTCCATTACATTCACATACCATAATTTATACAGCTATTCCCTAATCAATGAACAGACAATGTGCTTCTAGTTCTTGGATACCACAAAAACATCATGGGTTTTTTGTATACATGGGACCTTTTCCTCTGTCCATGACCTCTTTGGGATTAAAGGTCATATAGAGTTTAGTGACTTGGTATACTTCCAAATTTTTTTCCAGAATAGTTGGAACAATTCACAGCTGCATGAATGGGTCCTTAGTGAGACTATCTTTCCATAGCAACATTTGCCACTCCAACATCTGCAAATTTGCCTTCTGACACCCTTTCAACTCTCATGCATGTGAGTTGAAACCCTAGAATTCACTGGAGGTCTTCAGGCAAAAGTTGGATCACCACTAGCCAGATGTGTTGTAGGGAGTATTTGTGTTCAGGTATGGGTTGGAATAAATGGACTTTGAGGTCCCTTTTCAACACCAAGTCTATGAAAGTGCTTTGTAAGTCTCAGTACACTTGCTACACATAACTGCTATTAATAGAAGTAAGGTTTTATTTCTGAGTTTTAATTTGCATTTCGCTGGTTATCAGATAATTTGAAATTTTCTTCAGCGGCTTGTCAATAATTTGGGCAGCTGTTTTTGAGAAATGCCTATTGTATCTCTGAAGAAAGGGGTCTTGCACTTCTAAAATATTCCTATAATTTCCATATCACATTGCTATGAGACCCAGACAGAGGAAGAAGCTGCCCTGAGCATTCTTGAAAGAGCCCTTGAATCCCCAGCTCAGGCAGGGGTTTGAAGCCCGTCTTTGTGACGAAGGCGTTCATGGCTGTGGTTTTCTGTGAGCCTCCAGCCAACAGGTACGCTAAGCCATCCTTGGGTGTGAGGAACTGCGACATGTAAATACCGGAGCCATTCAGTGGACAGTCCTTGGCTGGTGCAAGAGAGAATAGAAGGCTATCAACTTCTCCAACAGAACCGAGGGGGATGCTGTCACGCAGTCATCATCATCTGTTCAGGCTAGCCCTCACAGGCTGGCCTGTCCTGGATCCAAAAACCTCTCTATCTGTCCTTTCTCTCCTTCTGCCCACACAAGCCACCCCTCCGCTGTCCTGGACAGAGATGCTGCCTGTAGGGAAACCAACAAAGCCTCTGTTCCCTTCCTTCTCTCCCAAGGTAACCTACGTGTTGTTTCATAGCTTGGGCATCCACCACCCACCATGTTGCTATCCTGACAAGGAGGTCCATCTTCTCTGAGACATCACCCAAAGCTTCCTAACGAGTTATTGCATGCCTAGCAATTCAAAGGAATGAGCATTTATGACCAACTACTATGTGTCAGGCATAGAAAGAAAAGTAAAAATGCCTGCTCTCAAGGAGCTCATGGTCTGATGGTTACTATGCACAAAATAAGCAACAGAGGGAAGGTGTTAGAACCAAGGGGATGCAAAAGGCTCTCTGTGGAAGCACATTTTAGGTGGGACTGGAAGGAAACCAGGAGGTGGAGATAAGGAAAGAGAACATTCCAGGCACGGAGGACAGCCAGGGAAAATATCTGGAGTTGGGAAATGAGCGTTGTGGGTGAGGACAGAAAGGAGGCCTGGATCATGGAGTACACTGAAGATACCGGGACAAAAATGAAGCAGTCCCTGCCCTCGGAGGGCATATGTTCTGTCGGAGAAAGTGTGTGTGTGTGTGTGTGTGTGTGTGTGTGTGTACAAGATATATACAAAATACAAGGGAATTAGGGGGGTGGAGGGGGCACTAGCAGTTGTAAGGATCAAGAAAGACCTCATGTAGGAGGGGAAATTTGAACTGAGCTTTGAAAGAAACTAGGGATTCTAAAAAGCTTTGAGGAGGAAGACATTCCAGGGATGGGGGACAGCAGTGCATAGGTGTGGAGGTGGGACATGAAATGCTGCTGGTGAGGAGCAGAGAGAAGGCCAGTTTGGCTGCATCGAAGATCAATTAAAGGTTATAAAACAGGGGCAACTAGGTGGTGTGGTGAACAGAGCACCGGCCCTGGAGTCAGGAGGACCTGAGTTCAAATGCAGCTTCAGACACTTGACATACTTACTAGCTATATGATCTTGGGCATGTCACTTAACCTCCTCCCTCCAAAAAAGGGTTATAAAACACAGGGAAGAGTAGGTGGGTTCTGGGATTTAGCTGCCTAAGAAGTAATAGGGGGCCACTGGAGTTGAGTGTCTATGTGGCATTGTCAGACTTAGTTTTAAGAATATCATTTTGGCATGTGTTCAGAGGCTGGGTCAGAGGGGGAGGAGACACTTGGGGCAGAGAGGACTGTTAGCCTATTGCAGTAGTCTAGACAGCAGGTCACAGAGGTTGATTGAACCAGAGTGGTGGCCATGTGAGTAGAAAGAAGTGGGAGATAGAGGAGAGATAGAGGTAAAACAGAGAAAACTTGGCACCAGACTGGATTTGTGAGATGTTGGAGAGTGACAAATTCAGGCTGATTCCAAGGTTGAAAACCTAGGTGACTGGAAAGATGTCAATGCCTTTGGCAGGACCTTCACCCCTTCCACAGCTGGCCTTTCTCCATCACGGTTTCAATATATCATGGGTTGGCATAAGAAATTAAATGAAAATGGGGGGGGGAGTTTTGCAGAAGCCTTAGGCAATACGCAAAGGCCAGGGGATAACAGAAAAAGTTTAGAAATGCATCAAATATATGTATAGTTGTAATAGGAGGGCAGAGTTTATAATCTCAAAGAGGATCATAAACATGTCTGAAAGGTTCGGAACCGCCGGATATAAGAAACTCTCAAAGTAGAAGGCAGAAGAATCAAAACATATATTTAGGCTCCACAGTAACCAACCCATGAACCAGCAACCCCATTTTGATATATTGATCAAAAGCTTCCAGGGCCAATAAGTACGCCTTGAAAGAGTAACCAGGAGGCTACAGAGAAGCATGATTGCATAAAGCAAAATCATGCTTCCCCCTCTATGGTAAAAAGATTACCCACTGGCCTGAAGTCTTTGTTCAGCTTCCTCCCGTAGGTCAGCTCTGCTACTGGCAGCTCCTGCTTCAGCTGTGACTGCGCTGTAGCTGTGACTGGCTGTAGCTGTGACTGCGGCTGTAGCTGTAGCAGCCTCTGGCTCCAACGGGAGCTGCTTTTAACCATCCAGCTTCTGCGGGGGTGTAAGGTACGCCGGGGAAAGCACAGGTTCTTTCAATCTGCTTAAGCAAGGTGAAGGGGTTGACCGGGAAAGCACAGGTTCTTTCCATCACCTTAAGCAAGGGAAGCAAGGTGAAGGGGCCGACAAGCTTACTCCAGTCCAACATACAAACAGCATTCAGTTCAGGGGAAAAAGCCAAACTAGTCAAGGCCACTTGTTGACTAAGTACTAAGGAGCCCATTTTTGGTTGCCAACACAATAGTATTGTATAATATTGATGTATTTTACTTTTTAATACCATAATAATTCAGATTTCTCTGGTGTGGAGGAAGGGCCCAAAAATTTGATGGGAATTTATCAGATCGTGAGGGTGTATCATTCCCTGGGATGTGGAAGGGATAACTGTAATAGGGAAATTAAGAAGAGGGAAGGATGAGCAGGGAAGGATGAGGAGGGAAGGCAATAGTTGAACATGTTGAGTTTGAGACGTCTATTGGCTTTCCAGCTGGCAGTGAGTGACATGGGACTAGAATTCAAGAAAGTGACTAGGGTGCTTTTGATAGAGATGAGAATTAATCTATGAGAGCCGATGAAGTCATCATAATTTAGAGCGAGAAGAAGAAATGATTCAGAATAGAGCTTTGTAAATAATAATAACAAATCAATAATAAATAACAGTAATAGTGCTGGCAAAAAAATCCAGAAAAATCCCTAGATAAGCAAGGGTCCAGAAAGGAACACAGATGTCAAAATAACATTTGATTATTATCTTGTTACGTCAATCAATACATACATCTTGTACAACCAACAGTGGGATTTCAGGGTTTGGTGGCATATATGGTCTATCCTCATTATTTTTGTGTTTGAATTTTTCTTGATGACTACTGTTTAGAATTTTTAAAGACCCCTTTCTATTAAAATTTTGTAATACTTAATTTTTAAAAATTTTATCTGATCAAATGTTAAAACTTTTAAAATGGATGTCTTTTATTTTCATATTACATTTATTCAAATATATACTTGCCTCTTCCATACTTAGCTTTAAAAGGGAGAAGAAAAAAATTCAGCTTGTGAATGGCATCTGACATTGTGGGCAACATTGCAGTCACAGCTCCTTCTGCATGAAAGAGAAAGGAACATTTTTTAAACTTGATTATCACAAGAACAGCATCCCTATTCATTGCACTGTTCTTTTCACTTGCATTGTTTGTCATTGACTATGCCATCTTCCTTGTTCTCCTTACTCTGACTTCATTCCTAAAAATGTCTTCCCAGTGCTTCTGTGAATTTTTCATATTCACTATTTCTTATGGTGTCATAATATTCATTACATTCATATCCTACATTAGCTATCCCCCAGTCAATGGACCGCTGTAGGGATGCCCAAAGTATTTTGTTTCCAGTTCCTTGCTCCTACCAAAGAAACATGACGATGAATATTTTGACAGAATCTTTCTGTCTTCACTCTCCTTGGTTATGACATGCCTGGATATGCCTAGTAGTGGAAAGCTGGCATTAGACAGTGTGCACGTTTGTGTCACCTTTTAAAAGTATAATTCCAAATTACTTTCCAGAATGCTTGGACCAATCTGAACTCCAACAGGGAATGAAAATTCCTGTCTTCCCAAGCCCCTTTTAGCTTTGGTGATTTGCCATCTTTTGTCACCTTTGCCAATCTTCTGGGTCAGAAGTGAAACCCTGGAATTTGCATGGGCATTTTCTCTTTATTATTGATTAGGAGCAATTTTTCATATGGTTGTTAATTTTTTTAAAAAACAATCTTTTATTGATATTTTGTTTTTTACATTACCCAAGTATGTCTCCCCCTACAGCCCTCCAGCCCAGATCCAAATCCTTCCGTCTCCTGTATTAATTCCAAGAGGGTCAGGCAAGTTGCACGGCCCTCCCAGCACTAACTCTAATTATGAGTAACGATGGTTGTGCAGCTTCCTCTCACTGCATCCCTCCTCTGCATCCACTCTCCCTTCTCCGCTAACCAGAGTTGGAATGGCGGAGGCACGTGTTGTAAGTGAGCCAGGGAAGTGAGAAAGTGATGAGGTGTGGGAGAAACTTGGGAGTCCCAGCAGAGTTGGAGGACAGGGCTAGCAGGGGGTAGTGCTGCAGGGTTTTGCACAGCCTGAGTCTCTGAAATTGGGGAGCACATTGTATCCGTCCCTCCTTCTGGGTAATGGCAGGATGAGTCCAGACAGTGGGCCTTATATGAAGATGCCCGTTGCGACAGTCCAAGCTGGGTTTACTGCGTGCAAGCTTGGGGGCCGGCAGCACTGTCTCTGTAAAGTCTGGACCTCTGCTCATCATTTTCTCACTGCATGATGAGAGATGTTGCTTGGTGGCTAAGGTCCATGCTGTGGCAGCAGGGTGCAGGCTGGTGTTGGTGCTTCTGCTCTCTCAAACCAGGCTCCCCGGCCCCAACCTCTGACCAGTATGCATCCAGGTTGTATGTTTCTGCTGGAATTTTGGCTTTGTTTGGTGGGAGCCAATCAGCCAACTGTGCAGCCCCAACTCTGTTATGCTGGATGTTGGTCAACTGGAAGACCTGTTGGGCAATATTTTGGGGGGGAGCTATGAATATTGACTGTTGGTTTTGCAAAGACCGTATTACTTGAGCCTTGTACCCATTCAAAGGGGGAGGGGGTGCTGAAAAGAGGGCAAATTAAGGATGACAATGGTCAGAAGCAAAACACTTTTGAGGAGGGATAGTGTAAAAAAAAAGATAACAAAAGAAAATAAGATAGAGGGAAATACACAGTTAGTAATCATCAATGTGAATGAGATGAACTCACCCATAAAACAGAAGCAGACAGAAGGATGGATTAGAAACCAGATTCCAACAAGATGTTGCTTTCAAGAAACACATTTGAAATAGAAAAGCACAGATTTTGAGGAAAAAGCTGCATAGAATCTATCATGCAGTAGCTATAATAAAAAAGGCAAGGGTAGCAACCGTGATCTCATACAACAAAAAGAAAAATAGTCTACATTCAAAGGGATAAGCAAGGAAGCTACATGTTGCTCAAAGCTACCATAGGCAATGAAATAAATACCAATACTAAACATTTATGCGCCAAATGGCATTAACATCCAAACTCTTAAAGGAAAAGTTAAATGAGTCACAGGAGGAAATGGTAAAGTTATAGCAGGGGAGGATCGCAATTACCTCTCAGAACTAGGTAAATTTTACCATAAAATAAATTAGAAAGAAGTTAAGGAAATTAATAGGATTTTAGAAATGTTAGATGTGATAAACCTCTGGAGAAAATGTGAAGAGGAATAGGAAGGAGCATGCGCATTTAGGGTTTTCAGTGGTACGTGGCACATTCACAAAAATTGATCATGCATTAAGGCATAAAAACTTCACAAATAAATGCAGAAAAGTAGACGTATTAAATGCACCCTTTTCAAATCACAATACAATAAAAATTACTTTCAATAAAGGGCTATGGAAGCACGATTAAAAGTTAATTGGAAAATTAATAATTTAATCCTAAAAAAAAGTGAGTGGGTCAAAAAATAACTCATAGAAATAACTCCATGACCTGCCTACCTTTGGAGCCCTGCTGACAGAGCCCTGGTCCAGGGCAGTAGTGGGGTAGGGGTCTGAGTTCCCTCTCAGGAGTAAGGAGCTCAGCCTGCCAATCCGCCCCACCCCTCCCCGCCCCTTGCCTGGGTGCTGGATCACATGGAGCCTGGTTTTCTCACCTCATTTCTTCGGGGTGGTGGGGAGGGCTCTCAGGTAGCCCCTCCGGCAAATGGGAGCCCCTCTACACCTCTGTGATAATGCTTAGCCCCCAACAAACCAGATTTCTTCTAGGTTACTAGATTAGTTTCTGCAAATGGATTGTCAATGATCAAGTCCAGGATCCTCACCCAAGTCTGTGGAACAGCACCCTGTGGGTCACCATGCTGACCCTTCTGGAACGCCCCAAGCCATGACTAGGGCATTGTATCTACACATAGTGATGGAGTGGGAGAGGGAGAGACAGGAGGAAGAGGAGGGAGACAAGATGATGGAACAGAAAATGAAGGAGGAACAAAAAGGAAATGGAAGAAAGGATGTCACTGGAAGAGACCAAAAAACAAATCCTTAAACGGCAAGGCCTTAGAAGAGGAGAAGCACCAACTCTTCCTGCAGCTCGGGATAGTTTTCTATGTGGAGAAAAGGCGTGGTAAGGAGAAAGGGCCTTGACAACACTTACATTGGCAGCATACCATCAGGGTCTGGCTGTGCACACAGGGACACATCTCAGCATGTAGGCCATCCTGGAGGACACAGCAGGAATTCTTATGTCTGCCGATAGGGCCAAGCAGGCCCTGTTTGGACCTCAGGTGCTCACGACCCATCATATTCTGGGGTCAACAGCTTTTGCAGGAACCTGAGAACACAGGCAATTTCAAGGTGGTCTGGGAGTGGCCAATGGGGCAGCCCAGCCCCCACCTCACTATGGCCCTACCCAGCCCAGCTATCGTCCCAGCCAACAGCTCAGAGCCCTTTTCAGCTTTTCCTACTGTTCAGTACTTGTCCCAACCTCTGCCACAGTCCTGTGCAGTACACGGTCACTACCAGTCCACACAAACAGGGTTCCTGCAACCTGGCAATGCCCTGTCCCTTCAGAAGCAGCTGGAACATGCTAACTAGTAATCTGGCTTCTCTGATTCATCTTCTCTGCACCCCATACATCCCCAGGCTTTGCACCCAATCCCTGGGCTTTTAGCCACACTGCAGCTTCCTGTACAGATGCAACCATCAGGAAAGTCGAGCTTTGCAGCCACCAGCCAACCAGGCCCCCATCTCCCTTTTATTCAGCACAGCCATAACCAACATTTTTGTCACAAGTGACTTGACTCAGGGCGATGTCCTGCCTCCCCAGGTCTCCCAACTAATAAAGCTAAACTGCCATTTAAAAAAAAAAAGAATTCCATGAAAGATAATGACGACAATGAAACAACATATCAAAATTTGTGGGATACCGCCAAAGCAATACTTACGGGGAAATTTACATCTCCAAATGTGTACATCACTAAAAGAGAAAAAGAGCAGATCAATGAATTGGGCATGTAACTAAAAAAAGAAAAAGAAAAATAAAAAATACCCAGTTAAAGACAAAGATGGAAATCCTGAAAATTAAAGGAGAGATCAGTAAACTTGAAAGTAAAAAAAAAAAAAGCCATTGAGCTAATAAATAAAACTGGGAGCTGGTTTTATGATGGGGAAACAATAAAAAAAACAACCCACTGGCTAATTTGATGTTTTTAAAAAAAGAAAGAAAAAACCAAATTACCAGTATCAAAAATGAAAATGATAATTCACCAATCATGAAGATGAAATGAGAACAATTATTAGGAGCTATTTAGATCAGTTATATGCTAATAAAACTGACAGTTGAAGTGGGGTAGATGAATACTTAGAAAAATATAAATTGCCCAGATTAAGAGAAGAGGAAATAGAAACTGAGATCCAAGTACGGGCACCCAAGCACCCATCAATACCAATAACAAAAACAGTAAAAATAATATGATTATATGAATAGATGCAGGAAAAACTTTTGACAAGATACAGAACCCATTCTTATTACAAACACTTAGAAAGCATAGACATTAATGGAGCCTTTCTTAAAATGATCAGAAGTATCAGTATAAAGCCAAGGACAAACAATATCTATTTGTTGTTGTTCAGTCATTTTCAGTCATGTCCAATTCTTTGTGACCCCTTTTGGGATTTTCTTGGCAAAGATACTGGAGTGGTTGGCCATTTCCCTTTCCAGGTCATCTTACAGATGAGGAAACTGAAGCAAACAGGGTGAAGTGACTTGCCTAGGGTCATATAGCTAGTAAGTGTCTGAGGCTGGATTTGAACTCAAGAAGATGAGTCTGGATACACCTGGAGCTCTATCCACTGCACCACCAAGCTGCCATAGTGGGGATTAACTAGAAGCCTTCCCAGTTTATCAGGGGTGGAGCAAGGATGTCCATTATCACCACCATTATTAAACATTATCTTAGAAATGCTAGTTACAACAAGAAAACAAGAAAAATTAAAGGAATAGGCAATGAGGAAAGAAAACTCGCTTTGTGGATGATATGATGGTATACTTAGAGAATGCTGGCAAATCACCTCAAAAGCTAGATGAAACAACAGCTTTAATGAAGTTGCAGGATATAAAATAAGTCCACGTCCATCATCAGCATTTCTATATGGTACCAATGAATCCCAGCAAGAAGAGCTGGAAAGAGAAAGAGTTTAAAATAACTGCAGACCCATTTCCTGATCACTACTCCAGGGTGGAGAGGAGTGCTTGCCATCAAAAGGGAGCATTGGCCCTGAGGAACAATAAGGTTTCAATCTGCAAGGGATCAGGGGCTCTTCCTGGGTAAGGACTAGAAAACAGACATGCAGAGGAATGTCCAAACATCTACCCAGATCACACCACTATGGAAGTACCAAAAACTTCCAAACTACCAGAACTACCTCTAAAAATGTCAGCTTAAAAAAGTCTGGGGCTCGGGCCAGTGCTCCCACCCCCAATCCCAGGTGAGTAGAGACAATTTCAATACAAAGTTCAAATTCAACAGACTCCAGTCTTAAAGAGTTATTTTTGCATTAGGAGGTTACTATACAATACGTAAAGAGATAGTTGTCTGTTAGCCTGGAGACCTACAGTAAATAGCCAGTCAGTGTATTTTTTTCCCTTCTGGGTTGGAGTGAACTCTCATATATACGCTATTTATGTGCAATTCCAGAATGGGATTATTAATTTCTAGTGGTTGATTTTTTTTTTACACACCGTGAGTTTTAACTAGGAAAAAGAAAGACTAGGACGTTGAGTAATTATTTCTTGGGAAAGGTTTGGTAAACTCTTGTCAACCAATTGTTATTGCAACAACATGAGAGATACAATGATAACTATATCTAGCCCTAAGCTATGACAAGTGTGGCTTGCCATTTGAGGTGGAATCTCTTGGGACTGTAACTTGACATTGTTCTGAGTTTTGAATTCCAGTATACTTGTCTGAATGATCATGCAGTCAGTAATGCACCATTTGAGGGAAATGCCACAAGCTGTTCAAGGAGAGTGTGATCTAAGAATGGCTACAAATGGATGTTTGTGCCTGAGAAGATTGAGAAAATGGCCTTGCAAGGTAATGGCAGGATTCTCTTGCCTCGATTCCCCATTATGTTATTTCCTTTTTGAACAATAATGTGAAAGTTTGCTACATGGTTAGATAATTATGATTCTTATGAAAAAGTTAATTATTATTCTTACCTGAAATCAAAGATACCAAGAATACCTTATCCTGTTAAACATATGTTCAGCCACTCTATGTCCTTAGGATTAGGCCTAGAGGAACAATCTTGATGTTGTTATAACTACATCCCACCTTCTTCCTTTCATAGCATATTCTTCTATAGGTTCAGTTTTTTCTACTTTGTTTTAGTTTTTGTCCATGTCTATTTTATTCAGTGAGGTTTTTTTTTTAGGAGTTATTTTCTTCAGTATATATTTGTCTGCCCTACCAAGCTTTTAATTCTCTTTTTGTAATGTATAGTTCTCACTTTCACCCCAGTTTTTCCTCTACTACTCTTATTTGATGTTAAAAATCTTTTTAAAAGAGTTTTAGCTCTTCTAGGAATTCTTGTTTGGCTTGTGTCCAATGTGCGTTTTTCTTTGAGCTTTTACTTGTAGACGTTTTCAAGTTATCTAATTATGAGTTTGTATCTTAAGCTTCCTTGTTATTATAGTAGTTTTAATGGGTAAGTTCTTTTGTTGTTGTTGTTTGCTCATTTTGCCAGCCTGTTTTTTGACTTTGGAATTCATGTTAATGTTGGGCCTTGCTCATCAGAGGGAGTGGGAATATCTGGCCTGGTCTTTTGATCTTTGTCTTTCTGCTTCCTGAGGGACCCGTAGGTTTTTGGTGCTTCAAAGATGGTGTGATCCTGGGAGAGTTCTGGTCACTGCCATCTTGGTGTGTACTTTGGTCCTTACCTATGTAGGGCTCCTACTCCCTGGTGACTGCACCTCTCTGCCCTGAAACCACAACTAGAACTGGTTAATAGGCAATAGAGTTGCCAAACAGTGCCTGATCTAGTGCCTTGTACTAGGAAAAGGGGCCCCTGGAATCTGTTTCTGACCAGCTGTTCAATCCTTGTACTATCCCTGGGTACTGAGCACTCCCATTGCTGTTGCTGATGCTGCCACCATCCTCTAAGCTCTATGGCTGGCCGGTGCTATTTCCACATGGCCACAATCCAGGGAAGCTCCTACCCCTGACTCCTTAGATCTCTCCAAGCTTCTCTAGGCTGGAAAGATTACTCACTGTGACTTTCTATTGTTTATTCCACTCAGAATTTGGTTTGATGCCCTTTTTAAAGTTGTTTAGAAGGGCATATAGGAAAAGCTAGGCAAAAATGATCTCTTAATTGTGACACCCGGCTCCACCCCCTCTTAAGTCCTTCAAAATGGTTTTCTTTACAATGTTGCTGTATAAATTATTCTCCTGGATCTGCTCGCTTAACTTTACATCAGTTCATCCAAGTGTTCCCAGGTTTCGTGGACATCATCCTTTTGTCATTCCTTAAAGCATATTACTATTCCATGATATCTATATAACATTGTTTGTTCAGCCATTCCCCAGTGGACTGGCATCCCTTTGGTTTCTAGCTCTTTGCCACAACAAAAAGAACTGCTACAAATGTTTGTACACGTGGGTCCTATTCTCTTTGATTTCTTTGAGTTATAAAGTTAATAATGATGTTTTTGAGTCAAAAGGCACAAACAGTTTGACGACTTTGTGGATACGGTTCCAAATTAAGTTTCCAGCATAGCTGAAGTAGGGAGCAGCTCCACCAATTGGGCATTAATTCCTATATCCTCTCCCATAATTGTCACTTCCATTTTGTCTCATTAGTAATCATTAGTGGATCATTCTGGAAAGGGCAAAGGGCTAGAAGTAGGTGGGGTCCCTCTAGGCCAAGCCTCCTGCTGCTGCCTTCTCCAGGGTCCAGGCCCAAAGGACTGGCCTCCTTCTGCAGCCCAATGGGCACCAACTGTAAGGTCAAGGTCAAGGTTAAAGTCAAGGGTGAGTCTGGAGCCTGTGAAGAGGAGCCAGCCACTAAGGCCAGGGGCTCTCACTTTCCATGCACGTCCTGCACCCTCGCTTATTCAAGGCTAGGACGCTGGGGCAGGAGATGGCTCCCCTGGCTAGGAAACCAAAGGTCTAGGAAGAGCCAGGCAGAGCCCAAGAGAAAAGGAGCCTGAGCATGCGCACTAGGCCTGGCGCTGCCGAGGAAGAGGCGGAGCCTGAGAATGGCTTTGGGGCCGGCTAGACTACGTTTCCCAGAAGGCCTTGGCTGCCAGCGGAAGCTTCGCCCGCGCGGTAGCATAGGGAGTTCTGCGTCACGTCCGGTCCTGTGGCCTTTCCTCGGTCTGGCCGCTTTCACAGCATCCTCTGTCTCCCCTCCAGCTACCCCGCGGGCAGAGGGGTGCGGCGCACCCCGGGTCAGAGTGAGTGGGAACCGGCTGTGGGCGTCGGGCTGGGCGAAAGGAGCGGGCCAGGCTGGCGGCAGGCCTGCGGGGCTTTGGGCCTGGCCTAGGCGCCAGGGGGGGGGGTGGGGTTTGGCACTTGTTGGAGAGGCTGGCGCGTGCGCAGTGCTCCTCCGCGCCCATTGGTCGGCCGGACTTGGGGGAGTGGCGCGAGCCTCCAGCCAATCAGCTGCACCTGCCTTCTTCCTTTTGGTATGAGGCGAGCATCAGGTCGGTGTTTGGTCTGTTGGGGACCTGCCCCTGCCCTCAGGGAGTTTTCTTTCTAAGCCCTGGGTGAATGGGAGTCCTTCGCTGGGAAGCCTCCAAGGGCTGGAGTGGGGGAAGGAGAGCATGTTGCACAGCCTGGGCAAAGACCTGGAGGCTAGAGATGCCGTGTCGTAGTGGGAAGGAGTCAGGCCACTTTGACCCAGTAACATTATACACAGAGGGGAAAGGTGAAAATGAATGCTAGGCCATTTCTGGGGACGCCAGCCAAAGCAGGAGCGGAAGGGGCGGCCGAGCGTCTGGTGGCAAAGCACTTCTCCAAGCTGCAGCCCATGTCCGAGGTGTCTCCTTCGGTGGGGGCTCCAGGCCGGGGCCCAACGGGTAGAGAAGCGGCGTGCCCGGCAGCCTTGGGCGCCCAGCTGCGGTCCTGAGGGTCCGGGGCCGTGTGGGGCACTTGACGTCCCCCCACAGGGCAGGGGCTCGGCCCTTTTTTAGGGACGCTGGTAACGGGAGCCACAGCCACTTCCGGGATGCCCTGCGCACCACCTCCTGTAGTGAAGACACGGGGCATTAAGCTGGTTCTGCATGGCCCAGAGGATGGCGGCGGGCACCGCCCTGGGCCGGGGAAACCATGGGCAGCCCCTGCTGCAGGACCGCACCGCGTGTGAACTGGGGAGCATCCCAGGGGCGGTGCTGGGCTGGCAGAGGGGACAGAGAAGATGGTGGGCACGAGAGCACCTGGTGAAGAAAGCCAGGGGGACATCAGAGGCCCTGGGTCCCGGCACGTGGTGGGAGCAGCCCGGAGAGGCACAGAGCGATGCTGGAGCTCGTGGACCCACCGGGGTGCGACCTGCACCTCACGGAATCTCGTGGCCAGCTAGGAACCCCGCCAGAGCGAGGAGAGGGCTGACCAGCCAGACAGCACGTCCGGCCAGCGAGGGCCAGCAGTGGCCAGCTAAGAATCGCCCCCAGAGCAGGGAGACCAGCTGATCGCAGGTCCAGGCATGCGGTGGTGAGGGCCAGCAGTGACCAGAGAGAAGATGGGTGACTGGGGAAGGACAGCCCAGACTGGGAGACATCCGGCGGAGGGGGGATGACAGCAGATTGGGTCAGTGAAGGGAACTTCAGACTGGAGCCCGCAGGTGGGCCATTCGTGGTGGACATCCTAGGGTGGGAGGAGGGCGGGGTGACAGGGGGCAAGGCGTTTGAGAGGATGACCCCTGTGTGTCGACATCCCCTAAGGGGATGCAGAAGATGGACTGTGAGCGGGCAACGAACTGGGTGAGGAAGGAGGGGAGGGTCCTGGG
Source organism: Trichosurus vulpecula (assembly GCF_011100635.1). NCBI lineage: Eukaryota > Metazoa > Chordata > Mammalia > Diprotodontia > Phalangeridae > Trichosurus > Trichosurus vulpecula. The sequence goes on from NC_050573.1 coordinate 1,907,301, forward strand.
GGTCTGTCAACATTAGCTGCCAGAATTCTGATTGTTGGTAGAGAATCAGTGAATTGAGTGACCCTCCTGGGAGGGAGAACGTGGAAAAAGTCACGGCCAGAGACACCCCAACTGCTCCACTCTGACCAGCCCGTTGGTTGAGGGGATGGAGTGAAAGTGCAGCCAGTGACAGCCGGGGCAGTCAGGGAGCCCCAAAGATGTGGAGAGTGGGAAAGGAAGATTGAAGCCTGGGGCTTGTCCCTGAGCACAGCAGGGAGGGCTTTAAAGTAGGCCCTGGGGTGGGGTGGAGGGTGCCCAGGGTGTCAGGACCGTGGGGTGGCCGTGCAGACAGGAATGAGTTTGTTCAGGCTCAGCGAGGAATAGTTAGGGTACTTTCTGACTGTCCACAGGCCCCCAGGGCTGTCCTTTCCAACCTCAGAACAATGGGCAGAGTCCACCAGCCTGAGGCTCTGTCCCCGCTGAGGCCCAAGCCCAGCCAGCATTTCCGTAGCGCTCTGGGCTTCTGAGCCCCTGACAGATGTGATCACATGGGGTCAGAGATGAGGAGCAGGCTGAAGGAGCCCCCCATGGGCTCGGGGCCACAGGGCTCTGCCTGGGTCCCCTTGGAAGTTTGTCTCAGGTGCAGCCTCCTTTTGGAAGCCTGCCGGGAGGACCTTGTTCTTCCTGCCCTGCTTTCCCCCTGCCTGGCGTCTCCCACCCAGGGGGTTCCAGGAACATTGTGGGGTTGGGGATGCCCTGCAGGGCTTGTGGACTGCAGCCGCTGGCGCTTCTCACGTTTCCGTTTCCTCCCCAGCGCCCCTCCTGAGGATCCTGCAGCCCTTGCCCGATGCTGGGAGCATCAGAGAAGAGCATGGCCTCCAAGCCGCAGGAAGCTGGCGTCCCCCCGGTGAGTGAGAGCGCCTTCTTCCTACAGCTGCCACCAGAGCCCTCCCACGTCTGGGCACCTGTGTGCAGATGGAGCTGCAGGACTCACCTGGGCATACTCTCCCAGTTTGTCTCCCCATAGACCGTGAGCCCCTGGTGGGCACAGAGGGAGACTGCCCTGGTGTGGCATCAGCTGTGTGACAAGGACTCCCCAGAGGAGGCAGGCAGGGGTTCTCTGTTCTAGAGCACAACATTTGGGGTTCTAGCATGCCATGGCCGGCTCTCTTCCTTCTCTGCCTGGCTTTCACTTGCCCTCGGCCTGTGCCAGGCCTGGGCCTAGACTGACAGGATCTGAGAGCAGCTGGTGGACTTGGGGTCTGGCACCCTGGCCTCTACCACCTCCTTCTGTGCCTTGGGACTGGGCTCGGCCTGGTGGGTGCAAAATGTCAGCCTGAAAGTTTGGTTAAAGGAGGCAAGCAAGCTAGGTGATAGAAAAATCCATATCGTTTATTCCCTTAAGCTAGCAGAGCTAGCTTATTGTATGTACAAGGAGCCAAAACATAAGTTCTGAGTGCCTGAACAAAGAAATGAGAAAACTTATACACATTTTTTTCTAGTCCCGACTCAGCATGCCTGTATTACATCGCTTTTATGACCCCCCCATGTATGTTTAACCATGATACAAGAAGAGGATTTTCCTTAATGGAATAGATTGTAAATGCAGTAAGTCAGGAGAGTTGACAAAGTGTCAGTTAAAACTACAACCAGGATCCCTGTGTTTAATTTACCATTAACATTCCATAACATAGTATATGCCCATAAAATATTAAGATAAGAAAAAGTCACATAATTCAAGATAATTCCTTGGGGCTAAAGGTCTCATCCTTAATGGCCACGGACAGAGGAAAGAGAGGTCCATCTGGGCTTGTTGACCCAAGATAGAAGTATTCTGAGTTTACTCAGAGATCAAAGAGACTGTTAGGATCAGGCTTTTCTTCTGGTTAATCAGTTCAGACTCTGAGTCTTATTGAGATTACAAAAATGATATAAAATGGTATTAAATTGATCCTCATTTCCTCCTTTTGGTCAAAGGTAAGCAGTAGTCTTCACTTGTAGACCAAGGAAAAAGGTATGGAAAAACCTCTATCTTCTTGAGGGGTGAAGTCCTAAAAATCCTTATCTGGATGGATTCAGGTTTTTTCCTTCTTCCTGTGGTTGGACATCCCCAGAGATGGGCTGTGATTGTAAACTAATTGTAAACAGGCAGAAGGAGCGAGTTGCAAGGGGGATCAGGGTAGGGGGCATAATGGGAAAACAGAGCACCTAAGTAAAATAAGCGAAAGACACCAAAGATACAGGTAACCATTCTTGGGAATGCAAAGGACTCAGACAGGGAGCTGTACTTTGTACAGGTTCTGGTCCAGACTTGGGAAAAAGCTGCCTGTGTCTGATGCTGTCCCCTTCAGCCTCTTTGAAACTGGAGGGCAAGGTCTCCTATGGGCTCAGATGTCCACTCGGGAGCAGGGGCAGTCCTCAGATGTGACAGAAGGATCGAGGAGTCCATATTCATGAGTTGGCAGCTATAGGAATAGTCAGACCTGATAGGAGCTCCCAGAACACGTATGATTTCATAATTGAGAGAAAAACAGCACAACATAGGTCCCAGCCACGCAGGGCTAAGTTCAAACAGTGCAATAAATGGTATGGTATCCCAGCCACACAGAGCTGAGTTTAAACAAATAGAATAAAGTTTTTCTCACAGTTCACAAAATTGCGCAATTACATTAAGTCACGTACAGACCAAACCACAGTAGTCTGATATTGAGAGGGAGAAATTTGCATGTGATGTGTTTTGCATTTACACATTTAGATAACTAAGAAACTTCAACATGAACCATACAAAGTAATGCAATCTTTGTTAACAATGTTGACTAACATTAAATTCCTCGTATCCCAGTTACCTATTCCCAATGTCCTTTTAAGCAGCACTTTTTTTTTTTTTGGAATTCCAGATGCCTGATCCTAGTTATCTGGTCCCTAGATAGTAAAAGGGAGTTCTGCTTCTCTGGTTCAGATCTAGAAATTCCCAGATAATTCTTACTTAATATAACTTAGTACAGTCACTTAAATTTGGTTCTCCATTTTTGAAACTTCAAAGTATTTCAGTTTATATTTTATTTGCTGTTTCTGTCCTTACCTAAATCTTGTACCTGGTATAAGAATCCTGTAAAATATGAAGGTCCAACCATAAATTGAACTGATCTTCCTTTTAAATTATCAGACAGGTACTTTATAAAGAAAATATAATTTCACTTATTACCACTGTCTTACACAATTTTGTGCAAAAATCCAAATTTGAGATCTTATTACCAAAATACACTTATGGCTTGAATTTCCTTGATAGATTTTGGAGCCAATCATACGCATCTGTACATAATTCTTAGGGGAATCAATCTGATCCTATGGCTTTTCTCTAAATTTGTTATCCCCTTTTTTTTAATTAGACATCTATCACATTACCTCTTTGTCTTATTACTTTGTCTAATCATTTCCTCCTTTTGGAGGATGTTATCTCTGTATTATTTTAATTTTTGTTTGGCCATGAACATAGGTTAAAATTGTAAGCTATTCATTCCTGCATCCTATTCAAACTCAGAGATATTGCAATATTCATCTATTACCTAATAGATTTAGCATTGTGCTTACAAAACTTCCTGATAATATAAATTTGCTATGAAAGGAACGAGGGACAATGTCATATAGCTTAACAGAAGGAAAGAACTTCCTTAGCTCTGTTTGATTCCAGGCATGAGTCATATCTGATAGCCAATCATATAGTCACCAGGTGCTGAAAGCAGGGCTTAGGAGTAATAGGTGGGGATTTTTTCCTTTTCAGAAAGGAAGTGGCAGAATTGGGAAATAGAGTCAGGAAGATCCTACCTAGGTTGTGTACAAGGTCGTCTTCAAAACTTTTTCCCAGGCACAAACATCTACCTTTAAAATTCTCAGCCTGTAATGCCTGCCATTCTACTACTGGCTTCATGTGACCTATCCCTGTAATCAGAGATTAAAACAATATTAAATTGTGGTCCCATAAAATCTTAAATAGCAAATAAATATCCTTCAGATAGGACTGTCCCAAATTTCATTGAGCTGATAATTATCAAATCAAGGTACATAACTTTTCTGTCTTCTAAAATTCTTTCTCACACCCTCTCAACCTACTTAAACCATCTGAAACTAGTATTCTCTCAGGACAGGAGAGGCTTAGCTAACTCCCATTTGTCCCCAAACCTTCTTATCTGCCTTTCATATTTCCAATCAAACATTTATTTACCTTTCCAGATCTCTCAAACCCATTATTCAGCCTTCCTTTATGTTTCAACCATAAGACAAAATAGCTCATAAATTAGTGCTTTTTACTGACATATCTGACTGTACTGGTATCCCATTGCAGCTTAAACAAAACAAAGAGGTTAATGACTAATCCCACAGGTTGATGAATTTTTCCTTGCTTCACAAGTTTGTTTAATCTTCCCTAATTATACTCATTCTGAAAGAATGAGGCACTTCAGGAATTAAATCTTTTACGTATGATAACTTCAAACACTAATTTTAATGACTGAAATGAAAATTTAGTAGGTCTTCTAAAGATCACAAAAAGATTTTTTAACATTTCTTCTAAAAGTGTTTCCCCTTTTAAGACAGTTTTAAAATTTATCCTGATGTAAAAAGGGTTACTAGACTTTTTCTGAAGAAAATTATTTGGAAAGTTTTAAAATGATAGACATCTCTTTCTTTCTCCTCAAAGCAAATTAACCCTTAAACACTGAAATTCATTAACTAAGTTGGTGGGAAATGTCCTCATTCTCAAATATTATACAGAATTCCTAGATATTTCAAAGTTCCTTAGTCAAAAAGGTGTTGTAATGGGGAGAACACTTAGTTTCTATAAATTACATACCCAATTAAATTAGCCTTGTCACAATAACAGAGTTTACCAGGACTTTAAAAAACTTTCTCCATAGGAATTCCTCTACACTGAAAACTTTACACAGGATTGATAAGAATTCATGGCTAGATGGTTACAATTCTTAATCTAACAACATCTAGACTATAAGAGGAATTATTTTTCTAACAGCATAGATAATGCAATGGTAACCAAGTTGCATAATATAACAAATTTAGAAATATAAGTACACCACAAGCAATTATCGTGTATTTAAAACTTGAAACAGAACTAATTAATTATCAAATCAGGTGATCATGACTTAGTTGGATGAGCAAATCAAATCTGGATTCATAATCAGTAGTGCCAACATTTTAATTTCTAAGGCCCAATACTCTCAGCACTGTAAAGGACAAGATTATTATCTATAAAATCACATTTTTTTCTTTAATATTGCTGATACATCTGTATGCCAAATTCCACAATTTAGAAATGTAACGATGCCGTAAACATAATTATGCATTTAAAAATTTGAAACAACCCATTTATCAGTTAGGTGAACATATTCCTAAATCTCCTTGCAAAGAGAATCTTTCACTTCATCATTTGAAACTATAACTTTAAATCACCAGATGTATTCTATCACATCCCTTTAAAAACCCAATTCACATATATCAAAATCAGATTAAAATGGCTATATCATTTCTTACCACACAGCGGTCTTCTCAAATTTCACAGTCTGTGAGGATTTTAGGGATACAATGCAATTTTAGAAATACATTAACAATAAATTTCAGATATCAATTGTATTTCCAGATTACCACATGTAGAAATTATTCAGCTTATTACTTTTGGTATTTAAAAACCACTTCATAAGTTAACAATTACATTAAGTCAGAGAGAGATAATAATAATGTTGTATCTAACATATACCAGACTTTATGTTATGCATTTTACAATCATTATCATTTTGATCCCGTAACAACCATCATTATTATTTTCCCTTTACAAATCAGTAAACAGGTCAAACAGATTAAAATACAGTTTTGCAATTGGAACAAGAAGTGTGAAGTTACCTAGAGCAGAAGCTAGTATCCCAGTGGTGACAATTCTGGGAGGCAGAAAGTCCAAATCCATCTACCTCGCCCTTCCCCCACAACTGCAGAAGTTACTGAGCCGAAAGCGGTTTTGCAGCTGCTAGGTAGAGTGGGCAGAATGCATAGGACCTGAGTGACATTTCCAAGCTTTGCCAAAAAGGATGAGCTACAAAGGTATCCAGGGGCACAGGACTGTCAGAATACTGTCAGTCTGTGAATTTCTGTCCTTCTCCTCCTTTTGCCAGGTGGGGAAGGATGATTTAAGTTTTCCCTACAGTTCTCCTGCATTCTCTTCTTGTAATCTGATCTGGGAGAAGGGGAGTTAACAGGAATCCTTGTGGCTGTTTAAATTTCCCACACTGAGATACCCCCTTAACTCCAGGGACGGAGTGGGGAATGATAAGTGATCCAGATTAGAAATGGGTGTTTTTAGCAAGAGTGAGCTCCCGGAGTGATCTATAGTCTCAGGACTCTTCTGATAATTCCAGTTAATCAGTTTCCAAAATTTTTAATGCCTGCGTTTCAGATTTTACAAGGTAGTAGACTCATTTCACAGCTCACACACAGTGACACACACCAACAGACAAATTGACAATTTAACAGAACAAATACAGACTGAGCTCAGAATTTAACAACAAAGAGAGGGAATTAGAGGCTTTCATGAATTGGCTATTAGCAGCCTTATGGTCTTTGGGGAAGCCTTGGTGTCCCTGATGTTTCTAACTCTCCATAACCTATATCCAGAGTGTAGCTGTCCTTCTCAAAAACAAAGCCCTTGGGAAGGGGGGGAAGGGAGGGCGGGAAGAAAGGAGGCAACGGCAGCAGTGGTACAAAGTTATCCTCCTTAGACTAGGGCAGGTAAGGGAGAAGCGAGGAGTGGGGACAAGGTACGTTTATCCTCCCCAAATCAGAGCCTTTAAGGGAACATGAGGCAGGAAGGAGTCGAGGAATAGGGGAGAGAGAGTAGAGGAACAGCTAGAGCTGGAGCTGTTAGAAAAGAGGGAGAGCGAGGTGGAGGGAATTAGCAGCTTTTCGAGCCTTAAGGGAGAAGGCTTTTGCTTTTTGTTCTGGCTCAGCCATCTTAGCAAACCCAAGGTGAAAAACATTCCCAACTTGTTTTCAAAGATCGATCTACAGAGGGGACCGAATTAATCCAGTGCAATTTAACGCGAATCGGTCCCCACCCCCAGAGCTAGCTTAAAGGGAATTTCGGGCTTCAAACATTTGTGGGAATCCTTTTTGGAAGCTGGGAATAGGGACAGCTTACCCCCCGACCTTGTTAAGGCCAAAATTCCAGGAAAAATGAATCCTGAGGTGTCTGAAGTGTTGGCAAAGTTGGGCTGCAGTTCTTTGTCCTGTTTCCATTATTTCCATCCGAAGTTCACGGCACCGTAACTGTCAACCTGTAAGTTTGGTTAAAGGAGGCAAACAAGCTAGGAGATAGAGAAGTCCATGTTGTTTATTCCCTTAAACCAGCAGAGCTGGCCAGAACGTAAGTTCTGAGTGCCTGAACAAAGAAATGAGAAAACTTATACACATTTTTTTCTAGTCCCGACTCAGCATGCCTGTATTACATCACTTTTATGACCCCCCCCCCCATGTATGTTTAACCATGATAGAAGAAGAGGATTTTCCTTAATGGAATAGATTGTAAATGCAGTAAGTCAGGAGAGTTGACAAAGTGTCAATTAAAACTACAACCAGGATCCCTGTGTTTAATTTACCATTAACATTCCATAACATAGTATATGCCCATAAAATATTAAGATAAGAAAAAGTCACATAATTCAAGATAATTCCTTGGGGCTAAAGGTCTCATCCTTAATGGCCATGGACAGAGGAAAGAGAGGTCCATCTGGGCTTGTTGACCTAAGATAGAAGTATTCTGAGTTTACTCAGAGATCAAAGAGACTGTTAGGATCAGGCTTTTCTTCTGGTTAATCAGTTCAGACTCTGAGTCTTATTGAGATTACAAAAATGATATAAAATGGTATTAAAATGATCCTCAAAAGCGGCCAAAACGGGCCAGGGTCTTGCCTTGGGGGCTCCTGTGGGCCTAGGACAGATCCATTGTGGATGGGGATAACTGAGGGGAGGGGCCCTGGACTGACGTTGGAACAGGAAGGCATTCATTAAGTGCTTTCTGTATGCTGAGTACTGGGGACACTGAGAGGGTCAGAGGCTGGGTCAGAGAGGACTGGGAGGAAAGGAGGGGGCCGGGGTCTGGGGGCAGCGCTCCGAGTCTAGGGGGTGATGTCGTCAGACCTGCGCTCTGGGAGATCTCTTTGCGCAGTGAACGGAGGAGGGGGATGGACTGTGGGGGGAGAGACTGAGGCAGGCGGACCCCGGCTGCTGTCATAGACCAGGTATCAGGGGGTGAAGGTCTGCACTGATGCAGGGGCAGCGTCACAAGAGAGGAGGGGCCTGCGAGGGGAAGACCACAGGCCTTGGCAGCACCTTGGCTACACCTTGGGGGGCGGGGTGAGATAGTGAGCAATCCAGGATGACTCCAAGGTTGTGCACTGGGGAGGATGGGGGCTGGGAGGCTCGGGTTGGGGGGACTGGGGGGATGGCAGAGTGGGGGATGAAACCCTGGGGGCATTGGGAGGCAATGGGCTGGGGGATTGGGAGATTGAAGGCTGGGGAGATGGGAGGCTAGAAGGCTGAGGGGCTGGGGGTGCCCTGGACAGTCGGCGCGCTGGGGGCCTCGCGGGACAGATGAGGAGCTGAGCTTTGGACACCTTGGGTTTGGGCCGCTTGCCCTCAGAGGAGGGGAGGAAGCGCCATGTGGGCGGGGTCTCTATGACCCTGTGAAGCAGCCTCTGCCCTTCTCATTTTGCACCTGAGGAAACTGAGGCACACAGGGTCCGGCGCCCTCCCAGAGGCCTTGCTGGGAGGGTCTGAGGCTGCATTTGAGCTCAGGGCTTCCTGACTCCAGGCCCGGCCTGTGGGGGGCGCTGCCTCACAGAGGTTCGGGCTGGATCTGGAGACAGGAGAACAGGAAAGTGGGACTGAGCCTGGGGGAATCCCAGCCGGAGAGGGTGTGGCCCGGAGGAGGGCGGAGCCCCAGGAGGCATCTGCCAGTTAAGGCTGGGGGATGGGTCAGACACTGCTGACTGTGACCGGGGCGGTCAGTTTCCTTGGCTGTAAAATGGGAACAGCGCCCCCTAGAGTCATCGTGAGGATCTAATGCGGGAGGGTTTGTTGGGCTCTGAGGGCGCTTCCTCTGCGCTCCTTCCCCGCCCCCTCCTTGGGTCCTCTGGGGCGCGGCTGGACCAGTTCGCAGCCCATCCCCCTGCCGCCCATCTCGGCTCCTGACCAAGGCCGGGTCTCAAACTCTGGGTCGCTTTAACGAGCAGTGATTGGGACCAGTTTTCATGTGGTTGTTGGTAGCTGGGATTCTGCCTCTCCATGCCCTTGACCATTTGCCTGTTGGTCTTGTACTTCTAGATCTGGGGAGGGGGCCTCCTACTTCTAGATCTGGGGAGGGGGTCTCCTACTTCGAGATCTGGGGAGGGGGTCTCATACTCTCCTACTTCTAGATCTGGGTCAGTTCCTCATCTAGCTTGGAAGTGAGAAACTTCCTCCCGGGATGCTCTCCCAGTGACCTATCTCCTTTGGTCCGGTTTGTCAACAGACTTTTCTGTTTTCCGCCCTCAGAATCCTCGGCTGTCTTCTCCATGCTCCCCATGCCCCTGTGGTGCCCAGTTCTTCCTCTTTCTGGGTCCTTCTTCATCCTCTCCCTTGTCCTGGATGTGACCCTTTATGGACGGGTGACACCACGTATGGTTATGACTCAGTGTGCAGTCAATTATCAGCATCCAGAATTCAATCTGTAGTTGCGCACAGCTGCTTACAAAGGAAAAAGCAGAGATAAGTTGGGGCAGGTCTCCCTTTGGCTAGAGAGAGACAGCCTGGGAACAAGATGTGTTTATGAGAACTGGATGTGCTTTGGAATTGGGTTTCAGGCACAGGTGCCCCAAGCAGAGGCTGTTAGGATTTAGGGTCCAAGCACAAGCACCTCATCACTTTGACTGAGTCCGAGTTTTATAGAACAGATCCTTTTATGAAGGGACTTGTTCTGTGACGTTCAGATCTGGTCAAAGGGCCGCACTTGAGAACGTAGAGGGCCCTGTGTGGCCCCCCCATCTGCTGACCAGCCTCTCTGTTTTGGTGATTGTCACTTTGGAGTGTGGTTCGAGATGTGGTTACAGCCAGGCGCCTTTTCCTTCCCTTAATCTTCACTGCTTCCAGATAAATTGGTTACTTTTTTCTGGCTCTACAAAAGCATCCCTTGGTAATAAATTGATAAATCTTACTGAATAAATACATTAGGTGGCATCGTCCTTTCTCTAGGTGAATATTACTGTTACTTTAAGTATTTCAATAGTTACCACTTAACAGTTTTTATTGGTGTAAGAAAAGACCTCTGATAGCGGAGCAGCACCTAAATGCTTTGATATTCATTCATTGGTTCACAGTGACATCGCTTTTGTTACACAGTCCTTAGCATGAAGCTGTATCTCATGTGCATCTGATGCTGCGAATTCAGACTGTTCCCCTCTGCAGAACAGGAATAATGAATACTTGCAGCACCTACCTCATGGAGCTTTATTATCTTTAGTGACTGAGGTCTGGCTTACGAGTCAGGGGGTCTCATGACTGTGTGAGCAGGGGTAAATCATCCCTTAGAGCCCCAGACGATTCTCTCGGCCCACACGGGTGGGAGGTGCCACCTGAAATTCCCTCCATTGAGGAAACTGCCGATGCAGGATGGCCAAACCAGAGCTTGTCCATCTGTGCTGTTAATGGCCTCACGTTGCTGCGTGATTCAGAGTCTAGGACAGCCTTGGCCACGCAGGATGTTCTCAAGAAGTATTTGACTTAGAATACCTTTGAATTGTGGCCATCTGCCCTCCCACTTGACCTCCAGCTGCCTGCCCTCATCAGGGAGCTCCTGCTCCCCAACACACATGGCCACCTTTCCTAGCTGCCCTCAGCTGTGCTTCACTTTTCCCTGGTCATCTCCTGACCAGCCTCCCTGCCGCTGAATCCTGCCCTCTTTGCTACTGGAAAGGGCTGGTCGGTCAGCCTGCTGGTGGCTCTCTCCACTCATAGACCCTGTTTCTTCCCAGGCCAGACTACCCCTCCTAGATCACTGCTCCCCTGTCTGTGTGATTCCCCCTCCCGGATCACTGCTCCCCAGTGCATGTAATTCCCCCTCCCAGATCACTGCTCCCCCATCTGTGTGATTCCCCCTTTTAGAATGGAAGCTTCTTGATGGCAGAGACTGTCTTGCTTTTTTTCTCTTTGTATCCCCAGTGTGTATTAGTACAGTACTCGGCACATTGTAAATGCTTAATAAATGCTTTTTCATTTATTTCCTGTGAGCTCTACACCCTACTCCCTGCCAACTCCCCCTCTCTTCCCAGGGCTGCAGGTGGGAAGATGCCTGGTAAATACAGATATTTTTGGTATTTCAGGAATCAGTCACATTCCAGGATGTGGCTGTGGAATTCACTCGGGAGGAGTGGCGAAGCTTAAATCCATCTCAGAAAGAGTTATACAAGGATGTGATGCTGGAGAACTATCGGAACGTGATCTACCTGGGTAAGGTTGGCTGCCACCCAGTCAGAACCTGACTCCGTGCCTCCTCTCTTAGTGAGTCTTTGGGGGCAGGAATCTGGAGCTATGAACATTTATTGTTTGACATGCAGAAACCAGAGAGGCTTTATCTTTTTGTGAGACAAAAAGAGAGGGCATTTGAACTGCCTCTGAAGGGAACAAGTTTTTCTCAGTACCACTGGAAACGGGGAACTTGACTAGTCTGAGAATGTACCTTCCTCACTCACTGGTGCTCCAACTTCCTTTACATCCCAGGGCTAATCTCATACATAAAAGGTTCTCCTTGTGTTAGCAAGGGACGATTTTATGTCTAAGCCCAACTCTGTAAGCCATTCCTTCATGTTTCCTGGCAGGACAAGGTAGAGTGTGTTTTGGATGTCCAGAGCATCTTCTGGGCTTCCTGGCAGGCCTCCTTTTCCTCCACAGAGAGGTGGGACTATGATTGACTTCTTTTCTTACATTTTTATGGGTGCTTTTTGAAAAATGCTCTCATCTTTTTCCTGGAATATAGTCCCTTGGACCCCGGCACCATTGAACTCACACGGGTGACTGATTTAAACAGATTTAAACAAAGCCAGAAATGTAGCAACCACATTTGGCAATGTAAGCAACAGCCCCACCTTTCTGCCTAGAGGAGGAAGCACTGTATCTTCCTTTGAGGATGGAATTCTGATATGGCTTTCTATTTCCAGCATTTTTCCATTTTCAATGAACAGGATTTGCAGTCTGCAATCCAGATGTGATTGACCAGTTGGAGCGAGGGGAAGTGGCTTGGATGCCAGAGGGAGGCCACCCAAAACGCACCCCTCCAGGTGAGTTCATGGAGACAAGGCAGCTCTCTATTAGGCATTTGGTGGAGGCATTGGCAAAGTGTAAGATAGAGAGGTCTCCTCCCGGTGCCCCCAGGCCTATGGGCAAGGTCTCAGGCTGCCTTCCTAGAGCCTCATCTTTGATTTAGCATGTGCCGCTGATGGCGGCTGTCACCGCCTGTGTCCGTTATAGACAATCAATTCCTCAGTCAAGGACGTGGGGTTTTCTCTTCTTCTCTTCCTCAGTGTTACCTTATCAATAGGAGCCATCCTCATGTTCCACTTGCGTCAATTCATTGTCTCTTTTTTAATGTGTCTTACCTTAAAACAATTGTAAATGCCCTTTTGGCTTCTGCATCTCCTTCTGATATTTTCAGTGTTTTTTGAAGACAGATGTCACGGTCATTTTTAAAAACTATTGTCATCCTTGTCTTCCTTTCTTCAAGCCACGTTGCTTCGCTGCATTCCCCAACATTGCTGGGCTCATGTTGCACTCGCGAAGGCAGAGCCCTGGCTCCATCTGTCCAGACTCGTTCAGTTCTAGTCCCATTGAGGGACTCAGATTTGGTGTCCTCACATTTATGTGAACTTGCTGTGAATACTTTTTTAAAATTAATTAATTTTTTTTTAGTTTACAATACTCAGTTCCACAGGTTTTTGAGTCCCAAATTTTCTCCCTCTCCTCTCCCCCCAAGATGGCATGTGATCTGATATAGGTTCTACATATACCTTCACATGAAACTTATTTTTCCAATAATCAAGTTGTAAAGGAGAATTATAACCAATGAAATGAACCATGAGAAAGATGAAACAAAACCAAAAATTAATTCAAATCAAATTAAAAAAAAAAAGAGAGAGCAAGTGGTTTGCTTCAATCTGCATTCAGACTCCATAATTCTTTCTCTGGATGTGAATAGCCTTCACCATCGTGAGTCTTTTAGAGCTGTCTTAGAACCTTGCATTGTTGGGAAGAGCCAAGTCTATGAAAGTTATTCATCGCAGAAGCAATGTGTCTGTTGTTGTGTGCAATGTTCTCCTGGTTCTGCACCCCTCACTCAGCATCAGTTCATATGAGTCTTTCCAGGTTATAATGAAGTCCATCTGCTCCTCATTTCTTATAGTACAATAATATTCCATTACATTCATGTATTACAGCTTGTTTAGCCATTCCCCAATTGATGGGCATCTCCTTCATTTGCAATTCTTTACCACCACAAAAACAGCTGTTATAAATATTTTTGTACATACTGGTCCATTTCCCACTTATATGATCTCTTGGGGATACAGCCCTAGAAGTGGTATTGCTGGGTCATGGGATATGTACATTTTTATAGCCCTTTAGGCATAGTTCCGAATTGCTCTCCAGAATGGTTGGATCAGTGCTATGAGTACTTCTTGAGAGAGAGAGAGGTCCTGGTTTCCTTACGATAGCACTTTTCGGATGTGCTCCTTGGAGTAGAACTGTGGCATGGTCAGTTTTGAAGCACCAGCCATGTATTATCATATTTCCTTTCGAAAAGATGGCCATTCACAGTGCTGCCATCAGCATAACTAACTATGCCAATTCCTCTACAGCTCTGCCAACGATTTTATCACTTTTAAGTGTCTTTATTCATCTCATCAGCATGTTGTGGGAACTGAGAATTGTTTTAATTCTAACTTCTTTGATTATTAGAGTTTGACTGATGTTTCAGATTGTTATTGATAATTTGTAATGCCTGTTTTGACCAAAAAGGTTCTTGAAATTTGATCTCTTAAAATTTGATTAAATTACTATGAAGTCTGAAAGTCAGAGTTTTAGCAGAAATATTTAAGGCAATACTATTTTCTTTCTATCTATTTCTTTCCATTTTATCCTGGATACCTTGCTTTTTGTCATACAGAAACTCTTCAGCTTGCTATAATCTAATTAATCTTCTTTGTCTCCTAGAATTTCTTCTATTTGTTGAATGGATAAGAATTTCCCTCTTCTCCACAATTGCAATGAATACACCACAGTAGATAGGTTTGCATGGTTCACAGATTTAGAAGGAAGAGCAGACCTGTGGGATGACAGAGTCAGGATCCAAGAAGAATCTGACAGGCTAGACCATGGGGCTGGGAAATTGAGATGGGATTTAATGTGGATAAGTGTATATAATAACAAGGATAAGCCTTACACCTGCGTGCCAGACATCAAGTCCATAAAACAAGATGGTCCCAGAGCTAAGTGGCCTTCTTTCTTTAAAGAAAGACTTGGGGCTTTAGCAAACTTTAAGCAAAATGTAATTAAAAAGCATGACCTGGCAGCCAGAAAGGAGATATGAGGGGAGGTGGCACAGGGCCCAGGACCAGGCTGGGTGACGCCCTCTCAGAGCACTCATGCAAAGCATTCTGGGACAGCTGGAGATTGGACTTAGACCTCTTTAAGGCCTTTCCTCTTGGAGTGGAAAATGAGGAGTGATCATTTAGGGGAAGCCAGATAATGGGAGTTTTTAGGTGTCTGCCTCAGGGAGTTTGCATTTATCTTGGAGGAGAGGATGCAGGAGAAACAATAATTAAACAGGGTCCTGTCATGGTGTCACTGAGATTGTAGGGAGATGAATCCAGCAGCCTTGTGCTGGATGATAGAAGGGAAAGGAACAAGAGACGGCACTGCTGAGGAGGCTACCCTACCACCTTTGTGAGTTGGTTAGTACTTAACAGTCTAACTCCATTCTGTCTTCATCATTGCTTACTGGTTGTCCCATATTTTCCCCTTGTCATCTTTCTTCTTTAGTCTGTTTACCTGGTGACTCCATTTCTCCTTGCCACCCAACCCCATAGCCATTTTCTTTATTGTTTCTGTTTAGTCTTCCTCCTTCCTTCTTTCCTATCCTCTCCCCTTCCCCTCTCCTCCATAGAAGGGATATATTTGCAAGTTGTTAAAGCCATTACCTCTTTATAGATGTTCTCTTTCATTTCCTTAATTCATTCATTTATACTACAGTAAGGATTTGTTCATAAATCAAATATTCATTCTTTAAATACTGTTTTTTCTTGGAAATAATTTAATCTTGAATCTGTGTTCATTTCACGGTATTAATTGTTTGCCATTATAACTTTACATAACACCGAGTACCCTAATGCAAAGTCAGATGAGACTGAAACTGTGTCCTCCTCCCCTCCTGTCCAAGAACAGGAGAAAAGTTCTAAAGCCTGTGAGCAGTCCTTGAAAAATGGAGGAAAAGAGACAGTATTAATCATTCCCTTTCCTTGTTCTTCCTTTCAGGTAGTAAAAAAGTTATTCAGTACCAGAAAGTTTGTACTTTGGAGAAACGTTATTGCTGTAATGACTGTGGGATGACCTTCCTTGAATACAAGCAACTTGTCCAGCATCAGAAAATCCGTCCTGGAAGAAAATTTTATGAATGTAATGAATGTGGGAAGTCCTTCCTGGAGAACTCCAAATTTATTGTGCATCAGAGGATTCATACTGGAGAAAAACCTTTTGGATGCCAAAAATGTGGGAAGACCTTCCGCCAGAATTCACAACTTATCCGACATCTGAGGATTCATACTGGAGAGAAACCTTATGAATGTATTAAATGTGGGAAGGGCTTCCACCAGAGCTCAGACCTCATTCGACACCATAAAATTCATATTGGAGAGAAGTGTTATAAATGTAAGAACTGTGAGAAGACTTTCCTTGAGAACTCAGCACTTGTTCGACATCAAAGAATTCATAAAAGAAAGAAACCTTATGGATCCAATGAAGATGAGAAGACCTTCCATGAGGGCAAACAATTTACTGAACCTCAGAGACTCCATAAAGGAGAAAAACCTTCTGAATGTATGGAATCCAGTGGCAAGGAATTCAATCTAAAGAAACAACATCAGAAAACTCATACTGGACAGAAACCTTGTGAATGGAACGAGTGTACAAAGGCCTGTGAGAGCTCAAAATTCTCCATATGTCAGAGAATTCAACATACAGATAAATCTTATGAATGTAATAAATGTGAAAAGGTCTTCCACCAAAGACCAGATCTTATTCACCATCAAAAAATTCATGTTGGAGATAAACCTTTTGAGTGTTGTGAATGTGGGAAGGCCTTCCGCTTGAGGAAACAGCTTATTCAGCATCACGTGATTCACGCTGAAGAGAAACCTTACAAATGTGACAGATGTGAGAAGACCTTTGGCCGTAGCGCACAACTTACTCTGCATCGGAGAATTCACACTGGAGAGAGACCTTATGAATGCAGCGAATGTGGGAAGTCCTTCAACGAGAGCAAACAGCTTATTGTACATCAAAGAATTCACAGTGGAGAGAAACCTTATGAGTGTAACAGATGTGAAAAAGCTTTTCGTCTGAAGACACAACTCACTAGACACCAGAGAATTCATACAGGAGAAAAGCCTTATGAATGTAAAGAATGTGGGAAGACTTTCCTGGAGAGCTCAGCACTTATTCGACATCAGAGAGTTCATACTGGAGCAAAACCTTATGAATGCAAAAAATGTGGGAAGGCTTTTCGCCAGAGCTCACATCTTACTCAGCATCAGCGAAGCCATACAGGAGAAAAGCCTTATGAATGTAATGAATGTGGGAAGGCCTTCAGCGTGAAGACACAACGTACTCGACATCAGAAATGTCACGTTAGAGAGAAATCTGTTAAATGAAATTAATCTAGAAGGTCTTTCCTTAAGAGTTAACAACTCTCAGTCAGAAAATTCTTATATGCAGAGCAGTCATTCATGTGGGATGACTTTCCATCTGAGGACATAAAAGCTTACTTTACCTTAGGGCATTTACGCTGGAGAAAAACCCTACGAAGGTGGCAAGTCCAGCCAAAGCACACAGTTTTCTGGGCAACAAAATTTATAGTGGAAAGAAACATTACCAATGTAATAGTTATGCTAAGAATTTCTGAGAAATTAAAAACAAAATGAGTAGCAGAGTGTTGAGCAGATTTGTTAGTGTGTTGGATATGGGAAGGCTTTCCAAAAGAATTTTTTAAAACAAAATTCAGAGGAAAACTTCTTAAATGTATTGAATGTAGGGGTTTTCAACCAGAGTTTAAAATTTAATCCACACCAGGGGATTCACGTTGGAAAGAAATATTATGAAGGTGGGAAGGCCTTCTAGGGTCAACTTTCTTAGCCTCAGAAAGAGGAGAGATATTCTTAACATAATGATTATGAAAAGGCCATTGAGAGGACAAAGATCTTAATGAGTATCAGAAAAATTCATAGTGGAGAGGAAACTTGTCAATGTAGTGAATGGGGGAGGACCTTGATCTGAGTTCAGAACAGATCCACCAGAAAATTCACAGTAGAGAAAAAAAAATATTCTAGCAACTGTGGGAAACTTTCAAATCCCAATACATAGTTACCAGAGTTTAACAAAGTCCCAACATCCGAGTTTACGAGTTGGAGGGCTTCTTAGCTACAGCTGCCCAGGAGTCTCCACACGCCACCAAGAGTGAGAGCCCTAAACAAATTACAAACATAGACAGACCAAATACAGATTCATAGTTACCAACGTCTAGGTTCAGCCCAGGAGCTCGTGCCACTACTGCTGTTTGTAAGAGCTCCAAAGAAGAGAAAGCCAACCCCTGGTTTTATCTTTTTCAGCGTCAGGGGTGAGTCACACATGCGACTCACCCATGTGACCTAGAATCTTCACAAAGAGGTGACTTGAACCCATGTGGTCTAAAAGCCTCTGATGTCCCAAACATGTCACTCAAACTCATGTGTAAACTAGGCCCTCCCCTTAGTTAGCCCCACCTTGGGCCCCACCTTAGTTACTAATCCACACCCATGTAGGTTTTACACCTAATAGGGGTTTGGGCTTGGGGCTTAGCACCTAGTAAGACTCAATGAAATACACTGAATTACTCAAAGGAAACAAAAGCCAAACTTTTCAAGGGCACTTGGTTGAACTAAGTGCTAAGAGCCCATTTTGCTTACCAACACACTAGGTGATGCAGTGGATAGAGCTCAGGGCCTAGAGTCAGGAAGACCTGAGTTCAAATCTGGCCTCAGTTCCTAGTTATGTGATGGGGCAAATCACTTAACCGAGTTTGCCTCAGTTTCTTCAACTGTAAAATGAAATAATAGCAGGACCTACCTCCCAGGGTTATTGAGGGGATCAGATGAGATAATACATGTAGAGTGCTCAGTAAACCTTAAAGTGCTATATGAATGCTTGCTATATTAATGATGCATATGGTCATAGGAGGAAAAGAATCCTGATCACTTCTCAGGAGAGACTGCTAAAATGCTATGATACTTTATGCAGTTAAGTGAAAATAGTTAGCAAGTTTAGGTATTTGCATTGATGTTGGATATTAAGTTTCTAACAATGTTTAATTTGAAAAGAAAAAGCACAGACTTGGCCTTAGAATCTGCCTCATCCAACCTGTCATTTTATGGATGAGGAAACTAAAGTCCAAAGAAGTGAGGATCCAAACCCAGGCCTCTGATTTCAAATGCCAGTTGGCTTTACCTACTCGATAGTGCCTTCTAAGGGGACACAAAAGGGTTTAAAGATATTTGACTTGCCATCTTACTCCTCTTGATTCACATCTTTCAAACAAATGCTAAATATGCAGGCTTTGTTTAAGTCATTTGAATTCTCAGCTGGACCTCTGATCTCACCCCTGTGAGTGAGAGCCCACCCTAGATCACACAGCTTCTCACCTGGTGTGTTGGTAAGCAAAATGGGCTGCTTAGTACTTAGTTCAACCAAGTGCCCTTGAGTAGTTTGGCTTTTGTTCCCTTTGCAGTGTATTTTGATCTGCTATTTCACTGCTAAGCCCCAGGCCCAAACCTCTATTAGGTGTAAAACCTTAGTGGGTGTGGATTGGCAACTAAGGTGGGGCCCAAGGTGGGTCTAACTCCAGGGAGGGCCTAGTTTACATGTCTGGGAGAGCTGAGGCTTCTAGACCACGTGGGTTTAAGTCGCCTATTTGTGATGATTTTAGGTCACGTGGGTGGGTCTTATACTTGAATCCCCTGACACTGAAAAAGATATAAAACCAGGGGTTGGCCTCCTCTTCCTTGGAGCTCTGCTGCAGCAGTGGTGGCGCCTGACTCTGGGCCAGCCCTTGTTCTGAGCTCCTGGGCTGAACCTAGATGTTCGTAACTACGAATTGTATTGGGTCTGTCTGTTGATGTTTGTAATTTGTTTGTATTTTGTTCGGAAGTTCAGGGTGCTGGATTTTTCCTCTGAACTAAGTGAATGCTGTCTGCATGCTGGATTAAAGTAAACTTGTCAACCCCTTCACCTTGCTTTCCTTAGTTAAGCAGATCAAAACCTGTGCTGTTGGCAGCTTTCCAGGTGCTGGCTGTGGGTGGATCTTACACCCCCACAGAAGCTGCTAGCCGGATTGTGGAAACACCTGGACTATTGTAGTAAGCTGCTGTTTGGTTGATGTGCCTCTGATCCATCTCTGCACAGCTGTCAGGGTGATTATCCTGAAGCTCAGGGCTGACCATGACATTGTCACACCCTCCTCAGCCAGCTCTAATGGTGCTCTCTCGCCCTGAGGATCAAATGTAGACGTTCCCACTTGACGTTTAGGTCTCTTCACAACCTAGCCCATTCTTTCTTTTTTAGTCTTATACTTGAATCCCCTCGACCTCTGTAGTCTCAACCATACTGGCCTGCTTGCCATTCCACATATGGTGCTTCATCATCGGTCTCCATGCCTGCAATGTACTCCCTCCTCACCTCTGGTTCTTGGAGTTCCTGATTTCCATCAAGACTCCGCTCAAATATCACCTGTTTCTCTTGGGACCTCAGCTACTAGTTGTCCTGCTTCATCCCCCCAAATTATCTCATATTGACTTGATATGTTCTGTGCATACTTATACATGTACCTGTTGTCTCCTCCTTGAGGGCAGGAGCTACTCTGTTTCTTTTTTATATCCCCAGCACTTGCATGTCTTACCCGTGGTAAGCACCAGCGGATGGGCTGGTAGCAATGGAGCAGAGCACAAGAGGCTGCCTAATTGTTTTTCTCTTGCATTCGCTGCATGACTGGCCCAGCTTGTTTCTGCCCATCTATCGCTTTCTACCCCCCTGCACTCCAGTTTTTCTTAATTCCCTGATTGCAATGTGTAGCCAGCTTCTCATAGCTACCATATAACTCTCCTGTCTTCCGGAATCATGGCCTGTTTGCCTGTTCTTCCCCTTTCGTGATGTCACCGAGTGTCCAAGTACATGGTGATTTCATTTGGAGAGCCTTCCTATGTTGCTCTTAGAACTTTCCTCATCCTTTCCAAGAAGTGATACATAATCTGCAATGATTCTTCTTGTAGCTTCTTCTCACAAACTTACTGTGAACACTACAGTGTGAGATGACCAAGATCCTGTAGGAGCCACTATTTCTGATAGCCTGGGTCCATGATAAAAGCAACTCCACCAATGGCTTTATGTGCATCTAAGAAGAGCCTGTGAGCCATCTCCCCACCGAGCAAGAACTTCCTTCCACCACTTTTATGTATAGAGAAAATATGAACATTCCATTTTTCCAGTAGCATGTCTGCTCTTCAGTCATTGAATAAGGATCTTGCATTTAGAAGAAGAAAGTATAAGTTAATGTTTACAGATAATCTGAAGCCTGAGATTCTTAGTAATCCCTAGCTCTACTGGCACAGCAGGAGTGGGGCAAGACCCTATCATGTGTAAGTAGCTTCAGGCCACCAGGGATTCACATGGCTCTGAACTTTTAAGGGGCTGAGCCACATGGAAAACCCTGTCTTAATGTTACATAACTTCAGGTGCATCCTCATCGCCATGAATCAGCCTTTTACACCTCCCTGAACACTCCTTTAAAACACTCCCATGGTTCCCCGCTCCCGTCATCAGCTGAGACCCTTGCCTCATATTTCACTGAAAAAATTGAGGCTGTTCATTGATGCCTTTTTTTCCTCATTTCATCTCACATGTTCCAGATGCTTTCTCCTACTATCTCCTACTATCTCCTCCAAGGCAGCTAGGTGGTGGTGCCACAGTGGATCACTGAGCCTGGAGTCAGGAAAACCCAAGTTCAAATCCAGCCTCAGACGCTAGCTGGGATAATGACAGCACTACCTTCCAACATGAGATAGTGTTTATAAAGTACCTGCACATAGTAGGTGCTATAGAAATGCTTATTCCCTTCCTTCACCCCTTTTCACATGAAAGACTGGTACCTGCCAAAGCAAACACCTCTACATGCACATGTGATCCCATTCTCTGGCGTGTTGCCCCCTCTCACTTGTCTTCGATGTCTGTCTGTTTACTAGCCACTTCTCTACTGCCTATAAATATACCCAAGTTTCCACCATCTTTGTAAAACTCTCACTTGACCCATCCCCAAGAGTCATTGCCCTGTATCTCTTCCCTTGTGGAGATAAACTCTTCTTACCTCTCTGATCTCATTGTTCAACCGAAACTGCCATTGCCAGGTCTACTGATGATTTCTTAATGGTCAAATCTGATGTTCTTTTCTCAATCCTCATCCTTGGCCTCCCTGTAGCTTTTGACACTATCAGTCACCTCTAGGTTTCCATGATACTCTTATCCTGGTTCTGTCTGACCACTCCCTGATCCTGCTTTGCTGGATCCTATGGTTTTAATTATCTTCTCTGCTGCTGATTACTTGAATTACTACTCATCCAGCCCCTGGACTTTATCTCCGACTGCCTAGTAGACATCTTGAACTAGATTTCCTATAGATATCTTAAAGTTCAACATGCCCCAAACTGAACACATTATCTCCCCCCAGGTCCTCCCCACCCCTAAATTTCTCTTAATGTTGACGGTAACACCAACCTCTCAACCAGGATCACCACCTACATATCACCCTCTATTCTCACACCCCTTCTATCATCTGTTGCGAAGTTCTGTTGCCTTTACTTTTGTAACAAGCCTTGTGTACCACCCCATTCTCTGACACTGCCCTAATCTCCTCACTCCTGGACCACATTGCATTGCTGGTTGGTCTCCCTGCATCATCTTTCCCTGCTTCAGTCTATCCTCCACTCACCTGTCAAATTAATGTTCCCAAAGTACAGATCTGACCGTTTCACCCCCTTATTCAATCAACTCCAGTGTCTCACCTCTAGGATCAAATGTGAAAACCTCTGGCATTTAAAGCCCCTCCCAATCTGACACCCTTTCCCCCCCAACCCTTACCAGGATTCTGCAATTCAGTGACAATGACCTTACTGTTTGGAAGACATTTCTATTCCTTGCCTCTGTGCATTTTCATTTGCTGTCCCCTGTGCCTGGAATGTTCTCTCCTTAGACTCCCCCTCCAGGCTTCCCTAGCTTCCTTCTGGTCCCAGTTAAAATCCAGTCTTCTATGAGAAGCCTTTCTTGACCCCCTTCCCTTAATGCTAGTGTGTCCCCTCTTATTGCCAGTTCATCCTGCGTGTATGTTTGTAAATAGTTTTATAAACACCTACTATGTACCAGGCGCCGTGCAAAGCACAAGTTAAATCTCTTATTATACTTTGAGCTCCTTGAGAGCATGGATTCTCTTTTTTTATACCAGTGCTTTGCAAACTGCCTGGCACATAGTAGGTGCTTAATAATGCTTACAGGCTAACTGTCCTCTCTCGTGGTGCAATCTCAGTGTCTTCCCACTTCCCGGGATTGTGTGTGTGTTTGTCCTTCAGTTCTCTAAGACAACCATGACATCAGGGAGGTGATGACATGACTTGCAGTTGACTTTGATTTGAGTGAGGGAGGCCTGTGCGAGGTCACCAGCCTCACTCTCTCCTCCAGAGCCATCTGGGTCCAGTGGCTTGATATTCACCAGGACAACTGGAGATGTCTTTGACCATTCCCCCCACTCCTGGCTAACCGCTGGAGCACCTACCTGCCAACATGGCTAGTCTGGGGACTTCCCTGACTTAATTCCCTGCCTTCAATGCCCCAGGAAGCTCCCTTCGGGGGTCACCTCCACAGCCTTGGTGTCCCCTTCATCACGACCTCTCATGGAGAGCAGTGCCGGTAAGGCTCACTCGGACATCTCATCTCTCACCTGGGTGCCGACCTCACACCCTCTCTCTGCATTCTCTGCCTTCTCTTCCCCTCCCCCCTCGGCCCCTTTTGTGCCGGGTCTTCCCGCAGGCTGCGATCTCTTTTTATGCATCTGCATCCCCAGCCCTCTGGGGAGTGGGCTGCTCCTCCGCCTTTCGGGCCTCCAGGGGCTATAGCAGAGGGGAGGAGACCCAGGGGAGTCGCAGCGGTGAAGCCTCCCCCGTGGAGTGGGTGACAGCGCTAGGACCAAGGCCCCCCATGGGAGTCCCAGCCATCGCTGTCCTCCTGACTTTTGTCACCCGTCTGTGTGCGCAGTTCCTCGCTTCGGTCCAGCTCCCACAAGACCCCTCCATCCCGCTGAGCACAGGGGCACACAGTAGGCGCTCAGAGGTCCCTCTTCCCTCGCGGGCGGATTGTCCATCCCTCGGCCACTGGCCAGCGCCTCCCAGCTTCTGAGCGTCCATTTGCACTTCCTAGATGCTCTCTGGCCTTTCCTGGATGACTCTCCTAATGCATCTGGTGGTGGGCTGCAACCCTCAAAGCCCAGCGGGCTTTGTGCAGAGTAAGGCACGATCCTGGGCATGCGCACACTGCCCCTGGTCCTCACGAGCTTCTGCACTACATTTCCCAGAAGTCATTTCCTTTCGACGCTAGTGGGCGTGGGTGTCATGGAAACGGAGTTGGCAGGGCCCCGAAATAGGAGAGTCTTTCTTGGATTGGAAGCTCGAAATGAGGAGGCGGGAAGAAAGTGGGAACCTATGTCGTCACTTCCGTTTCTCCGTGTTGTCTCTCCGCCCCCGACATCCTCGTCCTTTGGCCGCTGCAGTTCCATTCCGTTCTCAGTGGCTGCCGGCGCCACCAGGGTCCGACCACTGCATCCTGGGCTGGGGTGAGTCCGGCCTAAGGCCTGAGTGGGCGGGACACCCGGCGCATGATTTCGGAGCCTCGGGGGAGGAAGAACGGGAGGGGCTTCAGCCTGCAGTGCAGTGCACATGCGCAGTTCAATTCGACGGCCCAGTCGGAGCCACGCCCCCTTAGCGAGCAGGTGCGGCCATTGGTCAGCGTCGTGGGAGCGCGACCGGGAACCAATCAGCGGCGCCTCTGTTCCCCCGTCCCTCCCCTGCGCATGGCTTTCCTCCCTCTTCCCCACGGAGTGCTTTGTGTTGGCTTTGGCGGGAGAATGCGCCAGACCTTTGACCTCTGGCTCTGCCTGATAGGGCGCAGACCCCCTGCCCCCCCACCCCCACCCATCCTGCACCCCGCATCCTTGCCCTGTGAAAGGGTGCAGTCCCTGCCCCCACCCATACCGGCTGGGGCTCCCTACTGTCGCCCCCATCCTTCCCCTGTAATGGAGTGTAGTCCCTGCCCCCCATATCTTCTGAGGCTCCCTACTGTCTCCCCCATCCTTCCCCTGTAAAGGAGTGTAATCCCTGCCCCCCATATCTTCTGGGGCTCCCTACTGTCTCCCCCATCCTTCCCCTAGGGGCTGGTCCCTGTCACACTCACCCCTGTGGGCCACCTCCATTGCCCCCCACCTTCCTGCCTTGCTCACACACCTGCTGGGGCTCCTCCTGTCCCCAGGGCCCTTCTGATGGGCCACGCTTGCTGGTCACCCTGCTGTCCCTCAGATCTGCCTCCATGTCTGCCTGAGAAGGCCCAGGATCTGGGACCTCACAAGCCCATTGGTGGCCAGGGCATGCCCTTGCTCGCGGGCATTTCCCTGCTTCAGAAGCATGAGTGAATGGTCACTTTGTGGAACTGGACTGAGGCCTAAGCATGACAGAGGCCCCTTGAGGGCAGGGGTTAAGCCTGCATTTGTCTTTTAGGCTCTTAGGGGCTAGGCCAGGGCTGAGATTCGGGATTGTGTGAGAGCCTCACTTGTGAAACCATTGCTACAGGCCGAGTTATGCTGGGGGTAGCCCCTGAGCTCCCTCTGGCCCCTCACGCTCCCCTTTTCTCCCCCAGCTTGGCATCCTGAGGACTCTGTCCTCCCCCAGCAGGAGGGAGCCTAGAGGAAGAGTAAATGGTCCGTGTCCTGACGGCAGGGGCCCACCAGGTACACATGATCTTCTTTCTCAAATGGCATCTCTGCGCTTGGGGTGCTGTGCCCTGAGAACTTGAGGCCATCATAGAGTCACACTGAAAAGCAGAAGGACTCTCAGACACCACCTAGTGAGTGGCAGAGCCAAAATTCAAAGCCAGGTCTTGGGACCAAAGCCTTCTTAGGGGAAGTACCCCAAGGGTCGACAAGGGATTGGGTTGGTTCATGTGGCCCCAGGGGACAGAACAACTCACAGTCTTGGGCAAAAGTGGAGGCAGGGCCCCCTTCCAGGAAGGAGCCCTTCTCAGGCTTCTTCCTGTCTCCCTTGGGGCCGATTAAGGGCTAAGAATCTGCGGTTCTCTCTCCCACAGTCACCTCTGGAGCCCCAGGGAGCACCCCTCCCCCTGCCCTGTGCTGTTGCTCCCCCCAAGGCAGGACCCAGTCAAGAAGGGGCACACATAGTGCATTTCCCAGTGTTAAGCGTCCTGCCCTGGGCATGTGTGTGAACCCTGAGCTGGGCCTTGGTTTTCTCCTGGGTCTCACTCTTTCCCCTTCCTTGGCTGCTTTGGGCCTGATTCGTGGGTCAGAATTGGCCCTTATCCAGCAGGACTCTCTTGTGATGCCCATCCGTGGGCAACCCTGAAGGAGACCTTTCCTTGGCTAGTCAGCCCAGAGGGGACGGGTAGCTGCTGATGGCAAGGGTTGGAAAGACCCTAACATCAAGTCAGGAGGCACAGTGTCAATCCCATGGGCACAACTGTGAATGGGCTAATTGCATCCTCCGAGTGCCCGCCTCACAGAGGTGAAGGACCCCCTGGCTCTTGGGGCTGCCTGGTGCTCTCTGAATGTTGAGCATTCTCTATTTAGGGCCTTTGCTGATGTCTCACATAGGTCACAGATGATAGGACTGCGGTTCTGGGGCTAGAAGGGACTGTTTGTTGTTCAGTCGCTTCCAACTCTTCGTGGCCTCATTCGGGGTTTTCTTGGCAAAGATACTGGACTGCTTTGCCATGTCCTTGTCTGGTGGATTAGGGTGACCAGAGCTGAAGTGGCTCGCCAAGGGTCACCCAGCTAGGAAGTGTCCGAGGCTGGATCCGAGCTTGGGTCTTCCTGACTTAAGGCCCAGGAGTCTATCCACAGAGCCGTCTAGCTACCTCCTGGGAGAAAGGATATTTAGAAGTCACCTAGTCAGGTAAACTGAGGCAGCCTGGAGAGGCTGCTGTGACTCACCTGAATTGCCAGAGGTCGGATCCCAGGTGCCCTGACTCCAGACCCCGGGGCCTCCTGCTGGGGGGCTTCCTGGAGGAGCACTGATTCAGTGAGTCTGGTTATTCAGCCAGCAGAGATTGTGTGAGTGAGTGTGTGTGTGTGTTTGTGTGTGTGTGCGCGCGTGTGCCTGTGGGGTGTATGTGTGTGCATGTGTGGTGTGTGCACATGCGTGTGCTGTGCATGTGTATGTGCATGCACACACCTGTGTGAGTGTGGTATGTGTGTCCGTGTGTCTGTGCCTGTAGGTGCATATGTGCATGTGTTCATGTGTGCTCCTCCGTGTTCTCACTGATCCACCTCAGGAGCCTGGAGGGGCAGGGTTGGTAAGGCCACCCCATTGCATCCTTGGCGGCAACTTGGGACATCAGTGTCCGCTGCTCCTCATGACTTCTGAGGGCCAGGGAGCAGGCTCTTTGGGGGGAAGGTGAGCGTGAGCTTTGGAGTGAGAGGCCAAGGGTTGCCTGTGACTAGGGAGGCCTCCACGGGGGTCCCTGCTCCCATACACACCTAGCCAGTCAGTCTGCTAGGGCTGGTTAAGGACCTACTATGTGCCACCAAAGGGGCCCTGCCCTCAAGGAGCCTACAGTCTAATGGGGAGATAGTAGGCAAACAACTGAAGAAAGCTAGCTGTGCAGAGAATGAGCTGAGGGAGAGCCCTGGCATCCAGGGGGTCAGGGAGGCTTCCTGGAGGAGGTGGGATTGTAGCTGGGACTTGGAGAAGCTGGGGAGGTCCGGAGCCAGACTGGAGGAGTGGGGCCGCCCGAGAGAGCTCCCGGAGCCCAGGGATGGATGCTGCCTGGAGGCTGCGGTCATGGGCCTCAAGAGGACGCAGGCTCCGAAGGGCTTCTGAGGGCAGACAGCACTTTGAGTTTGGTCCGGGAGTCCCCAGGGAGCCCCCAGAGCTGACCGAGGGGGAGTGATGTGGTCAGACATGCATTTTAGGAAGCTCACCTTAGTGTCCGAGTAGAGGATGGACGGGAGGGGAGAGACTGAGACGGGCAGACCCCCAGCAGCTAGTGCTAGTTCAAAGGGGAGGAGAGGGGGACCTGCACCACGCTGCACCATGGTCGGAGGACAGGAGGGACGCTGTAGCCACAGGCCTCCACACCAGCTTGGCTCTGCTGGGGTGGGGGTGGGGATACTGAGTAGCCCAGGATGCTCCTGAGAGGACGGGGCCCTTGACAGGGAGGGTTGGGGGAGAGACCCAGAGCTCTGGTTGGCCAGGTAGCCCTGTGGAAGTCCAGTGGGCGTGGGGTCAGAGATGGCTGAGTGGCGGGAGATGGGAGGTCAGCAGAGAGCCTGAGACTGAAAAGATGTGGGCCTCATGAGCCAGCGTAGGACTGGTCACTGCATCTGGGGGAGCCCTGTGCAGAGGGCAGAGAGGAGGGGCCGCCCACCGCGGACCTCCCTAAGACGCCTCCTACAGAAAGCCTTCCCCCGGTGAGTCGGGGGTTTCCCGTGGCTGCCGTTTCCTTCCGCAGCTTGTTTTGCAGACAAGGAAACTGAGGGAAAGGGGGTAAGGGACTTGGCTCCCAGCCAGCAGATGTCTGAGGCTTCCTGATTCCAAGCCCAGCATTCTGTACGCCATGGCAGGCCCTCTGCCTCAGTTAATCGTTTCCTATTTATTCTGTCTAGATCCGGCTTCCTGTATATTTGTTTGCACATTTGTTGTCTCCCCCATTGGACTGGAAGCTCCTTGAGGGCCCTTAGCGCAGTCTCTGGCACATAGTAGGCTCTTCATAAACGTTTGTTGATTGATTGGTTGATCCAGCAAAGGCGACTGAGAAGAAGTCAGATGGGGAGAAGGAGAACCGGGAAAGAGGGACCGGCAGTGTCCCAGGCCGCAGAGAGGTCCAGGAGAACCAGGGTGGGGAAAAGGCCATTGTGTCTCCACGGTCACTGTGGTGGGATGATGAGCTCAGGAGCCAGGCTGCAGGAGGCTGAGCGGGGAGTGAGGGGATCGAGGTTGGGGCAGCCAGCATAGGCGGGTGAGGACATCAGGGGCTGCCCAGAGAGAGGCCAAGGGTCCAGGCCAGGTGTCCCCATCGTCTGTTTCTGAGCCTGACCACATCTTTAGGAAAGACACCACCAGGCAGGATCGTGTGTGCAGCAGGTCAGGGGGTGGGGAAGGACAGGGAATGCCTGGGGAAGAGGCTGTCACCGGACTCCTCGAGGGAGTTCTGGGGCAGAAGAGACAGGCTTCTGCCTTCCTGAGAGGGGCAGCCGTGTCCTAGGGCCCCCAAACAGAAGCTGAATGCCCGGGGCTGGTGGAGGTGTAGAGAGGAGATGGCCGTTCACACACAGGTGGGACTGTGGGGCTGCCGACCTCCATCCCAGCTCTCTGTGCCTCTGGCTTACCTTCAGTCCTCTCATCTGTAATGTGCACCGTGAATATAAACTATGAGTATTCTTAATTGTTTGGCTTGGATCCTGCCGGTGGTAGATGTGTCCTGAAGCCGGGCATGAGCCCGCCAGCCCCGCTTTGGGCCCAGAGATGGGCCCTGAGTGAGCACACATGTATTCTGGCTTCCAGAAGTCGGTGACCTTCCAGGACGTGGCTGTGGACTTCACATGGGACGAGTGGCAGCACCTGGACCCTGCTCAGATGGAACTCTACCGCGAAGAGATGCTGGAGACCTATGGGCACCTGGCCTGCCTGGGTGAGGAGCCCAGGCTGCCTCTGGGCCCAGATGTGGGGAATGCTGGGCGGGGCTGAACGGGTTAGGCAGGCGGCAGAGCCTGGAGCCGGTTCGTCCTTGTGTCTAGAGCCTGAGTGGGCATCCTGGGGGTGGGTGGGAGGGAGAATGCCTGCCACGTGCCCTGCGGTTCTGGCCCCATGCCTTCTCTGGCAGGCCTGGCACCAAGGACAGACTCTGGGTGGTCGTGCCCTTTCTGCTGGGAAGCCACATTTCTCTTCAGCTCTCTAGCATGTAGTAAGCAGAGTAGTAAACACGTAGAAAGTGCTTGTTTGACTGAAATAGTGATAGCAGGGCATAGCTGGCGTTCACGTAGCACCTGCAGAGCTGATCTGGTCCTCATCCCGCCCCGGGGAGGCAGGTGCTTCTATTGTGCCCGTCTTACAGTTGAGGAAGCTGAGTCAGGCACCCGTGGAGTGACCGGCCCTGGGTCACCCAGCCAGAAAGCCCACAAGGCAGGATTGGAACGTGGGTCTTCCTGACCAGCCCTCGGTGAGGTGAGAAGGGGCCCAGCACTTTCCCATTTTCAATGAACAGGACTCGTGGCTTTTCAACCCCCTGTGATCTTCTGGCTGGAGCGAGGGGAAGCACCTTGGATGCCTGAGGGAGCCAGCCCAGGGGACTCCTCTGCAGGTGAGTGAGAAAGCCATGAATAGAGCTCATGCTTTAAGGTTGGGAAAGTACTCTAGGAAGATTGTGACTCTCATAAGAACCCCATGAGGCAGGGGCCATGATCACCCCTGTCACTCAGGGTCCTGCAGCTGGCAAGATTCACACTCCTTTCTTTGTGACGCCAGGCCCACAGTGCTCTCCTCTACCCCAGGGGGTCAGCCCCTGTGGGCTGCACATGGCCCACAACATTCCCTAGTGACTCAAACCAGATGAACACATCATTGGGAACTACTTCACAAAATAAATAAAAATGCAACAAAATGCCGCCTGCCAGGGTCCTGATCCTGTGAGCTTGACACCTCTGCCCTCAGAAATGCCGAAAGGAGAATGTATCTGAGCACCCCGTGCTTCTCTTTGCACTGGTCTCTTCTCTTTTTGTCCTCCCGTCTTATCTGTCTCAAGCTTCCTGCTTGTGTTTCTTATGTAACTCAGGCACCTTTGGAGGAGTTCAGGTTCAGAGGGATCTCAGCTTCTTCTTCCCCTTTTAGTGTGTTAGCATCACAGCACTTCCTCCTGGTGCTCAGACACACACTCCTTTCTGGCATTCTAGAGAACGCCTTTATATCTCTCAGCCCCTCTTCAGTGCTCCTCTTTTCCTCAGAAACACTGAAGGACAGAAGTTATTCTTGGTTGTAAGCCTGTCTTGCCTTTCGGGAATGTTCCAAGATCTGCTTTCGTTGCTGACAGGAGTTGCCAAGTCTCATGGGATCCTGCCTGTCAGTCTTTGGTACCTGAGCTGCCATTTTCTGGATACTTGCAGTATTTTTTCCTTTGATGTGAAAGCTCTGGATTTGGGCTGTGATATTCTTGAGACTTTTCCTTTCGGGGGGTGATTGTTGGACTCCTTATGTCTTTGCTGTGAACGAGGGGCCCTCTTTGTCCTTAATCTCCAGTGAGATCTCTGCGTAAGGACGTGGAGAGCTGAGTGACTGTGGGTGTAATTCTAAACTCACGCTCTGCCAATGGTGTATTAGTGTCTCCCTTTCCTCAGCCCTTCCAGCACTGACCCAGGTGACAGGAGGGGATGGCTCATTTGCTGTGTGTGAGGTGGATCCTTAGAGTGTCTCAAATGGGCACTTTTGCCAGTGGTTTTGAGTAATAAATTTTGGTGATAGTTTGGGATTCTTCTTTTGAGAATTTTTCCGTTCACATCCTTTTGTCGGCTTGGAATGTATGGTCTTCATGTCTAGCTGGAAATAGCCTCTCTGTGCCTCCTGCCCATTATACGTATAAATAAACGAATGAAGCATTTATTGTCAATCAGTCAGCTACCGTTTCTTAAACATCTGCTGTGTGCTGAGCTCTGGAGGCACAAATAAAGGCCAAAAAAAAAACCAGCCTGAGCAAAACACCTGCTCCGTGTTCTCAAAGAGCTCAGAGTGTAACGGGAGACAGCATGCTAACAACTATGCAGAAACAAGCTATTGACAGGATCCATTGGAGATAATTAGTAAAGGGAAGGCATCAAGGCTTCAGGCTGACTATGTGCCAAGCACTAGGGACATAAATACAAAGGACAGGCCCCTCCCCCCCTTACTAATATTAAACATGCTACCTTTTCTGAACTTAGAAGGAATGAGTGGAAACTCATTCATTCAGTCCTTGTCTGTAGACCGAAGCCTCTGTTAAGGGTGGGGGATCGAGGTGCTAATGTGAACTATGTCCCTGTCCTCAGGAAGCTTCCACTCTAACAGAGGGAGGCATGCTATAGAGAAACATGCTGACCAGGGAGGAATAACTGGGTGTGAACAGTTAAAGGGAAGGGGAGTGGCGCTGGAAGCCAGCGGGTTCAGGTGACCTCTCCAATGGTAGCAGAGTTATTGATCCGTTATATATCCAGAACTAGAAAAGAAAGGAAGGGTTGGGGAGAGGGCACACACTTGGGGGCAGGAAAGCTGGGGAGATGATGGTTGTGGTCTGCAGTCTGAAGCACTAGGCAATCAGGACAGTAGGGAGTAGGGGGAGCTAAAAGGGTTATGTCCTCCAGGACATGGTGTCTATTCTGAAGCGGACAGCATTAGCTGGGGGTGAGGAGAGGTAAAGTGAAGTCTGGCTGGGGCTGCCTTGAGTATGTGGGACATGTGAGCGACTCACCAGTCGGGACGGAGAGCGTCATGAGACCTTGAATTTTGTCCTAGATTTGGCGTAAATTAGCTGATCACCAAATCACTGAGCCTTGGTTTCTTCAGTGGGAATCTCAGAAGGATCCACGAGAAAGCTTTTTATGAATTGTAAATGACTATACAAATACACAGCAGTATTTTCATGATTTTTCCTAGCCAACAAAATTTGAAAATTGTGTTCCTTAATAGAAAACATAGAACATAGGACCAAGGAAAGTACAGGTGCCTTTCTCCCAAGCAGGGGAGCAGGATCATTTATATATCTCTTATCTGTCTGTCTGTCTGTCTAATTTCTTATCTAATCTGTCTGTCTCCAGATGGTGAGGTGACACTTGAAGCCAAGGAATCTGCTTCAAAGTTGGGAGTGTCAACTGAAGAGTCGTCTCAGGAAAGATGTTTTAGGGATTGTCTCTCTGGCTCCAGTTTGGAAGATGCTTCTGAACCTGCTCCCAGCTTGGGGAGGCAGAAGAACAATGGAGAGAAGCCATCTAGGCAAGTTAAAGTCAGCTGAAGGCAATCTCCAGCAAATATCGTGAGAGCTTCTCTCTTAGACCAATCCTGTGTCCATAGTCCCCAGTATCAGTGAAAAAGAATCTTCCCCAACGTGGGCCCTAGAGAAAGAACTTGAGAGGTTTTCCAGACCTAGGTAAAGGTGCAGATGATGATGATGCTGATAAATTAAAATAGGAATTATTGTTGTTTATTGTTAACATTTTTATAGCACTTTAAGGTTTACAGAGCCCTTGCAGATATTCTCATTTGAGCCTCACAACAACCTGGGAAGGCGATGCTATGATTACTCCCTTTTTACAGATGAGGAGACAGACAAACAGAGGAGAAGTGACTTCAGTGTCAGAAGCAGGATTTGAACTCAGGCCTCCCTGACTTCAAGTCTTATGCTTTCTCCGCGTGCCACTAGATGGCCCAGTTATGCACACAAATGACATTTTAAGTGGAAAATTTTCGATTTAGAACCTTTGATATTATCTGGTTCATTCTACCATTATCTACTCATTTTGCAAACTGTTTAAATTAGCTTCTGAGAAGTGAATTGGCTAGCCCATGGTCATAGGGGTAAGTGGTAGAGTCAGAATTTGAACTCTGACCCTCCAGCTCCAGGTCCTGAAGTCATTCCATTGCACCACAAGCCCTGAAATTATAATTCAGAATACACACTGACAAGAAACCTTATGGAAGTCATCAGTTAAGAAGGTCTTTAACCACAGCTCATCTATTCCTTCCCATCACAGGATTGGTCCTGGAGAGAAACCTCATAAATGTAATGAATGTGGGATGAACTTCTGCCACAACTCACAGCTTTCTCGGCACCAGAGAATTCACACTGGAGAGAAGCCTTACCAGTGTAAAGAATGTGGAAGGGCCTTTAGCCGGAACACACAGCTTTCTCGTCATCAGAGAATTCACACTGGAGAGAAACCTTATGAATGTAGTGAGTGTGGGAAGACCTTCCGTGAGAGCAAGCAGCTTTCTCGGCACCAAAGAATTCACACGGGAGAGAAACCATATGGGTGTAATGAATGTGGGAAGACCTTCAGTCGGAGCACAGGACTTATTGAGCATCAAAGAATTCACACTGGAGAGAAACCTTATGAATGTAATGAGTGTGGGAAAGCCTTCCGTGAGAGCAAGCAGCTTACTCGACATCAGAGAATCCATACAGAAGAGAAACCTTATGAATGTGATGAATGTGGGAAAGCCTTCCGCTGGAGAACAGAACTTACTTCCCATCGAAGAATTCATACTGGAGAGAAACCATATGAGTGTAATGAATGTGGGAAGGCCTTCCGCCTGAGTGCACACCTTATTCAACATCAGAGTATCCACACTGGAGAGAAACCTTATGAATGCAATGAATGTGGGAAGGCCTTCCGCTGGATCACAGGCCTGACTTCCCATCACAGGATTCACACTGGAGAGAAACCATATGAATGTAGCATATGTGGGAAGGCCTTCCGCTGGAGAACGGTTCTAACTTCCCATCACAGGATCCACGTGGGAGAAAAACCATTTGAGTGTAATGAATGTGGGAAGGCTTTCCGCCTGAGCAAACATCTTATTCAGCATCAGAGAATTCATGGTGAAGCCTTTTGAATGTCAATGCCTTCTAAAGTTAATGAATGTGAAGATTTCAGCCAACACACACACTGAACTTTAGAGGATTCAAACTTAGGTAAAACCCTGTGGATAAAGAAACCCCCTGTATAGTTTTTCTGTTTTTCTTTTCAGGTTCTCAGATACCTGCCAACCCCATAATGAGATGACGTAGACAAAGACAACTACTACTACTGTGTTCTCCGTGAATCTGATGGCCACTTGCTTCCTCAAAACCACTCCTCAGGCATCTTCAAAAGCATTATGCTCATTCTTCACCTTCCCTTCTAATACAAAGGAAGTATTCCCCTCCTTGCTGAAGCCAAATCACCTGCTACACCTAAGGCCCTTCTTCTTCTCTGAGGACCTTAGTCCAGTCATCAGTAAGGTCCTCTTTCCTCCTCTCTCTGTCTCTCCCTCTCTCTCTCCCTCTCCCTGTCCCTCTCTCTTTCTCTCCCCCCCTTCACCCTCCTGGTCTCTGTCTCTCTCTCTCTCTTTTTCTCTCTCTCTCTCTCTCTCTCTCTCTCTGTGTCTCTTCCCTCTCCCCATACTGGTTTTTGTCTCTCTCTCCCTCTCCCTTTCTCCCTCTCCCTCTCTCTCTCCCTCTCCCTGTCCCTCTCTCCTTCTCTCCCCCCCTTCCCCCTCCTGGTCTCTGTCTCTCTCTCTTTTTCTCTCTCTCTCTCTCTCTCTGTGTCTCTTCCCTCTCCCCATACTGGTTTTTGTCTCTCTCTGTCTCTTTCTGTCTCTCTCTCTCTCCCTCCTCGTGCCGCTCCTGGTCTTGGTCTCTGTCTCTGTCTCTGTTTCTCTTCCTTCCCCCCTCCCATCTCTGTCTCTATTTTTGCTTCCTTCCCCCCTCACTTCAGACTGATTGGATCTCACCAAAACGAGACCCTTTGCCCCTGGTTTCTTTCTCAACTGCTTTGCTGAAATGACTTTACAAGAGTCTTCAGTAACACTCTGATGGCTCGGCTTGTTGGTTTGGGTGGGGGGGTTCTTTATCTTCTTTTCCTCCTCTTCAGTATCTGGGATTGTTGCCCATCCCCTTCCTTCACCTAAATGCTCTCACTCCCCCTTATCAGCCTTTCTTTCTCCTATGCCGCTGACTGTTCCCTCTTGGTCTCTTCCTGGTTCCTTGTCTTATTCAAGCCCCTGAAGTTTGATGCCCCCTGTGGTTCTCCCCTTGGTCCTCTTCTCTCATTACTCTCC
The DNA here is from genome assembly GCF_011100635.1 of Trichosurus vulpecula. Classification (NCBI taxonomy): domain Eukaryota; kingdom Metazoa; phylum Chordata; class Mammalia; order Diprotodontia; family Phalangeridae; genus Trichosurus; species Trichosurus vulpecula. The sequence goes on from NC_050573.1 coordinate 1,942,766, forward strand.
CTTTTGGGAATCTCATGAACCCCTGTTGTAGATTAAAAATTAAAGGAAAGCTTGCAGGATATGTGGGAGTTTGGAGAAGGTAGCAGCTGGGGAAACTCAAGGAATAGGACCCCTTTGTACTCTTAGAGACAGTTGCTGTGTTTATGCCTAGGGACCAGTAAAGCCTTTAGTGATTGTTTAATAAGTGCCAGGGACTGTGTTCACACAAACACCCCCTCTCCTCCTCATGTCCAATCAGCTACCGAATCCCCCCATCCCTACCACTGCCCCAGAATGGGCCCTCCTCCCTCACCTGGGTGATACTACTCAATTGCTAACTCTCTTTTCTGGCCTGCCCTCCATCTTGCCCCTCTAGTCTGTGCCTCACATTCTGCTGGTCGAAATTTGTGGCTCCTGCTCATCCCTTTGTCTACAGGAAAATCCTCAGAATCCTTTGGCCTCGAAGATCCTCCCAAACCTCATGCCCAGCTTCTCCTCATGCCCTGACATCCTGAACCCTCATTGACCCCAGAAGCCCCTTTTCATGCCTGTCATGGATCTTGGGACCTAGAATGCCCCTCTCCACATCTCTGATCTCACTTTGTTGACACTGAGTCATTTCTGTGCTGCATCCATAAGTCCTGTTTCCTCTGTCCTTGGTACCCACCCCAGGAACTCATCATGGGCACTAAATAAATAAAAAGGAAAGCACTTAGTACCAGGCACTGTGTTAAGTCCTAGGGATACAAAGAAAGTCAGCAACATGGCCCCCACCCTCAAGAAGCTCACAGTCTGAATTCCACAAAAGCATAAGAATTGTTTCCTGTGTTGTGTTGAGTGTGAGCATCATGGCATTTGCACTGTGGAGAAGCCCTAGAAAAAGGACTCCTTGGGAGTCCTACATTGGTTCCTTGGACACTTCTCTGGGGTCCTACTGAGTATCAGGGGTGTATGAGGTGGGGGCTTGCCCAGCCCCTTTCAGGGCCATTCATCCACCTTTGGTGCCCACCTGGCACTGAGCTCTCGCCTGTGGCTTCAAGAAGCTGTAGCATGCACAGTGGCCACACCCCAGTAAACTGCCTCCGCAGATGGGCTAAACCAGGTTGAGGGTAACCAATGGGTCTCAAATGCATTGGTGAGTTAGATGATGTCTGCCCCAAGCACATGAAGATTGCACCCCTGGTGGAATGGGTAGATGTGAACTATTTGTTCCAACTGGCCACAAAGGCAGCTGAAGCAGGCACTGTGGAGTGCTCAGAGCTTGGTCAGACATTGACGGGGCCAAGCTCACCCACCATGTCCCAGGCCATCCCCAGTGACTGGGCCAGGCTCACCTACTGCATCCCGGGCCATCCCCGGTGATGAGGCCAGGCTCATCCATCCAAGATGGTGCATTCTGGGTCATCACCAGGTGTCCCAACTTTTCTCTTGTCACTGGACTCTGGTGACTCAGGAAGAGAGACTGAAGTTGAAGACTTTGTGGACCTCTCTCCCAAGACTGATCTCTCTGCTTGAGTCTTTGATCACCTCTCATCCCCTTGGAACATTCCTTCTTTTTCCCTAATCTTAATTTCTTCCTTCCCTGCTGCCTACAAATGTCCATGTCTTCCTCCATCCTTAAAAAAAAAAAAAATGTACCTTCACCTAACCCTGCCAGCAACTCAGACTTCATCCATTATCTCCTCTCCCTGTCACAGCCACATTCCTAAAAATCAACCCTCCAGATTCCCCACCTCCACTTTGACTCACCTCTCAACCCTTTGCATCTGTCATCTCCCCCCCCCCACTCAGCTGAGATTACCTTTCCAATATTTTCTTCTTTCTTTTTAAAAAATTTTTTATTTTAATAAATTTAATTTTTATTTTTAGTTTACAACACTCAGGTCCACAAGTTTTGGGGTTCCAAATGTTCTCCCACTCCCTCTCCTTTCCCCTCTCCCCTAAGATGGCATGTAATCCAATGTAGGTTTTACATATAGCTTCACATTGAACTTATTTACACAATAATTCAGTTGTAAAGAACAATTATAACCCATGAAATGAATCATGAGAAAGAAGAAACGAAACCAAAAAGAAGGAAAAAAAAAGAGCAAAAAGTTTGCCTCAATCTGCATTCAGACTCCATAATTCTTTCTCTGGATGTGCATAGCTTCTTCCATCATGAGTCTTTTGGAGCTGTCTTTGAGCCTTGTACTGCTGAGGAGAGCCAAGTCTATCAAAATTAGTCATCACAGAATCAATATATCTGTGGTTGTGTACAATGTTCTCCTGGTTCTGCTCCTGTCACTCAGCATCATATCATGTAGGTCTTTCCAAATTATTATGAAGTCCATATCTTCCCCATTTTTTATAGCACAATAGTATTCCATTGCATTCATATACCACAACTTGTTCAATCATTCCCCAAATGATGGGCATCCTCTTGATTTCCAATTCTTAGCTACCACAAAAAGAGCTGCTATAAATATTTTTGTACATACAGGTCCCTTTCCCACTTGTGTTATCTCTTTGGGATATTGCCCTAGGAGTGGTATTTCTGGGCCAAGGGGTATACACATTTTTGTAGCCTTTTGGGCATAGTTCCAAATTGCTCTCCAAAATGGCTGGATCTGTTCACAACTCCACCAACAATGTATTAATGTTCCAATTTTTCCACATCCTCTCCAGCATTTATCATTTTCCTGTTTTGTCATATTAGCCAATCTGACAGAAGTGATGTGGTACCTAAGAGTTGTTTTAATTTGCATTTCTCTAATCAATACTGACTTAGAGCATTTTTTCATATGCCTATAGATACCTTTAATTTCTTCCTCCGAAAACTGCCTGTTCATATCCTTTGACCATTTCTCAATTGGGGAATGGCTTTTTTTCCTATAAATTTGGCTCAGTTCCCTGTATACTTTGGAAATGAGGCCTTCATCAGAGACATCGGTTGTAATGATTTTCTCCCAGTTTTCTGCTTCCCTCCTAATCTTTGTTGCATTGGCTTTGTTTATACAAAAACTTTTCAGTGTAACATGATCAAAATTATCCATTTTGCATTTTGTAACAGTCTGTCTCTTGTTGGGTCATGAATTCTTTCCTTTCCCATAGATCTGATAGGTAAATTATCCCATGCACTCCCAAATTGCTTATAGTATTAGTCTTTATTTCTAAATGATGAACCCGTTTTGACTTTATTTTGGTATATGGTGTAAGATATTGGTCTGTGCCCAGTTTCTGCCATACCATTTTCCAATTTTCCCAGCAGTTTTTGTGGAATAGTGAATTCTTAACCCAGAAGCTGCATTCTTTGGGTTTATCAAGGAGTAGATGGCTATAGTCGTTGACTTCTCCATCTTGTGTAGCTAACCTATTCCACTGATCTACCACTCTGTTTTTTAGCCAGTAACAGGTAGTTTTCATGACTGCTGCTTTATTGTACAGTTTGATATCTGCTATGGCTAGGCCACCTTCCTTAGCATTTCTTTTCATTAATTCCTGAGATATTCTTGACCTTTTGTTCTTCCAGATGAATTTTGTTATTATTTTATCCACCTCTGTAAAACAATTTTTTGGTGGTTTGATTGGTGTGGTACTGAATAAGTAAATTAACTTAGGTAAAATTGTCATTTTTATTATATTAGCTTGGCCTAACCATGAGCAACTGATGTGATTCCATTTATTTAGATCTGACTTTATTTGTGTGAGAAGTGTTTATAATTATGTTCATATAGGCCCTGGGTTTGTCTTGGCAGGCAGACTCCCAAATATTTTATAGTGTCTACAGTAACTTTAAATGGAATTTCTCTTTCTGTCTCTTGCTGTTGGGCTTTGTTAGTAATGTATAGGAATGCTGAGGATTTATGTGGGTTTACTTTATATCCTGCAACTTTGCTAAAGTTGTTTATTATTTTGAGTAGTATTTTACTTGATTCTCTAGGATTCTCTAAGTAAATCATCATATCATCTGCAAAAAGTGATAATTTAGTTTCTTCTTTTCCTATTCTAATTCCTTCGATTTCTTTTTCTTTTCTTAATGCTAAAGCTAACAGTTTTAGTACAAAATTGAATAATAGGAGTGATATGGGACATTCTTGTTTCACCCCTGATCTTATTGGGAATGCATCTAGCTTATCCCCATTACATATAATGCTTGTTGATGGTATTAGGTAAATGCTATTTATAATTTTAAGGAAGACTCCACTTATTCCTATGCTTTCTAGTGTTTTTAATAGCAATGGGTGTTGTATTTTGTCAAAAGCTTTTTCTGCATCTATTGAGATAATCATATGGTTTCTGCTAGTTTTGTGGTTGATATGATCAATTATGCTAATAGTTTTCCTAATATTGAACAAACTTTACATTCCTAGAATAAATCCTTCCTGGTCATAGTGTATTATTCTCATGATAAGTTGCTGCAATCTTTTTGCTAATATTTTATTTAAAAATTTTCAATCAATATTCATTAGGGAAATTGGTCTATAATTTTCTTTCTCTGTTTTGACTCTTCCTGGTTTAGGTATTAGCACCGTATTTGTGTCATAATAAGAATTTGGTAGGACTCCTTCTTTGCCTATTTTCCCAAATAATCTATAAAGCATGGGAATTAATACTTTAAATGTTTGATAGAATTCACATGTAAATCCATCTGGCCCTGGTGATTTTTTCCTAGGGAGTTCATTGATGGCTTGCTCAATTTCTTTTTCTGAGATGGGGTTATTTAGGTAATTTATTTCTCTTCTGTTAACCTGGGCAATTTGTGTCTTTGTATATATTCATCCATTTTTCCCAAGGTGATTATCAAATTTATGGGCATACTATTGGGCAATATCCTAATTATTGTTTTAATTTCCTCTTCATTGGAGGTGAATTCACCCTTTTCATTTTTGATACTGGTATTTTGGTTTTCTTTTTTTAAATCAAATTGACCGAAGGTTTATCAATTTTATTGTTTTTTTCATAAAACCAGCTCTTAGTTTTATTTATTAGTTCAATACTTTTCTCGATTTCTATTTTATTAATCTCTCCTTTGATTTTCAGTATTCCTAATTTGGTATCTAATTGGGAATTTTCAATTTGTTCTTTTTTTTAGATTTTTCAGTTGCATGCCCATTTCATTGATCTCCTTTTTATCTATTTTATTCATATAAGCATTTAGAGATATAAAATTTCCCCTAAGAACTGCTTTTGCTGCATCCCATAAGTTTTGGTATGTTGTCTCATTATTGTCATTCTCTTGATTGAAGTTATTGTTTCTATGATTTGTTCTTTGGCCCACTCATTTAGGATTAGATTATTTAGTTTCCAATTAATTTTTAGTTTACCTTTCCATAGTCCTTTATTACAAATAATTTTTATTGCATCATGATCTGAGAAGGATGGATTGACTATTTCTGCCTTTCTCCACTGGATTGTGAGGTTTTTATGCCCTAGTACATGGTCAGTTTTTGAGTGTATGCCATGTAACACTGAGAAAAAAGTATATTCCTTTTTATCTCCATTCAGTTTTCTCCAGAGTTCTCTATTCACCTCCTTAACTTCTTTCTTGTTTATTTTGAGGTTAGATTTATCAAGTTCAGAGAGGGGGAGGTTGAGGTCCCCCACTAGTATGCTTTTGCTGTCTATTTCTTCCTGTAATTCCCTTAACTTCTCCTCTAAGAATTTGCATGCTATACCACTTGGTGCATATATGTTAAATAATGATATTGCTTCATTGTTTATGGTGCCTTTTAGCAGGATATAGTGTCCTTCCTTATCTCTTTAATTAGATCTATCTTTGCTTTTGCTTTGTCTGATATTAGGATTGCTACTTCTGCTTTTTTTTTTTTTACTTTAGCTGAAACACATATATTCTACAGCTTTTTACTTTTACCCTTTGTGTATCCCCCTGTTTAAAATGTGTTTCTTGTAAACAACATATTGTAGGATTTAGGTTTTTAATCCATTCTGCTATCCACCTCTGTTTTATGGGAGAGTTCATCCCATTCGCATTCAAAGTTATGATTACAAGCTGTTTCTTTTTCTCCATCGTATTTCCCCACCCCCCAACCCGTTTATGCTTTTATTTCCCCTTTCTCCCTTCCACTCCTCAAGAGTTTTGCTTTTGACCACCACCTTCCTCAGTTTACCCTCCCTCTCTATTCCCCTCCTTTATCTTACACTTTTCCCCTTGCTACTTCTTTCCCCCCTTCTGACCATCCCTTTTCTTTCCCCTATCCCCTCCTACTGTTTGATTTCTATACTTATCAGAATATGTTATTTCCTCCTTGAACCAAATCCAATGAGAGTAAAGCTCAAACACTGCTCTTCTCCCTCCCTTCTTTCCCTCTAGTATATGTTTTCGTGCCTCTTCATGTGAAGTAATTTGCCCCTTTCTACCTCCTCACATCTTCTCCCAGACCAATCCCTTTGCACCCCTCAATTATGTTTTTTATTATCACAAGTTAATTTATACTCACATCCTCCATGTATATCCCTTTTGACTGTCGTAATAACTATACCATTCTCAAGATAAACAAACAACATAATCCTATATAAGGATGTAAACATTTTGTCCTTATTGAATAAGAAGGTTTTTTTCCCCTCCCTGTTTACCTTTTTATGTCTCTCTTGGGTTTTGTATTTGAAGATCACATTTTCCTTTGAGCTCTAGCATTTTCATCAGGAAGGTCTGGAATTCCCTTATTTCATTGAATGTCCATCTTCTTTCCCAAAAAATTATGCTCAGTTTTGCTGGGTACTTAATCCTTGGTTGTAGTCCAAGCTCCTTTGCTTTATGGAATATCATATTCTAATCCTTCCTTTCTTTTAATGTAGAAGCTGCCAGGTCCTATATGATCCTGACTGTAGTTCTGCAATATTTGAATTGTTTCTTTCTGGCTGCTTGCAGTATTTTCTCCTTGACCTGATAATTATGGAATTTGGCCACAATATTCCTTGGAGTTTTCAATTTGGGATCTCTTTCAGGGGGTGATTGGTGGATTCTTTTGATCACATTTTCCCCTCTGGTTCTAGAACCTCGGCGCAATTTTCCTTGTTGATTTCATGAAAGATACTGTCCAGGCTTTTTCTTTCATCATGGCTTTCTGGTACATCAATAATTCTTAGATTATCTCTCCTGTATCTGTTTTCCAGGTTAGTTGTTTTTTCAATCAGATATTTCATGTTTTCTCCTATTTTTTCATTCTTTAGATTTTTTTTTGACAGATTCTTGATGTCTCATAGTGTCATTAGCTTCTACTTGCCCAATTCTAATTTTTAACAAATTGTTTTCTTCATTTAGCTTCTGTACCTCCTTTTCCATTTGGTTAATTTTACTTTTAAGAGGTCATTTTCTCCACTTAGATTCTGAACTCCCTAACCATTTCACCAATTTTACTTTTTAAAGATTTCTTCTCATCAGTGAATTTTTTTTCCATTTTTTTCTTTTACCTCTCTAATTTGGTTTTTAAAATCCTCCTTGAGCTCTTCCAGGAATGCTTTTTTGGCTTGAGAGCAGTTCATATTTCCTTTTGAGGTTTTAGATGTGGGTATAGTGTCAATGCTGTCCTCTCCTTTTTTCTTTTTTTTAATTAGATTTTTTATTTTTTGTTTACAACACTTAGTTCTACATGTTCTTGAGTTTCAGATTTTCTTCCCTTCCCTCCCCTTCCCCCCTCCCCCCAAGACGGCTTAAAGTCCAATATAGATTATACATAAACCCCTGCATTAAACTTATTTACACAATAGTCAAGTTGCAAAGAAGAATTATGACCAATGGAATGAATCATCAGAGAGAAGAAACAAAACCAAAAAAAAAAAAAGAGAGAGAGCAAATAGTTTGTCTCAATCTGCATTCAGACTCCACAGTTCTTTCTCTGGATGTAGCTAGCTTTTTCCATCATGAGTCCTTTGGAGCTGTCTTGAGCCTTGTACTGCTGAGGAGAGCCAAGTCTATCAAAGTTAGTCATTACAGAATCGATATGTCTGTGGTTATATACAGTGTTCTCCAGGTTCTCCTCTCACTCAGCATCATATCATGTAGATCTTTCCAGGTTATTATGAAGTCCGTATGTTCCCCATTTCTTATAGCACAATAGTATTCCATTATATTCATATACCACCATTTGTTCAGCCATTCACCAATTGATGGACATCCCCTTGATTTCCAATTCTTTGCCACCACAAAAAGAGCTGCTATAAATATTTTTGTACATACAGATCCCTTTCCCACTTGTGTGATCTCTTTGGGATATAGCCCTAGAAGTGGTATTGCTGGGTCAAAGGGTATGCACATTTCAACTGCCTTTGGGCAGTTCCAAATTGCTCTCCAAAATGGCTGGATCTGTTCACAACTCCACCAACAATGTATCAATATTCCAATTTGCTGGGTGAGTTCAGCTGCTGCTCCCGTTCTGGTGTGTTTGGGTACAGTTCCCCATGCCTGGCGCTCTCTCAGTCTACACATCCAGTCGACCTTGGGGACTCTCCTAGGCTTGAAGTATGCCACACTAAGTCTCCTAGTGTCTTCTACCTTTTTCAGATCTGCTCAGATTCACTTCTTTTAGAGGTATCTGACAGAGTTTGTAAGAGAGCTCCTGTAAGTACCTGTTTTCACTCTGCCCTCTTGACTCTGCCCCTCTCTTTCCAATATTATTACCCCAACTGGTAAACCACATGGACTCTTCTCAGTCCACCTTTTGACCATCCCCGTCCTGGATAGGCCCTCCTTCCTGGTTTTTTGTGACCACTGTCCCCTGCCTCTCCTTGTCTGGCTGCTCTTTCTCGCCTCCTGTGGTTGCTCATCACTCCTATCCCACTCACTCAGCGGGGCATCCCCCCAGGTTCTGTCCTGCTCCATCTCAGCTCACGAGCTCCCATCGAGTCACTGGTCACCCTTAGGCATCTTTATTGAACTCCACATGGCCATTGTCCCATCCTAAGCGTCAATCCCATACCATGGGGGTGTCACATGTCTGGACCAGACATCGACCCCTCTTCTGAACCTCATTTCTGTTAAGGGTACCGCAGCTTGTGCCGACCTACCCTCCCTCTGTAAATCTGGTCACCAAGTCTGGTCAGTTGTACTGGCCCCATGTCTCAGACTTCAAGGCCTTCTGAGGCAAGACAAGAGATCACATGAGCAGGACAGGCAGACCCAAGACCCTGCATCTGAGAGCCCCAGGAATAACCATGCCCCTGGACCAGCAGCCCTGCTTCCATCCTGACCTCCACAGCCACTGAGCAGAGTGCTGCTGTTCTCACGGAGAAGGGGCTGGACACGCCAGTCAGCATCAGCCCCAAAGGCTGACTGCCACCAGGTCAGGGCCTTGAGAATGGTGGCCCCCTCCGCCCACACCAGATCACGGGCTTGGCTTTGCCACCTACCCAGGGGAGATGTAACCCGGCAAGAACCTCTGCAGTCCCCCTACCCAAGACCCTGGAAAGCAATGTCTCGTCACTGGAGTCCTTGGTACCAAAGTTCATCAGAAGTGGAAATGATGCTGAGAAAGCCTTGACCTGGTCCTCTGCGCTGTACCCTAAGGACCGCCAGACCTCTCCATCTGACCAGTAACTGAGACCTACCCCATCAGAAGACGGCAGGCCCTGGGGAGGGAGGTGGGAGCAGGAGCCCCCGGAGGGCAGGAGCTGGGCGCGGGGCAGACGCACCCTCTGCTTTCGGTCTGTAGCAGACAGTCCCTCAATAAAGGCTTTTTCATCCGCCCCACCCCCAGTCCCCATTCAGGCCTGTCTCAGTAACCCCCCTTTCTCCTCTCCAGCCCGCCATCTCCGGGCTGCTCCCTCATCTCCCAAGCCCACGTGGCCACAGCCCCCTACCCTCTGCTTCAGCGGCTCCAGTTACTAGGAGGAACCACGTGCGGACTTCTCGCTCTGACGTTCAAGGCCCTTCGCACTATGGCCCAGCCTGTTGGGGGCTTATCCCAAGTTCTCTAAGGCCCTAAGAGCGCACTGGTCACCCCAGGCAGGGCAGCTTCGCCGGAAGCCGCACCCAGTGGAGAGTATGGAGATGGGAAGGAGGCCACCGAGCCCCCAGACCAGGAACCGAGATGGGATGGGGCCGTGTAGATGGCTCTTCTGAGCCCTCGAGGCCAGGGACCGAATTGGGAAGGGGACCGGTGTAGATGGCCTTCCGAGACCAGGGGCCCGAGCTGGGATCAGGGGGGGCGGGGAGCCAGGTCAGGGAGAGGCTGAGGCAGATGTCCCAACAAGTGAGGCCTTTCTCCAAAGGCACTGGAATACAGCTTCTCCTTCCCAGCTCTGCCTCCCCCGGCCCCGCCTGCTGCAGACCAGGCCACTCCCCTCCCATTCCATCAGGTTGCCGCCTAGTGGCAAGACTCTGCGCATGCGCACACGTAGCCCAGGCGCGGGACTACACTTCCCAGAAGGCGGCGCGGGTCTCCATGGGAAGCCAGTTCCTCTCCTGCCTTGTTTAGCTATCCTGGGCGCGAGGTTGCCGCAGCCTCAGCTCTGTTCCGTCCTTCGCCGTCGCTGGGGACTGAACTCTGGGGCCGGGGTAAGTAAGAATCGGGCTCGGGACCTGGGGCCAGAGCTGGGTGGACGAGGGAACCAGTTGGACCGGGCGCCTGGCGCCTAATTGGGACCGTACATGGAAGGGAAGCGGGAGGTGGAAGGACGGATAGGGCCGCTCCTGCGCAGTCTCTTAGCCCCGCCTCCGGCATCTCTCTTAGTAGCTCCACCACCTCCGTGAGCGAGCAAGCCAGCCCATTGGTTGGACCTCAGGCGAAGGAGCCAATCGGCGGCGCCGCTGCTTCCTCGCCCCTCCCTGGGAGAACAGGTGCGGATCTGCCACTGAGAAAGGGATGGAGACTAGGAAGGGCCAGGGAGTAGCTGCACCACTGATTGGCTCCCCAGGCGGTCCAATGGGTACGCCCGCTGGAGGAGGAGGGGCGGGGCGAGGTCAGCTGACTATGCTCAGAGGTGGACCCGAGCGAGCACCTTGTGAGAGTCACTACCCTGCCCCCCCCACCTGCTGTGTCTCCCTAATAACATAGGAGCAACCCCAGAGACCCCAGCCCCCCTGGGCCAGCCCTCCTCTCCACATTGCCCCCTCCCCCACCTGCTATGGTTCCCCAGTGCCTCAGGAGAGCCCTCAGTACCCCAGGACACCCCACACTGCCCGCCTCCCCCATCTGCCATGGCTCCGCAGTGCTTAGGGAGAGACCTCAGTCCCCCAGGACAACCTGACACTGCCCTCTCCCCGTCTGCCATGGCTCCCCAGTGCCTTCAGAAAGACTCCAGCCCCCTCAGGACACCCCACACTGCTCCCCTCCCCCACTTGCCATGGCTCCCCAGTGCTTCAGGAGAGATCCCAGGCCCCTCAGTCCCCCAGGGCCAGCCCCCTGTCCTAGGGCACCCCACACTGCCCTAATTCCCACGGCCACATCCAGCCAGACACATGCCCCTCCTTCATAGCTGTCCCCTACACCCTCTCCCACATCCTTGGCACCTACACACCTGTCCCATGACTGCCCATGGTGCCCTCAGGGTGGCGGGCACATGACCCTGACTTTCTCATAGCTCCCTTTCCCTTCTCAGCTCTGCCGTGGCCCCAGAGGAGGAGGTGGGCATGGCGCCCATGCTCCAGACCACGTGGACCCACCTGGTGAGTGAGTGACCAGCTGTCCACCTGTGGCCCTTGAGGGTGGGCATATTTGTCTCACGGAGCTTCCCAGGGATGCAGCATGAGAGCTGCCCGTCAGTCTGGGGAAGGGGAGGCCTGAGGTCCCGAGAGGGTGAGGGAAGATCCCCCAGGAGGTGGGCAGCACGGCCCGAGCTGACCTCCCAGTCTCCCCGCCCTTGCCGGGCCCTCCCTGGCCTGTCCAGGCTCGAGCAGCTGTACTGACCTCAGGCCCCGGGATGGGCACCTTCTTGGAGAACAGGAGGTGAGAGGATGGGCTTTTGAGTCCGTAGAGCCTGTGGGCCCCTCTGCATCTGGTAGATGGGGAACATTCCCACTGTGATGGCCATGATGTAATCAAGCCTTTAGCCATAGCATCCCATTGATCAGGAAATCTCAGGAGTGGCCGCCATGTTGTGAGGCCTCCTTGACTTGGTCTGGATGGGCTCTGATAGATGGGGACCTGGATAGAGTCCACACACATAGACCACCTATGAGCAGTAATCTCAGTGCCATCCCTGGAAACAGGAGCTAACTGAGCATACCCATTCCTCTGAGGCCAGGATCAGTCATTTAGCCATAGTTCATGAAGGCTATGGCTGCTGCGTGCCAGGCCCCATGCCAAGTACTGGGGAGCCAAGGAAAGGCTGGCAATGGTCCCTGACCTCAAGGAGCCTCCAGTCCGCTGGGGGGACATGGGAAAACAAATGTGTACAAGGCAAGCTCTCCCCAGGGTAAAGAGGGGATGATGGGGGTTGGAGAAGTTCAGGAGCCCCAAGGCAGGGTCGTCCGGAAAGAATTCACAGACTCAAGCAGCCTAAGTCAAGGTGGCAAAAGTTTATTGATACGCTTTACAGTGGACAAAAGTTCTTAGGGAACCTGTGATCTAAGAGGGGTACAATTAAAGTTTATATAGGATAAACTACAGTATGACGCGTGCCAAATATGCCAACTAGGTGATGGGGTGGGGATTAGCGAGTGATCAGTAGTGGTCAGTTCTTAAAGGAACTTGCACTTTTGGTATCTACTAGGCAGGTGTTTTACCCAGAGTTCACTGGGAAATAGCCCAAGGGAGCTCCATGAAGGTATGGTTTTAGGCATGCAATGTCAGTAAGTGAACTGGTGGTCAGGGCTGACTGAGAAGTGCCCAGGGTGCCCCATCAGTGCCTTGTCAGGTAAGAGAGATGTGCAGAGTACACATGTCCGGGTCTAGGACACATGGAACGAGGAGTCCAGGATTGTATAGTGAGGAAGGGAGTTGGTACAGACAGTCTAGTGGCTGCTGAACACGAGCCAGTCCAAAGACAGTTCACACTAATCAGTCCTACAGATGCCATTTGTTACTATACCAGGGAGAGAGGGAAGTGTGTTGCTGGGGCCCACTCATGAGTAAGTGTTAGGCATGGTGTCCTTGGGCTGGGGAGAAGCTGCCAGGGAGAAATGTGATCTTGGAAGTGGGGTCCAAGCACCCCATCAGAAACACTGAGGGAACACAGGAATTAGGAGAGGCTGGGGAGGCTTCCTGGAGGAGGTGGCTTTGTAGCTGGGTCAGGGCCAGGGTAGAAGGGAACCTTCCAAGTGGGGTGGCCAGAGAGGCTGCCGGGAACCCAGAGGTGGAGAGTGACGCGGGGCTTGTTCCTGGGGCCCCTGGAAGGTGGGGTCACTGGATAGAGAGGGTGTGATAGAATTGGGTCAGGTGGGAGAGGGCAGGTTAGGAGGGGCTTTGAAGGCTAAACCAAGGTTTTGCGCTTGATCCTGGAGGGGAGAGGAAGCGCCACTTGAATGGGGGGAGGGGCAGTATCATAGGTGGACTTGGATTTTAGGAAAGTTATCTGAGGAAGGGATGCCCATCCCCCAGGCTAGTGCAGTCCTAAGGCCTCCTCAGAAGGCCAGCCTGTTGGTGAAAGCCCCCTCCCTCAGCCCCAGGAACCTGAGGGAAGGGGGCTGGGGTCTCCTCCAGCCTCCTGCGAGGACCAAGAACAGATGATGGTGGGGGACGGGATTAGGAAAGACCCAAGACATGAGAGCTCAGCCTGGGATGGCAGAAGGAAGAGCAGGGCATGGGGGGCAGGGCATCTTGGAAAGAAAGGTTTTCAAGACCCAAGGAAAACAAAGGAGGGACCGACCCAGGCCTTAGAAACATCCTGACACGTGTGGTTCTGCTGCCTCTTACTTAGCGCTCCTCAGGGCAGCCCGAGCCAGAACAAAATGTTGTTGGGAAATACTTAACCAAATACATAAAGTGCAGTAAGCACAGAGGCCATTTGTTTGTGGCCCCGGATTGTGGAGCAGAAGGAGCCCTGGGCAGGGAGCCTGAAGGCTGGCTGGCGGTAACAGCAGGTGTCACTGGCCTTCGGGCAGGCACAGCTGTCCCAGGCAGGGCCGGATGGCTGCCTGTCCAGCAGTTACAGGAGGATTCCCTTCTGGGGCTGCTAAGGGCCCTTCTGCTTCTCTGCAAAGCTCTTAGTCCAGTGCCTGGCACACACAGTCAGTGTTTAGTGGAGGCTTATTCCCTTCCCTTCCCAGACTCTGTGACTCCACTGTGACTGACCTGCTTATATGATAAAGTGCTGTCCTTGTTCCTTTGTGGCTGGAGGGTAGGGGACATCTTCTGTGGAGCACCAGAAAGCCTCAGGCCTCCTTCCAAGGCCACATGAAGGAGGAGGTCCAGGCAAACAAAAGTTGTTGGTGTTTCAGAAACCCATGACGTTCAGAGACGTGGCTGTGACCTTCAGCCCGGAGGAGTGGGGGCATCTGGAGCCCTCCCAGAAGGAGCTTTACCGCCAAGTGATGCTGGAGAACTATGAGAACCTGGTCTGCCTGGGTGAGGACCCCTGCTACCCCTGGGCAGGGCCGGGCATGGGGAGGGCAGAGATGGCTGGGAGACAGGGCCTTCCCATGCCGTGTCCCCCTCCCTCCTGCGGTGTCTCCCCTATAGTCCCAGCCCAGGGACCTGCACCCCTGCAAGGCTCTGGGCCCATCCCCTTTCTAGCATGGGTGTGTCTCTGAGCTCCCCTTCCCCATCTCCCCAAGCAGGACTTGCCCTTTCCAAGCCTGACCTGATTGAGCAGCTGGAACGAGGGGAAGCCCCTTGGAGGCCAGAGGAAGATGTCCCAGGAAGCAGCTGTGCAGGTGAGTGGGGTACCCAGCCCTGGCCAGGACCCTCTCCCACAGCTTGCTGGCCCATGTGGAAGGGCTGAGCCTGTCTGGCAGACGAATCGCCTTCCCTGGAGCACGTTGTGGTGCCAGTGTCTGCCCACATGTGCCCTGGCGGCTGCCTCAGACGTGTTCCTTACAAAAATGTTTTCCGGGGTGCTCTGGGTGGCCCCAGAGCCCTGTCCTGGGTCCTCTGCTCTCCGCTGATACCATGGGGCCTGGTGACGTCATTTGCTGCCTTGTATTCAGTGACTGTCTCTAGGTTGATGATTCCCCAGGCTGCCTCTCCTGCCCCAACCTCTGCCCAGCTCCAGACTCAAATCTCTCCCTGCCCGTGGACCCTCTGCATGTTCTGTAGACATCTGAAGCACAGCAGGTCCTGAGCGGGGCTCATTCCCCTTGGCCCCAGCCTTGTCTTCTTCTTCCCCATCCCCCAAGCTCCCCTCCCAGGTGACATTGCCAACTCCTCGCTCTTTCTCACTCCCCACAGCTGTCCCCACTCCTCAGCACTGCCCCCACCCACAGTGGACTTTTTTCATCTCACTCCTTGTCTGTGGGGTCTGCCTGCCTCAAGCATCTCCCCTCTCCCAAAGTGACCTTCCTAAAGTGCAGGTCTGACCTGCCCCGAAACCCCTAATCAGTGAACTCCATTGGCTCCCTTCCCACCCCCACCCCCCCAGGACCTAACACAGAATCTTTTGTCTGGCATTCAAAGCCTGTCCTTGCCGGACACCTCCCACCTTCCGAGTCTTCTTACCTCTTACGCCTTCTCGTGTATTCTGCAGTCCCACGACCCCATCTGCCTGGTTATTCCTAAAGAGGACGCTCCATCTCCCAGCCCTGGGAGGTTTTTCTGGCTGTCCTCCGTGCTTGAAGTGTTCTCTCTCTGCGTCTCAGCCTACTGGCTTTCTTCGGGTCCCTGCTAAAGTCTCACCTCCTACAGGAAGCCTTCCCTCACACCTTTAGCACAGGGCACTCCCCTGGAGATGGCCCCTGAGTGGCCCTGGCTACGACCTGTTTGGCTGCAGTCACTCGCTTGCTGTTTGCCCAGGAAGATGGGAGCTCCTTGGGAGCTTCTGCCTTTCTTTGTAGGCCGAGCCCTTTGGACAGTACCTGCCACATAGTAGGCTCTTCATCAATACCTGTTGATATGACTTGCTGTCACACTGAGTCAGGCTGTCCTCACTCACTCCCTCTATCTCTGTGCCACACCCTGCTGGTTGGACACATGGGTCATGTCCAGGCTCTGGTCTGAATCATCAGGCTGCTTTTATAGAGAGAGGTCTTTGTTTCCTTCACAACTTCTGTGGGTGGGGTCCTGACCAGGGGCTTCCATTGATGTGATGTGCCCTATTGCTTTCAGAGAGATGGCACCAGTGCCCAGTTCCACCAGGTAGTCAACAAGCATATACTAAGACTAGAGATGCAAACAAAGGGAAAAACAGTCTCTGTGCTCAGAGAACTCCCATTCTAATGGGGGAGGCAACATGCAAACAACTGCGTACCTACGAGATGGGTGCAGTGTAAACTGCAACTGATTTCCAAGGGAATCGCTGACAATGTGTATATGGGGGGGCAGGGATTGGGAAAGGCCGCCTGTACTGAGTCTTGGCTGGCAGGGGTGAGTAGGGTGAGCAGTCCAGACACTGGGGACAGCCGATGCCTGGAGACAGGACGTGGAGTGCCATGTCTTAGGAAGCACGAGAAGCCCGCTGCCACCAGATCCTAGAATACGTAGAGAAGAGTGAAGGGTGAGAAGCCTGGAAAGCTGGCAAGGGGCCAGTTGGTGAAGGGTTGTAGGTGCCACACGGGTCATTATGGGTCAATCCTGGTAGTAATAGGCACTGTGCTTTGTTGAGTGAAAGAGTGGAGGAGCCACGAACATGGTTGGATCTTTGCCTTTGAAAGCTTAGTGGACAGACTGGAGAGGGGAGAAGCCAGACAGGGAGGCCTGCCATGTGCATGGCTGTGTCTGAGGAAACAGGGACAGAAATGGTGAGATTTGCCAAAAGGTTGCGCATATGGAGTGAGCACGAGTGAGGGTCTGAGAAGCACGCTGAGGTTCCAGATCTTGGTCGTAGTGAGGAAGAGGAGAGGACATTCCTCAGAAATGGAATACAGCCCCTTTTGGACAAATTGACTTTGTGATGTCCACAGATATGCAGTTAAAGATGATCACTAAGTTAGGTTCATCTCACTGAGTGGGAGCGGGAGGTGGTCAGACTCGTGATTTGGGAAAATCCCTTTGGCTGCTGAGAGAAGGATAGATTAGACAGGGGAGAGACTTGAGGCAAGGCCACTGGTTAGGAAGGGATGCAAACACGGTGGGCCAAGCGTGAGCTTGTGAGCCGAGAGGAGGCGACATGAGAGAGGTTGTCGAGGTCGGCAGCTGATTGAGTATGAGTTGAGAGTGAAGAGTGGACAATGTCACCTTGCAAACCTCAGTGACTGGGAGGGTGTTGGGGCCATCGGCAGAAATAGGGAGTTTCCAGAAAGTGAGTTTAGCATTGGGATGACCCCAGGACATGGCAGGTAAGCTGGGGTCTGCCCTAGGGAGTCTGCTTCTGGAGGGATGTTTCAGTGTGATGCACTGCAGTCTAGCAAAGGTCTCGCCAAGCCAAAGCATTTCCCGAAGAAGGCGACCAGGTGTGGGGAGGACTGGAGAACACTCCAGACCAGCATTTGTGCAAGGAACAGGGAGGGTTCATCCATCGAAGAATATCGAGAGGAGAGACGGGCTGGCCTTGTTCCTGATGACCCCAGAGAGCAGCACCAGGAGTAATTGGAAGGAGGCAGATTTCTTTTGGTTCTGGAAAAGAAAAAAAAAATGTTTCTAACAAGTAGAACTCTAACAAGTGGAGCTCTGGAGAATCAAAATGTTCTGCCCCTGGAGGTTTGTCTTCCTTCCACTTGGGGTTTGCAGGCAGAACTGGGGCAGGGGGAGGGCCTCTGGGAGGTGTAGGCCTCTGGCGTCCCTTCCCACTCCCTGCTCCTGTGCTTCTGCCACACTTCAGCCAGGCTAGTGGTGTGAGCAGACGATAGCGATTCCAGGGCCAGAATGGTAATCTGGCAGTTGTTTGGTGAATGGATTGAAAAGGGCACCCTATAGCACATGGACTATCCTGAGATGAAGAGGGCCTAGCTTCTGATCCTCAACTGTCTTTGGAGGGGGGAAGGCAGGGCACTTGGGGTTAAGTGACTTGCCCAAAGTCACACAGCTAGTAAGTGTATCAGGTGTCTGAAGCTGGATTTGAACTCAGGTCCTCCTGATTTCAAGGCCGATGCTCTACTTGCTGCACCACCTAGCTGCACCGTATCCTCAGCCATCTTGACAAACTGCGTGTTCTGTGACATTTCCTCTAATCCTCATTTGTTTTCTTAATCTGTTCTTCTGGTCACAGAGGTATTGTTGCACAGTGGACTGAGAGGTCAAGGCCTGGGGTCTGGCCCTGCCTCTGACACACACTGTGTGTGATCCTGAACAGCACCCTTCACCCCTCAGTGACACAGGCAGCTCTTTAAGGCTCAGCATGCAGAGAAAGGGCCAACCTGCATCAATGGGGGGGTTTCCTGTGTCACCACTGGACAGACCTGTGTTCCCCCTGCTAATCCTTTCTAGCTTTCCTCATTCCTGGACTGACTAATCTTATTATTAGTGTTCGGCCGTCCCTTTTCCTATGCTCAGTGTAAATTACAAGACTTCATTTGTGGAGCCTTTAGTCAAAGCCACGTCATCTTCACTGATATTGTGGTTAGGTCCTCTATTCCATTCAGATGACAGATGTTTATATCAAAGCCTTGTTCTTCACTCCTTTGCTAAGCCCTAAGCAGTGTCCCTTTTAAGTAACAAAACTCTCTCAAACTATGCCATTCCATGTCACAAACCAGGTTGATTAATATTGTCTTTCTTGGGCCCAGATGGCAGAGGTTGGAGTGTTCTGTTGTGTAAAGATTGTTAGTTCTTATTGAAGGAGGAAACAGAACATAATAGAGTTAAATGTTAAGAATAGCAGATTTTTGGTTTCTTTCAGGTCAGCCTAGGCCCGAAGCCAAACAGTCATCTCCACAATGGGGTCTTTATGTGGAAGAATCATTTCAGAAACCACTCCCTGGGTATAGTCCCTCTGTTTCCACCTTGGGAGAAAATTGGGAAAATGAAGCCAGATTAAAGAGAGAGCAGAAGGATGAAAAGCAACATACTAGACAAAAAAACATCACTCAAAGCAAACCTTCCAATGAAGCAAGAATCCATAAATATAAATATGGCGAAAGCATCAGTCCTTGGCCAGGCCTATATCCACAACAAAGAGAACTTGTAGGAAACAGTCTCCATAAGTGGGATACACATAAAAAGAATTTCAGGCTATATTCAGCCCTAAAAAAATGTAACAGAATATGTGCAAAGAAAAGATTTTCTAAATTTAAAGAATATGAGGAATCCTTAAGTGATAATTCAGACCTTATGGAAAATCATAGAATATGTAATGGAGAAAAGACTTATGTATGTAATGAATATGGGAAGGGCTTCTTTCAGAGGATATGTCTTATTCAGCATAAGAGAAGTCATACTGGAGAGAGACCTTTTGAGTGTGATCAATGTGGGAAGTCTTTTCACCAAAGTGGACATCTTATTCAACATTATTCAATTCATACAGGTGAAAAACCTTATGAATGTAATGAATGTTTTAAGGTTTTTCGCCTGAGCACAGGGCTTATTGAACACCAGAGAATTCATACTGGAGAGAAACCTTATGAATGTAATGAATGTGGGAAGACCTTCCGTCATGGTTCACATCTCATTCAACATCAGAGAATTCATACTGGAGAGAAGCCTTATGAATGTAATGAATGTGGAAAAGCCTTCCGCAATAGCTCATATCTTACTCGACATCAGATGATTCATACTGGAAAGAGACCTTATCAATGTCATGAATGTGGAAAGGCCTTTCGAGACAGCTCACAGCTTACTCAACATCAGAGAATTCATACTGGGGAGAAACCATATAAATGTAATGAGTGTGGGAAGGCCTTCCACCATAGTACACAACTTATTGCACATCAGACTGTTCATACTGGCGAGAAGCCTTATCAATGTAATGAATGTGGGAAGGCTTTCCGCCAGAGTTCACAACTTACAGTTCATCAGAGAATTCACACTGGAGAGAAACCTTATCAATGTAATGAGTGTGGTAAGGCTTTCCGCCTGAGCGCAGGCCTTAGTGAACATCAGAGAATTCATACTGGAGAAAAACCTTATAAATGTAATGAATGTGGAAAGGCTTTCCGCTTGGGCACAGGGCTTAGTGAGCATCAGAAAATTCATACTGGAGAAAAACCTTATGAATGTAGCGAATGTGGAAAGGCCTTCTGCCATAGCTCACAACTTACTCTACACCAGAGAATTCACACTGGAGAGAAACCTTATGAATGTAAGGAATGTGGAAAGACCTTCCGTCAAAGCACACAACTTACTGTACATCAGAAAATTCATAGTGGAGAGAAACCTTATAAGTGTAATGAATGTGGGAAGACTTTTCGCCTGAACACACAACTTACCGTACATCAGACAATTCATAGTGGGGAGAAACCTTATAAATGTAATGAATGTGGAAAAGCCTTCCGGCGGAGCACAGGACTTAGTGAACATCAGAGAATCCACACTGGAGAAAAACCTTATAAATGTAATGAATGTGGGAAGGCCTTCCGGCTGGGCACAAAACTTAGTGAACATCAGAGAATTCATACTGGAGAGAAACCTTATGAATGTAATGAATGTGGGAAGGCCTTTAGGCAGAGCATACAACTTACTCTACATCAGAGAATTCATACTGGGGAAAAACCTTATGAATGTAGTGAATGTGGAAAGACCTTCCGCCAGAGCACACAACTGACAGTACATCAGAAGACTCATACTGGAGAGAAGCCTTATGTATGTAATGAATGTGGGAAGACTTTTCGCCTGAGCACACAACTTACTGTACACCAGACTATTCATAGTGGAGAGAAACCTTATACATGTAGTGAATGTGGGAAGGCCTTCCTCCACAGCTCATACCTTATTCGACATCAGATGATTCACACTGGAAAGAAACCTTATGGATGCAATGAATGTGGGAAGACCTTCAGGCAGAGCATACAGCTTACTCGACATCAGCGAATTCATACTGGAGAGAAACCTTATAAATGTAGTGAATGTGACAAGGCCTTCTGCCAGAGCTCACAGCTTACTCGACATCAGAAAATTCATACTGGAGAGAAACCTTATGAATGTAATTAGTGTGGGAAGGCTTAATCTACATCATAAAATTCATACTAGAGAGAAACCTTTTGAATATAATGAATGTGACAGGGCTTTGTAAGAGACTAGAGACCTTTTTGGATATCAGAAAATCCATCCTTGAGCAGAATCTTGTGATTTAATGAATGTAGCAAAGCCTGCCTTTAAACATGATTTGTTCATTATTGGGGAATTGATAATGGAGAAAAACTTTATGAATGTAATGATTGAGGAAATACTTTCCTGCAGAGTAAATGCCTTTCTCATCATCAGTTCATACTAGTGAAAAAATCCTTATGCATATAACGAAGGTGAAGAAAAAGCCTCATCCCAAACAAATAACTTATTGATCTTGAGGCAGTGCCAACTGAAGAAAGGATTGATTATTAGGATTTCCATAGTTTTGCAATTGTAAAGAAACTTAAAGGTCATCTAGTCACAAGCACAAAATTTGAGGGTTGGAAGTGATCTCAAGGCCATTGTTCCAACTGAGACACTAGGCATCCCCACTGTAACATGTTAAAGGTGATCTTATAGCCTCTGCTTGAAAGCCTCAGAGGAGGGGGAGCCCACCATTTCTTGTGGCAGGTCATTCTTTTGGGTGACACTAATTATTACAGCTATTCATAAAATCAAAACTAAATTTACTCCTTTGCAGCTCCAACTCATTACTGCTTATTCAGCCTTTGGCAGCCAAAGAGAACAAGTTTCATCTCTCTTCCATATGAGAGCCATTCAGATACTTGAAGACAGTTATATCCCCTGAGACAGTCCCAGAATAAATATAAGCCCCCACTTACTTCAATAGATGCTCATGTCATGGACTCAAGGCCCATAACCATCCTGTTGTCTGTCCTTTGAACACTTCCCACCTTGTCAGTATCCTTTTTAAACTGGTCCCTAGAACTGAACACGATCCACCAGATGCAGTCTGATGACAGAACAATAGGACTGTCATCTCCCTTTTTCCTGTAAGCTATGCCCTTCAACAGAGACCAAGATCGTATTAAGTGTTTTGGCTATTACATCATGCTGATTCATTGGTCACTACTCATTCCTACTGAGCTCAAACCCGCAGACTGTTTTCAAACCTAGTGCTTTAGAGCTCAGGGGTTCTTAACTTAAAAAAAAACCAACCTGTGTATACACACACACACACACACACACACACACACACACATACACACACATATATGTATTTGGATTGTATCTCAGTGTAATGGGTTTACTTTGCATTCCTATTTGTTTTATTATTTTAAAAATAATTTTATGAGAACTTACTTTTATGAGCTCCTGAGGAGGATTTCACAGGCTTCTGTAGATGCCAGAGGGGTCTGTGACGCAAAAAAGAACCTTTGCTCTAGCTGCAAGTCCCACACTTTCTACCTTTGCAGTT
This sequence comes from Trichosurus vulpecula, assembly GCF_011100635.1. Lineage (NCBI taxonomy): Eukaryota > Metazoa > Chordata > Mammalia > Diprotodontia > Phalangeridae > Trichosurus > Trichosurus vulpecula. The sequence continues at coordinate 1,965,194 of NC_050573.1, forward strand.
GATTTGGCACATTTTTATGTAATTTGATTCAAGGAGCCACTTTGTGCCTATTAATAGTAGGCCTCTTACTTGCCTGCTTTGCTCTAGGCGTTGTTCTATGTATTGGGGATGCAAACACAAAAATGCAACAATCCCTGCTTACAAGGTTCTGACGTTCTATAATTGATACGCAATATCTACATAGACAAATAGGAAATACATGTCAAATAATAACTTCAAGGTCACATGATCAGTGATATGGCGGACTGGATGTTTTCAACAGTTCATATTAACTCTTTTTCCAGGGCATTCCTTGGAGCTTTCAAGGCCTTTCTGGAATCAGACCTGCCCCCAAATTGTCAGCTCATTCCTGCTGTGTCAGGCCCTCCTGGGCCTCGTGAAGTTGGATTTCAGAGATGAACCTTGAACAGTTTAAACACCTTGCACCCTCAACTTTAATGTTCCCCTATCTCAGAGTTAAAACATATCTAACATAAACAAAAGGCAAAATATAGACTTGAATAAACCATTGGAGAATTTAGAGCTAAAAGATTTCTAGCACATTCTAAATGGGATCACTAAAGACACATTTCTTGTCATCCCATGGCACTTTTACAAAAATAGACCAAGTATTAGGACTCAGGGAAATTGCAAGTAACTAAAATAGCACAAATACTTGACATCTTTTATGGAAGGAAGGAAGGAAATACATACATACATACAGCTCCAAAAGACTCATAATGGAAAAACCTATTCACATCCAGAGAAAGAATTACAGAGTCTGAATGCAGATTGAGGCAAACTATTTGCTCTCTATTTTTTTTTGGTTTTGTTTTTTTCATGGTTCATTCCATTGGTAATAATTCTTCTTTACAACATGACTATTGTGAAAATAAGTTTAATGTGAAAGTATATGTAGAACCTATATTGGATTACATGCCATCTTGGGGGAGGGGAGGGAGGAGGAGAAAATTCGAAACTTAAAAACTTGTGGAACTGAGTGTTGTAAACGAAAAATAAAAAATAAATTTAAAAAAAGAATGCCTCAGTTAGCCAAAAGACCTTGAGTTGGAGGCACAGCTCCCTTTTATAAATAGAGAACAGAACAGGGTAGGTGAGGAAATAATATAATTTGTTATAAGGTGGGCAGCACACTTGTCTCAGAGTTTTTCTTTTAATTAAAAGTGATCAATATGGAGACTAATCTTTTGACATCTAATTGTGAGAGAGGAAGAGTGAACTTTTGAATTCATGAGCTGCTTCACTCAGAGAGAAAAAAGGCCTTAGATTGTTACATAAAATTCAGAATGGAGTTATGGAACAGAATATAAAATGTTGGTGTTAATTCATTTTTCAGTTGTGTCTCACTATTCGTGACCCCATTTGGGGTTTTCTTGGTAGAGACGCTGGAGAGGTTGGTCGTTTCTTCTCCAGCTCATTTCACAGATGAGGAAACTGAGGCAGAGTTAAATGATGCCCACACAGCTAGTAAGTATCTGAGGCCAGATTTGAACTCATGAAGATGAGTCTTCCTGACTCGAGGCCTGGTACTCTGTGCACTATGGCACCCCCTAGCTGCCCCACTGAATATAAAATACCCAATCAATATTTGCATTTTTCTGTGCAATAGTCAGTTAGAAACCCTACAAAGTATAGGCATAGCAGAATCTATTTTCATATAGTAAGTGTCTCTCTTGAACCAAAAGCTAGTATTAAATGCAGTTGGGAAACCCTAAAAGTTTTCCCAATACAGGTACGAACAAGGATACCCCTTTCTCAGCTATAATTTGATAATTTTCTGGAAATGCTAGTAAGAGCAGTGAGATGAAAGAAAAGCATAAAGGTCAGCAAGAGGGAAACAATTCTCCCTCTTTACTAATGAAAATGTTTTACTTAGAAAATCCTAGAGAATCAGCAATGAAACTAATCAAAATAATAGTTTTAATAAAATTACAGGTTACAACCCCCTCCCACCATAAATCAGCATAATTTCTATATAGTAGCAATATCAAGGAAGTAGGATAAAGTGAGAAATCTCAAAATAACTACAAAATGCACAAAATATTTGGGAATTAGTATACCAAAGCACATTTAATAACTATATAGCTGCAATTACAAAATGCTCTTAAGGAAAGAAAGAACAATTTATATAGAGGGATTTTCCAGTGCTCATAGCTGGACTATGCTAATATAATAATCAAATTTTAATGTCAGCAAAATTAACTTATAGATTTAATCCTATAACAATCCAACTACCAGAGGGATACTTTTCAGAGCTAAACTATTTTGTAAGAACAAAAGATTGAGAATACCAAGAGTAATAATGAAAAAGGAAGAAATGAAAGGGAAATAGAACTTGAATAAAGATGAAAAAATGGGAATAGCTAATTCTGAAGGAGTAGTGGGAAGACAGATACACTAATTCATTGTTGGTGAAGCGTTGAATTGGCCCAACCATTTTGGAAAGTAATCTGGAATCTTGTAAAGAAAATGACATATCTATACCCTTTGACTCAGGGATTCTATCTCCCAAGGAGGTCAGGGGCAGAAAGAAAGGCCTCATATGAACTAAAATATAATAGCACATGTGATAGTAAAGAACTAAAACCATTTATTCACTGGTTGGCTAACTGGAAACAGTGAAGAAGCATTAAGTGCCTCAGCCTACAAGGGCCAGGGTCTCCCATTACGTCCTGAGCCATCTCCAGTCATCCTGATGAATGTCAGGCCACTGGACCCAGATGGCTCTGGAGGACAAAGTGAGGCTGGTGACCTTACACAGCTCTCCCTCACTCATATCAAAGTCAACTGCGAGTCATGTCATCTCCCTGATGTCATGGTCCTCTTTGAGAACAAAGGACAAACGCAATAACAACAACAACAACAACCAGGCACTATACAAATTAGGATGAAAAGAACAGATAGTAAGAAAGGTAAAAGACAGTCCCAGTTCTCAAGGAACTCAGTCTAATGAGGGAGACAACATGAAAGCAACTTGCACGAACAAGATATTGACAGAATAAATTAGAGATAATCAACAGAGGAAAGGCACTAGTGTTAAAGGAGATCAGGAAGGCTTCTTGTAGAGAAGAGATTTTAGCAGAGACTTGAAGGAAGCCAAGAAGGAAGATTCCAGGCACAGGAGACAACCAGTAAAAGTACCCAGAGTCGAGAGATGGAGTGTCATGTTCTAAGAACAGCAAGAAGACCAGTGTCACTGGACTGAAAAGTACATGAGGGAGGGAAGGTGTACAAAGACTGGAAAAGTAGAAGACCAGCTTATGAAGGGCTTGAACACCAGAGGATTTTATATTTGATCCTGCAGGGTCAAATGGAGAATTGGTGGAGTTTGTTCATTTGGGGAGGTGGTGACATGATCAGACCTATGCTTCTGGAAGATTGGTTAGATAACTGAGTGGACAATGGACCAGACTAGGGAGAAATAGGATGGGAAAACCAACTAGGAGTTACGGCAATTGTCTGGGCATGAGGTGATGAGGGTCAGCACCAGAGTGGTGGCAGTGTCAGAAGAGAGCAAACGATGTTTACAAGAGATGTTAGGAAGATAAAATCGACAGGACTTGGCAACAGATTGCATATGGGGGCATGGGAGTGAGGAGTTGAAGATGACACCTAGGTTGTGACCCTGGGTGACTGGGAGCAGGGTGATCTCCCTCCCTGTAAGGAGGAATTTCAGAATGTGGCAGAGTTTGGGGGAAAAAACATGTGCATGATTGAAGACTGGATAAAGAAATTGTTGCACAGAAATATAATGCACCATTACTATGATATGAAAAGCAGCACGATGAATGCAGAAAGAAAAAGGGAAGACATATGAATTGGTGTCAAAGAAAAGGAAAAGCCAGGAAAACAATGGGTACAAGAATGTAAATGCAAAGCATTTACATTAGGGTAGTAACTGGAGAAAGCCCAGATTTGGCAGATAGATTATATTGGACCACTACCCCAAGATAAAGGATGTAAATTTATATGTACTTGTGTTGACACCTATTCAGGTGTACTAGTGGCTTGTCCTTATAAGAATGCAACACAGAAAAACACCTGTAACACTCTAGATATAAGTCTATGTTGTTGAACCCCAATGCAGATTCAAAGTGACAATGGGTCTTGTTTCAAAGGCAATGAGATGAAGAGGTATTGTGTATTGAACAATATAGAGTGGATATATCATATTCCATATTATCCACAAACATCCAGATTGACAGAAAGAATGAATGGATTGTTGAAAGAACAGTTAAGAAAGCTAAGTTCTAATAATTTATATCAACATTGGAAAGAAAAATAATTACGAAATTGTACCCTTGACTCATGTATTCTATCGTGACTGAGGCTATGATAGTCTCTTTGTTTCTTTTTGGACTTTTGTCTGCTAAATTTGTTTGTGAGATTTGTTTCCTGCAGGTTTGATACCATCCACCTGCAGATGCCTGATCATTTAAGCCAGCTGTCACTCTCTGATGTGTTCAGATGTCATCTCTGGACCTGCCCATGACTGTGATGTGTCATCCCTGGACCTGGCGTCAATTGAGTTCCAGATGCCAGCTTGACCTCTTGAATAGGACTTAGTCTCTTGGGGCAGAGACAGCTCTACATCCACTATCAGCAGGAAGAAGCTTTGGAGGATGAGACCTTTGCCCCTTACCCCAAGATTTTAAGCCCCATTCATTCAAGGAGGGAATGATGACATTGTTTTATATACTTAATAAAACCACCCCAAACAACTGCACCATGGATTTTAAAGTTTAACTTGTATTATTAATAATTATTTGATCACTTTAAGTTTAGACAATAAACAAAACAATAAATCAACCCCTGTTTTAAAGCATTTTCCAATGTCCAAGGTGCAAATGCTCAAACTGAAATTTTAACAATCAGCTCTCACAAAGCCAGTTTTAGCTGGTTCTAGCACATACCTACAGGGGTTGCACCCAAACTACTGGAGTCCTGCTGTGTTTTCTGCCAACATGATAGGGATACCAGTGCAGGCCTCTGCCTGTCTGCCTCTCATTCCTTGCTCTTACCATGTGACCAGCCCTTCTATTTTTCCTTGCACACAACTCCTTGAGATGTTACTCCTGCTCTTCAAAATTCCTCTTTGGATATATGGTGCATCCTCTCCAGTATCCTCCGTGACACTCATTTTTAGTTCTTCCCAGGCAGTAGTTCCATCCAGTTCATGAGCAAGTCAACATATCCGTATGATGTCATTGGTCCTCTTCAAAATGGAAGGATGAACAACAATAGCAAGTGTTCCACATCTAGCTGCCATGCAACTGTATCAGTAAAACATTAGTGTGTCCCAGTAGAGATCACTGTGAAGGCAGTTTAGAGCACTTTTCGCCACCCCCAGAACCCTCTTTCATGGGCAGAATTGATTTTCTTTTTTTACACACTTTTACTTTCAGTCTGCATCAGTAACATTTTCTTCATCACTTTCTTAGGTCTCAACAATTAACAAAATAATCAATTAAACTTTGATTTGTAGTTTGCTAGTTTTTTTTGGTAAATTTTAAAATGTATTTAAACTTAAATACAAAATGAGAAAAGAAAAAGAAAACATTGCCATGTATACAGCAGAACATGAGAGTATTCAACAGGAAACAATAAATTTTCATTTCAAGAAAACCTATGCAATAAATACTACACATTGTTTTCAAAACTGCCCAGCTTCTCTTTGCTTCCATGTAGGTTTTCTTTTGTCCTCTGCTGTGGCACCTTTTCTTTATTTTTCCCCTTACTTTCCCCACCCTCCTTAAAGAAGGTTACAATTAATTGTGGATATGTACACACACATATAACATACACACATACATGTATATGTACATATCTATAAACATATTACATATATACTCAATACAAATATATGTCAGACTGTACTATGCTTATTTCCACTTGTAATTTGTTTTTCTAAAGGTGGATCGTATCTTCCTTCATAAGTCCAAGTCTTTCCATGTTATTGTAGAAATCAACCAGCTCATTTCCTACACCACAGCAATATTCCAATCTAATCACATCCTATTTGAGAGCTTGTCTATGAAAGTTTTTTCTTAGCAATTTTCTGCATTCCTTTCATTCTTGGCTACATTGGTATTATTTTTATAAGAAAATTTTAATTTAAAATAATAAAAATTATCTGTTTTACACTTCAATAATGATATTACCTTACGTGTTAGCAAGAAAATAAACATTGATGATAATTGTGAATGTGCCTATGTAGTTTTGCATCACGAAATATAAGAGACTCTCCATATAGAAAGTAGGAGTAAAACATTTATTCAGATACCAGAGGACCAAATCCTATAACCAATAAATTCAATCCATCACAATAGCAACCAACTCCCAAAACCAGTAAGCTCACTTTATCATAACAGCAAGAAACTTAAAACACAATATCACAGCATGGAGCCTCCCCATCCCATAACCTTCCCTCCTGCTGGGGCCTTCCTACAAACACACTCAGCATGGCTAGCTCACCTGTGTCTGCTCTCTCCCTCAGTTCTAACTGCTCTGACTTCACTTCCTCTCAGCTGCACCCTTTCCTGTTCCTCTCATTCAGCAAGCTCTTCCCACTGCATGTGACTTAGGCTTCCTGTGACATAAGCAGATTACATGGGCCTATTAATGAGTGGGAAAGATCTTCAAATTTAAATTACCATTACACCTTATAATATAGTTTAAGTTCTAATACTACTGAGTCTGCTTCTTTTACATCTTTTTCCCCTGGTTTTCTAACCTTCTGTTCTTCCAAATGAACTTTATTATTTTTCCAACTCAGTAAGATAATTTTTAGTAATTTAATTGGGATGGCATTAAATAAATAGATTAGGTTATATTGTCATTTGTATTGTATTAGCTTAGCCTACCCATGAACAATAAATATTATGTCAATGCTTTAGATTTGACTTCATTTGTATAAGAAATGTTTTATGTTTGTTAATTTATTTCCTGTGTCTGTTTTAGCAGGTATGTTTTCAGGTGTTTTATACTGTCTAGTTATTTTAAATGGTCTAAAGCAGTACTGAATAATAATGCTGACATAGTGTAGATTCTCTATTTTTCTCTTTTGATTAAATCTATTTTGGCTTTAACTTTGTCTGAGATCATGATTGCTACTTGTTTTTTTTTTTTTTTTTGCAAAATACATTCTATTCCTGACTTATATTTTATCTTTGTGTGTATCTCTCATTTTTATTGTTTCCTGAAAGCAACATATTGTTGAATTCAAAATATTAATCTGTTAGCGGTTTCTATTTTATGGGTAAATTCATCCCATTCACATTATAAGCGATAATTACTTGTGTATTTTCTGCCTTCCTATTTTTCCTCACTATCCTTCTCACCTTATTTACCCTATCCCTCCTTTCCTCCTCTGCTTTACTTCTACCCAATACCTTGCTCTCCTGTTCCTTAACCTACCTATCCCTCTAAGAGTCCCTCCTTTCTCCTTTCCCCTGACCCTATCCCCTTGCCCTCTTGATTCTTTCTGAATTTAAAGGCTTTTATGCCCTTGTAGCCATATATATGTTGTTCCCTCTTTAACCCATTCCCAGTGAAAGGTTGCAGCACTACCCACCCTCCCCCCCCCAACTACCTTCTTCTGTATCAGATTTTCCTTTTATGCCTCGTTTCTTTGAGATAATTACTCCTTTTTATCTCTCCTTACACAGCTTTTTTAAGAATTGCTCCATCATACTCAGCACAGGCTAAGCCTCTCTTTCAAATTACCCAAATATTGATGACAGTCTGTCATCATTACAGTCTATCATCAGTACACAACTACTGACAATATTTTCACATATAAGAAGTAAACAATTTGACCCCATTGAGTCCCTTATAATTGGCCTTTTAATATTTACTTTATATTTCTCCTTTATGTGTCAAATTTTCCATTAAGTTCTGCTGTTTTTGTCATGAATACTTGAAAGTCTTTCAGTTCATTAAATGTCAATTTAAAAAAATTTTTTTCTCACTTCTTTGACAGGGCAATTGGGGTTAAGTGACTTGCCCAAGGTCACACAGCTAGTACATGTGTCAAGTGTCTGAGGCACGATTTGAACTCAGGTCCTCCTGACTCCAGGGCCGATGCTCTACTCACTGCGCCACCTAGCTGCCCCATAAATGTCAATTTTTTATTTTCATTGAGGATTATATTTGGCTTTGCTGTGTAAGTTACTGTTGGTTGTAACCCCAGCTCTCTTGCTATGAAATGTAGTATTCTAAGACCTACAGTCCTTCAACATAGTAGCTTGTGTAATCTTTATTGTAGCTCAATGATATTAAAATTGTTTCCTTCTTGTTGCTTCCAATATTTTCTCAATCTTGGAGCTCTGAAACTTGGCTAGGATATTCCTGTATGTTTTCTCCTAGGATCTCTTTCAGGTGGTGATCAATGGATTTTTTTTTCTATTTCTGCTTTGCCTTCTTGTTGTAGAACTTCGGGGCAATTTTCCTTGATAAGTTCTTATAAGAATGCATCAAAATTCTTTTTTCCTCATAATTTCAGGTAGTCTGACTATTCTTTATATTATTTGTCCTTGGTCTGTTCTCCTGATGGTTTTTTTTCTGATGAGATGGTTCACGTTCTCTTTTATTTTTCATTCTTTTGCTGTTGTTTTATGATTTCTTGGTATCTTAGCTTGTCATTAACTTCCCTTTGCCCAATTCTAGTTTTTAAAGAATTTATTTTCTTCCTTAAGTTTTCAATTCTCTATTTCAAATTGGTTGACTTTCTTTTCATAATTTTCTTGGATTGCTCTTTTTTCCTAATTTTTCCTTGACCTCTCTTATTTGATTTTAAAAGTCCTTTTTAAGTTCTTCCAAGAACTCTTTTTGTGCTTGGAACCATTTGACATTTCTTATTAAAAAAACAAGTGGATTTTTTAACTCCACTATCTTCCTTTGATATGAATCCAGATCTTCTCTATCCCCATAGTAGCTATCTGTGGTTGGGTTCTTTCTCCTTTGCGGGCAGCCCAGCCCAAGATGTGTCTGGTCAGCACAGCTGTGCTTGGCATCCGTAGGTAGGGGAAGGTCCTTCAGTCTCTGACTTAGTTGTCAGACCCCACACTGTCTGTGAGATAAAGTTTCTAAGGCTGAGGCTGCCCCCCAACCCCAGCTGCCCACAGGGCTTGTCATTTGGAGATTCTGCAGAGTTGGCCTGGAGGAGTTTGCCCTTCAGTCAAGTCAAACCTGAACCTCCACTCTGGCGGTCGGGTCTTTGGGGGGGGGGGAGGTCTCCTCAAGTTGTTTTAGGAGAACATCTGCTTTACCCTAACCTTTGTTTATTTCTGCTATTCTGTGTTTCCTCTGAGGTGATGTTTTATCTTTTTATTTTTCTGGAGGAAATTTGGAGAACCTAAAGATCTCTGACCTACTACTCTGCCATCTTCCCAGAATCCTCTCTGGCAGAACTGATTTTCCCTGATCACATCCATCTCTAGCCACTTGGGGCCAGCTTAGGGCATGGACTTCTTTTTGAGGCCTCTCCTCTCCTTGGGCCTCAAGGGGGTGGAGTAAAACCCAAAGGCAAAGTTAGCTGTCTGCTTGGGATGATGAGAGTATCTCATGAAAGTTACCAACTTCAGAGGTTCCTAAACTTTTGTGTGTCACAGACCACTTTGGTGGCATTCTGGTGAAGCCTATGAACCCCTTCTCAGAATAATGCTTTTAAATGCATACATAACCCAGCTTTGTGCATGCCCCAATCACCTAAGATGAACAGGGTTAGGGACATAAGGCAGAGGGAAAGATGGAATTGTAATAATTTGTAGCAAGATTTGGCTGGCTACCAAGACCCTGAGAGTTATAGCTCTTCCCAGCTTTGGAAAAGAGGACAGTAATAGGAAATCAGGACTGGAGGGTATGGGGTTTATGCACAGCAGTAGAAAAAGAGAGGAGAGGGCAAGGGAGAAGTGGTGGTTGTCTCATGGCAGCACTTTGAACAGGGCTGTCAGTGCCAGCAATATCTGTGGCTGTCCTCTTCCAGAATGAGGGATGACCCTTAAATGGAGAAGTCTGTGGTTGGGGCACTTGGTCTGATAGAAGGGGTGCTGAGAGAAAACAGACAAGAGGAAAGGGGCTCCTTGACCCCAACATGGTGATGTCATTTTGGTCCTCTTCAAGAACGAAGGCAAACAACCAATGCCTCACTTATGCACACCGGTGGGTTTTTATTCTAGTAAAGAATACAGTTGAGGAATTTATGTCATTTCTCATAAATGCCTGTAGTTGGCCCCATACCTTCCATGACCTGGTGTGTCAGTGCAGCATGAGGGCACAGGCCAGCTCTGAGGGCCACACAGGAAGAGTGACTTCCTGGCCAGCACATTGTTAGAGATGGATAAAAAGATGACAAATCTTCAGATTGGACTCCAGACCTTCTCTACTATGCCCTAGAAACCCCTTCATGCCAGAAGCTCACTCCATTTGTGGAACTCTCAAGTTAGAAGTACCTTCCCCTCCCTGCCCCTCCCTGCCCCCCCCCCAGCTCCCATGGCTTTCCCCTCTGAATGGGATGGATAATTGTGAAGACTTCACAGGGTATGTCTAATGGAGAGGTTTTGGGATTTGATTTGGCTTTGTGATTTTGGAGGGTGAGGGCCTGGAACTGTGGGCGTGCCCTTCCCCCTCTCTCTCAGATGTTAGAAGATAATGAACTTCCTGTGAGCTATTTGTTCTTTGCTCTAGGAAGATCTCTCCCCACCTCTCCCCCACCCCATTTCTTCTCCTAGACTTTCAGATGCCACCCAGGCAGTTGAGTTCTGATAGGGAAAAACCTGAATGGACCAGATCAACCTTGGTCCTCTGCCTAGTTTTCTCGCCTAGACTGTAAGCCCACCTCCCAGCCAATGGTGAGAAGGGATAAAGGTGGGTGGCAATCTTTTCATTAAGACTGTAAATTAAGGCAGGTTCCCTTTTACCTTGCCTCCTCCATTATGGAGGCGTGCCCAAATCTTGCAAGGTTTGTAGAATAAATTTACTTTGTTTCTCCTAAGGATGTCTCTCCTATTATTTAAAATTCTGTCCCATACACCTCTGATAGGATGGCTCCTCCCAGAACTTGTCCAAGGAGGGCACCAAGCCAGTAGAGCATCCAGGCTACACTCCACACCTTCTCCGTCACACTCTTGGACTGGGTATGCACCTCCCCCTTAAGTTTCCTTGTATGTATTGGCTTCCTCAATTAGAACATAAGCTCTTTGAGAGCAGGGACTATTATTCTTTCTGCTTGAATATGCATTCGCAGCACTTAGCATGGTGCCTGGCACACAGTAGTGTGTACCAAATGCTTATTGACTGACTGATAAATGAATTTCAGAGTTCATACACATGGAAGTAAAACATTCATGAGCAATGGGAACATCAAGGGTATGGCCACCTCAAGAAGAGTCAAGACCTGATTAGTATATTTGAGTGAGCAAATAATCTCACCATGGCTCTGGGGATTTTCAGTAGCAGAGGATTTTATAAATTACTCAGTCCAGCAGTGTAATATTAGTTAAGGTGGGACCTTTTTACTGTTTTCTCTTTTAGCACTTACTTAATCAAGTGCCCTTGATGAGTCCAGCCTTTGTTTCTTTAGTTAAATCTGGAGTCTTTGATGACCTCCTTGCCTCAGGGGAAAGCCTACCCCACGTGGGTTTAAGAGGCATGTTTGTTATGCTTTAAGTCACATGGGTGAGTCGCATGTGTGACTCACCTTTGACCCTGAACAAGATATATAAGTGGGCGGCTCCTTGGGGCTCTCAGCCACTGGAAGAGTGGCACGGGACTCTGGGCGTAATGTAAAGTCCCTGCCATATTGTACAGGCTATAAAAATCTTAGATGTTGCTATTATTTCTATTGTTACCATCTAGAGCAACACCAGGGGCAGCTAGGTGGCATAGTGGATACAGTGCCAAGCCTAGAGTCAGGAAGACTCATCTTTGTGAATGCAAATCCGGTCTCAGACATTTACAGGCTGTGTGACCATGCACAAGTTACTTATCCCTTCTTACCTCAGTTTCCTCACCCATAAAATGAGCTTGAAAAGGAAATGGCAAATCACACCAGTATCTTGTAAGAAAACCCCAAACTGGGCCACAAAAAGTTGGACAGGACTGAAATGACTGAAAACAACCACAAGAGGGCACCCTTATCCTCCCAGTGCCTCAGGTTACCAACCTATGAATCATCCTAGTCTCCTCACTCTCTCTCACCCTCCATATCCATCTGTTACCAAGGCCTGTCCAATTTGCCTCTGCAGCATCTCTGGTCCATGTCACCTCTGCACCATCTCTGGTCCATGTCACCTCTGCAGCATCTCTGGTCCATGTCACCTCTGCAGCATCTCTGGTCCCTGTCACCTCTGCACCATCTCTGGTCCCTGTCACCTCTGCACCATCTCTGGTCCCTGTCACCTCTGCACCATCTCCGGTCCATTTCTCTCCAATACTCCCCCTTCTGCTATCTGACACTGCCCCTACCCTAAGGCAGACTCTCACCACCTCATACTTGGACTATTGCTTGGGGTGGGGGGGAGGTGTCTGCCTGCCATAGTATCTCCACCCTCCAGTCCATTCTCTATAAAGTCACTAAAGATTTTCCTAAGCCACATGGCTGACACCCTACCTAACCCTACCCTACTCAATAAACTCCAATGGCTCCCTTTCTCCTCCGGGATCAAATACAAAATGCTTTCTTTGTCATTCAAAGCCTTTTATAACCTGCCTCACCTTTCAAGTCTTCTTACATGATACTCTCCTTTACAACCTCTTCACGCACTGGCCTTCTTGATGTTCCATCAACAAGACACTCCATCTCCAGACTCCAGGCATTTTGTCTGGCTGTCCTCCATGTCCAGAAGAAGCTGACATGAGAGGAGCCAGCAGTCTCTATTATGTCCCCATCCCCAGCTTGCTCTACCAGAGACTTTGGGAAATTTCCCCTTGGGATGAGATCTTAGACTCTCTCTTGGTTGAGCTCTCTTCAATGGGAGAGCTCCTTCACTCTGTATAGTCTGGTGTGTATCCTCCTATGTGTCCTTTCTCTGACTTCTAGTTTGTTATGGACTTGGATTTTTTTTTTTTTTTTTTGCTACTACCTATGTGTATTCATTGTGGATTGGTACTTGGTGGGATGAGAGTTAAGCCTTGGATGTAAAGCTTGAGGTGCTGCTCCTCCAATGAATGGAACAATGACTAGAAGCTAGATTGAACCTGAAAACCCCGAAACTAATAGTTTTTAAGGGAGATGATAGATTTCATTCTAGCAGCGCGCCCCTTTTGTCTGAAGGGAGAAGAGTGATCAAGTTTCTGGCTTCAACTGCCCAGCCGCCCTTCTGGCAGGTGTGCAGGTAAGCAAAATGGCCTTTGTTTTCTTTGAGTAATCCTTACTAGGTGCTAAGCCCCAGGCCCAAACCCCTATTAGGTGGGGCCCAAGGTGGGGCTAACTCCAGGGAGGGCCTAGTTTACATGTCTGGGACAGCAGAGGCTCTTAGACCACGTGGATTTGAGTAGCCTCTTTGTGAAGATTCTAGGTCAGTGGGTGAGTCGCATGTGTGACTTACCCCTGATGCTGAAAAAGATATAAAACCAGGGGTTGGCCTCCTCTTCCTTGGAGCTCTTTGCTGCAGCAGTGACTCTGGGCCAGCCCTCGTTCCGAGCTCCCGGGCTGAACCTAGATGTTGGTAACTATGAATTGTATTGGGTCTGTCTGTTGATATTTGTAATTTGTTTGTATTTTGTTCTGAAGCTCAGGGTGCTGGCTTTTTCCCCTCAACTAAGTGAATGCTGTCTGTATGCTGGATTAAAGTAAGCTTGTCAACTCCTTCACCTTGCTTTCCTTAGTTAAGCAGATCAAAAGAACCTGTGCTTTCCCAGCATGCTGGCAGCTTTCCGGGTGCTGGCTGTGGGTGGATCTTACACCCCCACAGAAGCTGCTAGCCGGATTGTGGAAACATCAGGAATGAGACTCCCTTGGACAAGCGCTGGGGAAGAGGCTGCAGATGCCTTTTCTGCCTCCCCTTGAACCACACCATGATGCCCCCATGTTACACGGAGGGGGTGGGGAATGGGAAGAAGAGCTTTTGCTACAAGCGCAACATAGTCTGCAAACCACAAGTTCTAGAGCGACTCAGTAGCTATAGGTTTGGACTCTGGTACCACAAGCTACAGAGAGACAGGAGCTCCAGAAAAGCTATTGCAGACCTACACCCCAGTGCTCCCAGGACAGCTCTGGGCCCACAAACCACATTTCCCAGAAGGAAGAGCGCGGAGGCTCTGGGCGGGTTTCCGGGGAAGTCTCCATGGCAACGGCACTTCCTCTCCCTAACTGGCAGCATCCATCCAGGTCAGCCGGGCAGCCTCGGTTCTGTTCGGTCCTCAGCCACCGCCAGGGCTCGCGCCTTAGGGATGTCGCCGGGGTAAGTGGGAGCCAGGCCCCGGGCCGGAGCCAAGCAAATGGGAACCGGGTTGGGCCAGGGCTCCCTGAACCTGTTATCCAGGTCAACAAAGAGGAAAAGTGGGCGTGGTGGTGGCGAGGGGACTTGGAGAATCACCGCCCTGACGCAGCCTCGCCTAGCCCCACCACTCAACGACTAAGCACGCACATTGGCTGGCCCTAGGGCTCAGGAGCCAATCAGCAACTTCGCTGCCTCCCCTCCCCTCCTCATGGGAGAGCAGGTGCCAGGCCGGCTTTGAGAAGAGGACAGAGACTAGGAGGGGCCAGGGAGCAGCAAGGCCGCTGATTGGCTCCCACAGCCTCAGGTCGTCCAATGGGCAGGTCAGACGAGGGGGCGTCTGTGCTGCAGACCTCCCTGGTGCAGGTTCTGCTCTCCTACCTGCCATGGCTCCCCAGTGCCTCGGGAGAGACCCCAGCCCCCCCAATCCCCCAAGACACCCCACACTGCTCTCCTCCCCACCTGCCATGGTTCCTCAGTGCCTTAGGAGGGCCCCTTCAGTACCCTAGGGCCAGCCCCCTGTCCCTGGGCACTCCACATGGCCCTGCTTCCCACGGCCACATCCAGCCTGACACATGCCCCACTTTGTAGCTGTCCCCCACGCCCCCTCGCACATCCTTGGCATCCACAAGCCTGTCCCGTGTCTGCCCGCGGTGCCCTCAGGGTGGTGGGCACAAGACCCTGACTTTCTCATAGCTCCCTTTCCCTTCTCAGCTCTGCCCTGGCCCCAGAGGAGGAGGTGGGCATGGCGCCCATGCTCCAGACCACGCGGACCCACCTGGTGAGTGAGTGACCGGCTGTCCACCTGTGGCCCTCGCTGGTGGGCACATTTGTCTCCCGGAGCTTCCCAGGGATGCAGCCTGAGAGCTGTCCCTCAGTCTGGCGGAGGAGAGGCCCGAGCTCCCCCAGGAGGTGGGCAGCACGGCCAGAGCTGATCTCCCAGTCTCCCCGCCCTCGCCGGGCCCTCCCTAGCCTGTCCAGGCTCGAGCAGCCGCACTGACTTCAGGCCCCGGGATGGGCACCTTCTTGGGGGCCACGCGAAGTCTGCATTTCCCGAGTGAAGGGGCTGTGGTTCAGAGAGTGACCTGTCCCCGATGCCGGTCGTACGTTATGATGGAGCGAGCATTGGGGGTAGGAGAGAGGTGGTCTCCAGCTGAACGCGCATCTTTGGTGTTTCAGAAACCGGTGACTTTCAGAGATGTGGCCGTGACCTTCAGCCCGGAGGAGTGGGGGCATCTGGAGCCCTCCCAGAAGGAGCTTTACCGCCAAGTGATGCTGGAGAACTATGGGAACCTGGTTTGCTTGGGTGAGGACCCCTGCTACCCCTGGACAGGGCCGAGCATGGGGAGGGCAGAGACGGCCGGGAGACGGGGCCTCCCCATGCCGTGCCCCGCTCTCCCCCGCGGTGTCTCCCCTATAGTCCCAGCCCAGGGACCTGCACCCCTGCAAGGCTCTGGGCCCATCCCCTTTCTAGCGTGAGTGTGTCTCTGAGCTCCCCTTCCCCATTTCCTCAAGCAGGACTTGCCCTTTCCAAGCCTGACCTGATTGAGCAACTGGAGCGAGGGGAAGCCCCTTGGAGGCCAGAGGGAGATGTCCCAGGAAGCAGCTGTGCAGGTGAGTGGGGCCCCAGCCCTGGCCAGGACCCTCTCCCACAGCTCCCTAGCCCATGGGGAAGGGCCGAGTCTTCCTGGCAGACAAGTCTCCCTCCCTGGAGCACATTGTGGTGCCAGAGTCTGCCCACACGCGCCCTGGCGGCTGCCTCGGACGTGTTCCTTATAAGAACATTGTTCCTGGGTGCTGTGGGTGGCCCCGGGTCCTGTCCTGGGGCCTCTGCTCTCCCCCATCCCGCAGCCCCATTACTGGTATAGAAACGAGGCTTGATCTGCGTCCTCAGCACGTGTGCACCAGGATCCTTGGGGCCGCCTCTCCCTGATTCGGCTCTGACTCTGGCCTCTCCTGTAGCTTCCAGAAAAGGGAGCACGGTGCCCAGCGCGGCCCCCTCTGCCTGTGTCTCCGTTAGCTCTGCCAGTGCTGAATCTCCTTCTCCTACATCTGTGGGGAAAATGATCTCTCAGCTGGTTTCACTGGCATGCCTCTGATTGCTGGACGCGTGAATGGTGTATCCTGTGGTCACTGATCTTCTCAGTTTCTTTTCCAAGAACTACCCATTCCTAGCCATTTTTAAAATGAAGCTTTGTAGGCTCCCAACATCTTTAGAAGGGTGCTCTGAATCACTAATAGAAAGAGAAATGCAGATTAAGGTAACTGGGCATTAGTCAGTTTTGTGGGGACTGTAGGGAGATCAGCCCAGGGAGGTCCACTCTGTAGGGCTGAGAACTAGTCGGGCCAGGCTAAAAAAAAAAAAAAAACATTTGGAATCACTTGAGAAAATTCCTCAAGCTCCTGTGCCTTTTGTACCAGGAGGGTTTCTCCTGGATGAGGGAGATCAGTCTTTCAGGGAGAGGTCCCATGTCCACCTGAGTATTAGCAGCACTCCTTTGGGGCAGCAAAGAATGGGAAGCAAATGGGGTGCCAGTCCATTGGGGGGTGGCGGCACAAATTTTGGTGTGTGAAAGGAACCGAATGTTCCTGCGCCTTTAAGCAATGATGAATGGGGAGGATGCAAGGAACAGGAAAAGTCAGTTCTATCCTGAAAACGATTTACGTGGGCAAGAAGAACTGCATGCTTGGCTTGCTTGGCAGGCCCAAAATGCATCGCCCCCCTTCTGGTGGGAATCGCTCTGAGCTGACGCATTGTCTACCTACGCTTCGTGAAGCTTGGGCACAAAGTCTGGGGTTTGCCAGTGCGGCGGCAGGAATATGGGGTTTCAGGGTGCTGAGAGAACCGTTCTCTTTACTCTTCAATTGTATTTTTCATTCTGAACTTCAATCCCCAAAGAGACATCATCTTCATGGGCACAGAGGAGCACAAAAAGCCTTTCCTATTCCCTACCCCCTACCCCCCACCGTGTAGTTTGGAAAGTGCTCCTGCGGTTTCGGGGGCGCTTCCTCTTCTTTTGCGCAGCTAATTCCCACCCTTCCTTTCTCCCTCAAACCTTCCCTCCTCTCCAATTAAAAAAAAAAACTCGAAAAAGGAAGCCCCTAGAACAAACAAGGCAGACACATAGGTAAGTCTCTTTGCCCCAGTCCATCATCTCTCTGTCAAGAAGGGCTACCAGGCTTCATTCTGCGTCCTCATGGATGGACATCATCCCGGTCCATTTAGGTACCAGGATTCGCTGATGCCGTCTCTTCATTTTACCGTAGGGTAACATTCATTGCACTCTAACAATCTGTAGCGCTTGCGTACTGTTCTTTGTTCAGCCAGGCCCCAGTCGGGACGCCGGCTTCATTTCCGATTCTTTGCTGCAACAGAAAGTGCAGCTCTAAGTCCTTTCCCGTCCCCTTTGATCCCTTTGACTGTAAACCTAGTGACAGAACCGCTGCGGCCGAGGGTGTAGGCAGGTCACTGACTCGCTGGGTTTGGTTCTAAATGGGTCTCTAGTCCAGCGAGAGTCATTTTCCTTTTCTCATCTTCGGCAATCCCGTGGGTGTGAGGTGACACCCTAGATCTGTTTAATTGGTAGTTCCCTTAATATGATTACGTGGATATAGTCATTTCCCTATGGTGGTTGATAGTTTGGGTTTCTTCACTTGAGAATTTCCTTTTCACATTATTTGCCTGTTTATCCACGCAGGAATGGCTGTGCTTCTATGTTGGGATGTTTCCTCTGTACCTGGGATAGCAAACCTTAATCAGGAAACTTGTACGGATTTTTGCTTTTAGTTCATTATCTTTCTTACAATTTTATGTGCATTGATTTTGTTTGTCCACGAGCTTTTCAATCTAATGTAATCCGACCTGTCCATTTTGTCTTCTGTATTCTTTTCTATCCCTCCTTTGGTCAAGAATGTTTCCCTTATCCACAGTTGCAAACCTTCTCTCCTTTCCTATCCCTCTAGTTTTTTTTTGTTTGTTTATTTTTGTGTTTTTTTTTTTTGTGATACATCCTCTTATATCTAACTCATAAATCCACTTGGAGGGGCAGGTAGGTGGCACAGTGAATAGAGCACTGGCCCTGGAGTCAGGAGGACCTGAGTTCAAATTCTGCTTCAGACACTTGACATACTTACTAGCTGTGTGACCTTGGGTAAGTCACTTAACCCCAATTGCCCTGCCTTCCCCCCTGCAAAAAAAAATTAAAAAATTAAAAATAAATCCACTTGGAGTTGGTTGTGTGAATTGTTGATCTAAAGTCAATTCCTGCCAGGCTGCTTTCCATTTTTCTAACCATTTTTGTTGGAGAGTGAGCCCTACCCTCATGGATGTGGTTTGAGGATTTGTCAAACTGCATGACTGTGTTCCTCTGCTTCTGTGTCTGGTTCCATTGATCAGCTTGGCTTTGTTTTCATCAATACTAAATGAGTTTGGTGATGACTATACTGTATTTTTGTTTGAAATCTGGTACTGCTGGCCTCCCCCCCCCTTTTTTTTGGTATTTCCCTTGAGATTCTTGATCTTTTATTCATCTTGAGGAATTTATTATCTTTTTAGTTATATGAAAGCATTCTTTAGTAATTTGAATGGTATGAATCCAAATAAGGAAATTAATATATATGGTACCATCATTTTTATTATAGTGGCACAGCTTAGCCAAGCGCAATAAATACTTCTACAGTTTTCTTTAGGCCTCTCTTTATTTCTGTAAAGAGTGTTTTGTGGTCAGTAAGTCAGTCAGTAAGCATTTATTAAGTGCCTACTTTGTACCCAGGCACTGTGCTAAGTATGACGGTGGAAGAGGGGCCTCAGTATTTTTCAATGAAATATGTGATGAGGTCCTCAGCTGAGGGAGAAGAAGGGCTACATTGGTAAGGTTTAAGGGGAGCAAGAACATTTGGAACAACCACTGTGAAAAGTGGGATAGCAGATTGATTATGGGGCAGTAGAGGGATTGTCTTGCTGCTGTGAGTACCCATGTGAGATTCAGTAACATCAATTTGTGTTGGACCCAGGCACTGTGGTTCTGCGACTTTCTCCAGCTTTCTGCAGTAGCCTGTGGCCATGAGTGAAGGAGGAACATGGTGAAACCAGTCCAGGGTTGTGGAAGTGGAATACTTGGGGTGGGTGGTGGCAAGACCTTGGGTATGACTGTCTTTTTGTGTAGCCAAAATCAACTGCAGGAGTAGGCCGTGGGGGTAGAGTAGATTAAGAAACAGGGAAGGTCAAGTATTTTAGGTAGCATCAGTATGTATGTTGAAGTTTGTTTTTTTTTAATTAAATTTTTTTTTAATTTTTAGTATACAACATTTGGTTCTACATAATTTTGAGTTCCAGATTTTATTTCCTCCCTCCCCCCTCCCTCCCCAAGATGGCATGGAATCCCATATAACTTCCACATATAACTTCACATTGAATTAATTTACACACTAGTCAAGTTATGGAGAAGAACCGTGATCAATGAAATGAATCATGCGAAAGAAGAAACAGGACCAAAAAAAAAAAACAAACCCAAAAACAAAAACAAAAGAGAGAAAAAGAAAGATCAAAAAAAGTGAGGGAAAAAAAGGCTAGCATGAAGTGTGCCTCAATCTGCATTCATACTTCACAGTTCTTTCTCTGGGTGTAGATAGCATTCTCCATCGTGAGTCCTTTGGAGTTGTCCTTGCACCTTGTGTTGCTGAGAAGAGTGAAATCTGTCAGGGTTGGTCCTCATAGAATCCATATATCTGTGGTTGTGTACAGTGTTCTCCTGGCTCTGCTCCGCTCGCTCAGCATTATGTCGTGTAGGTTTTTCCAGGTTGTTATGAAGTCCGTATCACCCCCTTTTCTTATGGCACAATAGTATTCCATTACCTTCATATACCACAGCTTGTTCAGCCATTCCCCAGTTGATGGGCATCCCTTTGATTTCCAGTTCTTAGCTACCACAAAAAGAGCTGCTATAAATATTTTTGTACATATGGGTCC
Source organism: Trichosurus vulpecula (assembly GCF_011100635.1). NCBI lineage: Eukaryota > Metazoa > Chordata > Mammalia > Diprotodontia > Phalangeridae > Trichosurus > Trichosurus vulpecula. The sequence goes on from NC_050573.1 coordinate 1,985,600, forward strand.
TTTTCCCGCTTGTGTGATTTCTTTGGGATACAACCCTAGAAGTGGTATCTGGATCAAAGGGTATAAACATTTTTATAGCCCTTTGGGCATAGTTCCAAATTGCTCTCCAAAATGGCTGGATCAGCTCACAACTCCAATGTTGAAGTTCTTTATGTTGAGGGAAAGATTTGGGGTGGACAGAGTATAAATGGAGTGCTGACCTCATTAAGGAGTGCCAGGGGTTGATAGAGAATGGCCACCAGGATCCAGCCTGGGTGAACCTCCAAGTTGTACAGGTTGCTTAATGATGGTAGTGGAGGGAGAATCTGGAAGTGGCCACGGGGAGCATGGAGGATTCTGACTCCCCAACCTTGACAAGTGAGTCGGGGGACCAGAAAAGGTGGAAAGGGAAGCATTGTCAAGACAGGGCGAGACCAGGTCTCTGAATGCCAGAAGATAGAAATGGATAAAGGAAGAGGATTAAAGTGAAAAGAAGTCTGTTCATTCCTGAGTGGGCATTCCATAGTTTACAATGGAAAGAGGGGGAGGTCTGGAGCTTGCTAAAGGCCTCAGGTTGAAGTGTATGGGAGAAAGGGAGCTGGCAGCTGGGGTTGGAGAACAGGGTCTCTATGACAGCAGCTGGTGGTTCAAAATTACTGAGCTCCAGACAGGGGAAGTAGGAGCGATTCCAAGCAGTTTCACTGGTCAGAGAGAGGACTGGAGGGAGACAGGGGGTTAAACTGTTCAGGGTCTTCTGTAGAGGTCTAGCCTCAAGGCAAGTGAAGCTGTATCCTTGAGACCCTGGAAGGCTCAGCTCAGAACTGAAAAGGGACCTAGGAGGGATGGGAGCCTGGATGTGTATGGGAGGCAGAAGCCCTTTCTGTACTACAGGAGTGTGTGTTGGGGAGAAGAGGCAGGAAGTAGAAGGAATCCAGCTGCTATTTATGCATCCCGCCTATAAGCATAGAAATTTACACAAATTCTTTAGTAAACAAAGCCAAGCTACCACAGAACTCTCACGAAAATGGCAAATCAAAATATATTGTCTATTGTTTCAATAAAAACCTAAGGTTGGATGGCCCTGTCTTAGACCATAACAAGCCTTCTGAGGTCTCAGTTTCCTAAATCTACTCTCCTGGTCACAGAGGTAGTGAGGGCCACATGGTGCAGAGAACCAGGAAGACCTGGGGTCCAGCCCTGCCTCTGACACATAGTGTGTTTGATCCTGAGCAATGCCCTTTACCCCTCAGTGACACAGGCAGTTCTATAAGGCTCACCATGCAGAGAAGGGGCCAACCTGCATCAATGGGGGGCATTTCCTGTGTCACCACTGGACAGACCTGTGTTCTTGTTCCCCTGGTAATCTTTTCTAGCTTTCCTCCTTCCTGGACTGGCTGATTACATTATTTGTGTTCAGCTGTCCCTTTTCCTATGCTCACTGTAAATTATAAGACTTCATTTGTGGTGCCTTTAGTCAAAGCCACATCATCTTCATTGGTATTCTTTCTAGGTCCCCTATTCCATTCAGATGACAGCTATTTATATCCCAGTAAGGCCTTGTTCTTCACTCCATGGCTCATATTTTCATTATAACTTTTGGAAAAAAATTAATCCTTCATTGGTATCCCTTAAAATACATGAACAACCCATTATTCTGCCAATTCCATGTCACATACTGACTTGATTTGACTTGTTTTTTCTCAACCCAAAAGGCAGAAGTAGGAGCAGGGTTCTGTCATATAAAGATGGTTAGTTATTGGTGGAAGAGGCAGAAAATAGGAGACTGCATGTAAAACTGGATGAATAAAGGATATTTATGCTTATTTGTGTTTTTTTTTTCAGATTGGGAACCTAGGTCTGAAACCAAGGAATCACCTCCAAAACTGGGTCTTTCTGTGCAAGAATCATCCCAGGAGAGACTCACCAAGAAGAGTCCCTCCACATCCAGACTGAAAGAAAACCAGACAAATGAGACCACGTTATTGAGAAAGAAAAAGGATAAGAAGAAACCTTCCAAACATAAAGCCAATATCCAAAGGAAAAGGTCAAGTCAAGTGAGAAACCAGAAGTATGATGAATGTAATAGAAGCTCAAGTCCAGAACCAGCCTTTTTACCACAACAAAGAGAATCAGCAGCAAAGAGTTTCCATAAACATAATATGCAAAGAAAGAGCCTAAAAATATATTCAGACCTAAGAAAATGTAATAAAACATGCCCAAAGAAGACATTGTCTAAATTCAAAGAAAGTGAGCAATCCATCAGTAACAATTCAAACCTCAATGAAAGTGAGAAAGCTGGAGAGAAACCTTTTGTATGTAATGAATGTGGGAAAGGCTTCTTTCAGAAGATGTGTCTTATTCAGCATAAGAGAAGTCATACTGGGGAAAGACCTTACGAGTGTGGTCAGTGTGGGAAGGCCTTCTATCAGCAAGGACATCTTATTCAACATCAGTCAATTCATACTGGAGAAAAACCTTTTAAATGTAATGAGTGCTCTAAAGTCTTTCGTCTGAGCACAGGGCTTGTTGAACATCAGAAAATTCATACTGGAGAGAAACCTTATAAATGTAATGAATGTGGGAAAGCCTTCCGCCATGGATCACATCTCACTCAACATCAGAGAATTCATACTGGAGAAAAACCTTATGAATGTAATGAATGTGGAAAGACCTTCCGCCATAGTTCACACCTTACTCAGCATCAGAGAATTCATACTGGAGATAGACCTTATAAATGTAAAGAATGTGGAAAGGCCTTCCGCCATGGTTCACAGCTTACTCAACATCAAAGAATCCACACTGGAGAGAAACCTTATGAATGTAAAATATGTGGAAAGGCCTTCCGACAAAGTACACAACTTACTGCACATCAGACAATTCACACCGGAGAGAAACCTTATGAATGTAATGAGTGTGGGAAGGTCTTCCGCCAGAGTATACAACTTACTACACACCAGAGAATTCATACTGGAGAAAAACCTTATGAATGTGATGAGTGTGGGAAGTCCTTCCGTTTGGGCACAAGTCTTAGTGAACATCAGAGAATTCATACTGGAGAGAAACCTTATAAATGTAATGAATGTGGAAAGGCCTTCCGCCTAGGCACAAGACTCAGTGAACATCAGAGAATTCATACAGGAGAGAAACCTTATGAATGTTCTGAGTGTGGAAAGGCCTTTGGCCATAGCTCACAACTTACTCTACATCAGAGAATTCATACTGGAGAGAAACCTTATGACTGTAAGGAATGTGGCAAGTCCTTCAGGCAGAGTATACAATTGACCCTGCACCAGAGGATTCATACTGGAGAGAAACCTTATGAGTGTAATGAATGTGGGAAGACCTTCCGCCAGAGCACACAACTTACAGTGCATCAGAAAATTCATAGTGGAGAGAAACCTTATAAATGTGATGAATGTGGGAAGACCTTCCGTCAGAGCACACAACTCACTGTACATCAGACGATTCATAGTGGAGAGAAGCCTTATAAATGCTTGGAATGTGGCAAGTTCTTCCGCCTGAGCACAGGACTTAGTGAACATCAGAGAATTCATACAGGAGAAAAACCTTATAACTGTAATGAATGTGGAAAGACTTTCCGCCACAGTTCACACCTTACTCGCCATCAGATGATACATACTGGGAAAAAACCTTTTGAATGTAGTGAATGTGGAAAGTCCTTCCCCCAAAGTGCACAGCTTACCCGGCATGAGAGAATCCATACTCAAGAGAAGCCCTATAAATGCTTTGAATGTGAGAAGGCCTTCTGCCAGTCCTCACAGCTGACTCGACATACTCAAACTCATGCTAGAGATAAACCAAATGAACTTAAGAAATGTGGGAAGGCTTTCAGAAAGCCCAGAGCTCATGAGAGAAATCAAAGCCTGCATCCTTGAGAGAGACTTTGTGAGGGTAATGAATAGAAGAACAGTAGGCAGCTGGTTGGAACTGTCAGCAAGGTAGCGCTGTGGATAGACCTCAGACCTGGCACCAGGAAAAACTGGTTTCAAATCTGCCCTCAGAACCTTCCCAGCTGTCTGACACTGGGCAAGTCACTATTTCATCTCTCTCAGCCTCACTTTTATCATCTGTGAATGAGCATGATACTCCCACCTACCTCTAAGTATTGTGGTAAGGGTAAAAGGAGATACCATTTGTGAAGTGCTCAGCAAGCCTTAAAAGCATGTTACCCATCAAAACTAACGACAAGGACAATAATCAATTCTTGTTGATTAATTGAATATTCACTTGCATTTGAACAGGACTTCCTCAACACTAAGGAATGCATAATGGTGAGAAATCCTATGAATGTAATGGATGAGGAAAGGCCATCTTCCAGAGTAAATGGTCAGTTCATACTAGAGAAAAAACCAGCATGAATGTAATGGGGGAAGAAGGGCCTTCAGCCAGAACAAATAACTTACTGGCTGTCAGGTAATTCAAACTGGATGAAAGCCTGATTCCTTGGATTTTCATAAATGTAGAGCTTTAAGTACCCTAGAGATCATCTGGTCCTGCCCCTTCATTTTAAAGATGAGAAACCTGAGGTCTAAAGAGTTTAAATGATGTGAAGCCAGTGGCCAAATCTGCAATTGAACATAGATTTTCTGACTCCGAATCCAGTGTTCTTCCTATTCTGCCAAGTGGAATTCAGTCAGAATTTAACCTGAATGTGCATGCCACAGATAAAGCTTTTTCCTGTCTAGTTTCCCCATAGGGGTTGTTCTAAACCATTTCTGGAGCTCTTGAGTTTCCAGCCACCTCCCTCCCTCACACAGCAGGTGATTGAGACTTCTGCAATCTGACATTGTGAACCCTCAGAAATGCCCAGCCCTTCTCTCTTCTCCTGTCTTCGGTAGACCAGGTTTCCTTGGTGCAGCTCTGAAAACAATGAATTGGTAATTCCTTCATGCCATTCCTATCAAATTCAGAAGATTCACTACTCCCCTCCCTCAATCTGAAGCATTTCTCTGCTTTCCCCTCTACCACCCAGCCCACAAAGAGTCCCCTTGTACACTCCCACCCTTGAGTCTAACCAAAACCTACCAGATGGTGTGGCAGCTCCAACCTGAACCTGCTCCTGTTTGTGTGACCTGACCAGTCCACCTCTCCCATCCCTTTAGGATTAAGACCCTTAAAGTGTCATCAAAAAGCAAAGCTTTCTATCCAGAAGTGTTCTTTGCAACATTAGTTGTAGTCAAAACTAAGCTGGGATCACCCAGAGAGAGCAGAAATTCTGGGACAGAGGCCTGTGGTGCATAACAGCTAGTGTTTGTGCAGCACTTCAAAGGTTTGCCAAGCCCTTTTACAAACAGAATTTCATTGGACTCTCAGAACAACCCTGTCAGGTAGGTGTTAGTATCACGCCCTTTTTGAGGAAGCTGAGGCAGCAGTTTAAGGGGCTTGGCCCTGGTAACAGGAAGTATCTGAGGCAGGATTTAGACTTAGGATATCCTAACTATCTGTCCAGCACTCTCCAGTGTGCTACCTTGTTCCCCAATACCAATACTTGCCATTTATATAGCGCTTTAAAGATTTCAAAGTATAAATGTTATTTTATCCTTAGAGCAACATGGGAGGCAGATGCTATTACTATCCCAATTTTACAGCTGAGGAAACTGACACATAATTTAAGTGATATGCTCAGAGTTAAAGCTATTAAGTGTCTGAGGCTGGTTTTGAACTCAGGTCTCCCTGACACCATGTCCAGCACTCTATCCACTGCACCATGGCTTCCCATGGTGATCTGGCAAAGGAGACTTAAGACTCGCAGGAAAGGAACCAGGAGAAACTTCCTAATCTTCCTAAAACAAGTCTGGCCATGCGCCTACCTCCACCCCATTTAATCAGCCCCATTGACTTCCAATTCCCTATAGGATCAAATATAAAATCCTCTTTGTCATATAAAGCCCTTCATGACCTTGCTGTCTTCTTACACCTTCCTCTTTTCCACATACTCTTCCCGCCGCCCCCCCCCCCCCACCCACCCCTGGGACACTGGTTTCCTTGCTGTACCTTACACAACACATTGCATCTCTGGAGTCGAAGCATTTTCACGGGCTATCTGCCATGCTTGGAAATCTCTCCCTTTTCATCTCCACCTCCTCCTGGCTTTCTTTGAGTTCTCACTAAAACCCTTCCCAATCCTACTTCATTGCAAGAGCCTTTCGTCTTTTGATTATCTCCAATTTATCCTGTATATATCTGGTTTATACATAGTTGCATGCATGTTGTCTCCTCCATTAAACTGTGAGCTCCTTGGGGGCAGGGACCTTTTTGCCTTTTTTTGTTTAAGCGCAGAGCCTGGCACGTATGTGCTTAGTAAATGCTTGCAGTTGTTGTAACTACGCCCCCAATTACGTGTAGGAATAAAACAAAAAAAGTGAAGTAAGTTCAGTGCTCCTCCCAAAGTTTTTCTGGAGTCATCATTACTTAGTCACTCTCTGCTAAATTCTTTTTAAAATATATTTTTATTTTGCTAAACTTTTCTCAATTTATAATGACGATTTAGATTTGAAGATCTTTCCCACCCATGTGACCTGCTTATGTCACAGGAAGCCTGAATCACATGTGTGAGGGAGAGAGCAGACATGCTAGCTGTGCTGTGCTGTGCTGTGAGTTTGTTGGTGGCAAGGCCCCAGCAGGGGGCAGAAGGTTATGGGATGGAGTGGTTCTCTGCTATGGAGTTGTGTATTGAATTCTTTGCTACGATGGACTGGGCTTATTGGTTTTAGGATCTGGTCCTCTGGTGTCTGAATAAATGGTTTACTTCTTCTGCCTTCCATGTGGAGAGTCTCTTACATTCTGTGATATATAACCACATAGGCACACTGACAATTATTGCCTATGTGGTGATTATTGCCTTGCAATTAAAAATTACATGTAAAAATTTTAACATTGATTTTTTAAAAATTGAATTCCAAATTTCCTCCCAATTTTGCAGCTCTCCCCTGTCCTTGAGAAGCAATTTGGGTTTCAAACAATTTGATAGAAATTATACATGTGAGGTCATGCCAAACATATATCAACATTTGGCATCTTGCAAAAGAAAACAGACCAGAAAAAGGAGAAAAATAAAGTTTAAAAAGTATCATTCAGTCTGCTTTTAGAGTTCATCAGTTCTCTTTCAGGAGGTGGTTAGCATTTTTCATCATGGGTCCTCTGGAACTCTCTCTTTTTGTTTTTATGATGTATCTTATGAGCAGGCCTTTATTTTTAAGATTTCCATTGAGGGGGAAAGTGTTATACCAGAAGCGAGTGAGACACGCCACAGAGTATAAGTTTTAAGTGGAGAATTTATTTAGCCGGCGGCCATTGGGGTATTCCCAAATCAATGGAAACGTTTGAAGTGAGAGGGTAGTTTATATAGACAATACAGGATTCAGTGCTTAATTATCTCTTGAAGTTTACATATGTTACTTTGCAGACTCAGCAAGCCTGTGTTATTTCACTTTTTATGACCATGAGATGTTAGAAGAACCTCCTGAATAGATTGTAAATACAACATATCAGAGAGCTGACAAAGTGTCAATTGGAATTACAACCCAGGATCTCTGTCTCCAACTTTTGCCATAACTCTTGAAGCTAGGAAGGCTCAAAATAAGGCAGAAGTCATATAATTCAAGATAATGTCTAGGGCCGAGGCTTCCATCCTTAATGGCCATAGACAGACCGAGAGATGTTCCAGCTCAGTCTGTTGACATAAGATAGAGACATCTCTGAGCCCACTCAGCCAAAGGAAGATCGTTAGGCATTAGACTTTTTCTGGTAATTAGGTTACATTCCTTAGCAGAGTCTTAGGGGCCCAGGCCCCTTACCAAAGGGCAGGAACTCAGTCTGTTTTTTTATGCAGACTGGGGTTTGCAGTTAGGGGCTGGGGGCAGGGTTTTTTCAGCAATAGCTGGCTACTCAGGTATCACAAAAGCACTATCTTATGAGGCTGCCATTGCACTTCTGGACAGCTCTAGTATTATTACAATGCTTTCTCTTTATTTCTAGCCTACATTTTCCTACTTTCAACTTGACCCCATTGACTTAGTTGGTTTTTTTTTTAACATTTTTTTCTACATTTTTTTTTTGGCAGGGAGGAAGGCAGGGCAATTGGGGTTAAGTGACTTGCCCAAGGTCACACAGCTAGCGTGTCAAGCGTCTGAGGCTGGATTTGAACTCAGGTCCTCCTGACTCCAGGGCCGGTGCTCTACTCATTGCGCCACCTAGCGGCCCCTCTTAGTTTTTCCTACTTTCAACTTGACCCCATTGATTCTTAGTTTTTCTTACTTTCAACTTCACCTCATTGATTCTTTTTGTTTCATTATAAATTTATTTTTTACTTTTAGTTTACAACGCTCAGTTCCACAATTTTGGGGTTCCCAATTTTCTCTCCCTCCCTCTCCTTCCTCTGCCCCCCAAGACAGCATGTAGTCCAATGTCCCCTGGAATTCACTTCGATCATTTTCTTGGTAAGTCATAGTTAATCATCTTTACGATATTGATAATACTGTGTACAATGTTCTCCTGATTGTGCTCACTTCATTTTGTATCACTTCATAGAAGTCTTCCCAGATTTTTCTGAAACCATCCTGCTCACCATTTCTTATAGCACAACAGCATTCCATCACAATCATACCAGGACTTGTTCAGCCATTACCCAGTTAGTGGGCATTCCTTCAGTTTCCAATTCTTTGCCATCACAAAAAGATCTGCTATAAATATTTTTGTACAAATACATCCTTTTCCTTTGTTATCTTTGGAATATAGACTTTGTAGTGGTATTGTTGAGTCAAAGGGTATGCACAGTTTGATAGCCCTTCGGACATTGTCCTAAATTGTTTCCCAGAATCATTAAACCAGCTCACAATGCAACCAACAGTGCATTTGTGTCTCACTTTTTCCATATGCCCCCAGCATATCATTTTCCTTTTCTGTCATGTTAGCCAATGTGATAGGTATGAGGTGGTAGATCTCCGAGCTATTTTGATTTGCATTTCTCTAATCAATAGTGATTTTGTCTTTTAGATTCTCTTAAGAAACAAGTCATCAGCCAGCAAAAGACAAAGGCTCCAGCGGCAAGGATGCTTCATGTCTGTCTCCTCTTCCTGCTTCTGCTACCCTGGGGTCTGCCCAATTCTCCCTGAGTTCCTTCCCAGAGAGATTAAGACGTAACTGCTATAGCAGAAATCTCTTCAGTTATAAATGATAGATCACTCTTTTTCATTTTATGGACTGTTTTGGTCAACTCACATTTAAAGTTACAAGTGTTAGGTTTTTATTTTTCCCATTTGACTATAATATTTTTTCCAGCTATGATTCTCCCCTCTTCCACTACAAACACAATACTATATCTATTCAGTTACTTTAGCTTAATGTTTTGAAGGTGGCCCTATCCTTTTTTTTGTAAATTTTTAAAATTTTAAACTTAAATACAAAATAAGAAAGAAAAAGAAACAAACTTAAATACATAATAATAAAAAAAACATTTCCATGTCCACAGCAGGTCGTAAGAGAGGATTCAAAATATGCAGCAATAAATTTCCATTTCAAGAATGCCTATATAATAAATATTACACATTGTGTTCAGAGCTGTCCATCTTTTCCTTTCTCGTAGGTTTTATTTTGTACTCTGTTGTGCACTTTTTACTTTGTTCTTCCCCCACCCCATCTCCTCTTCTTCCCCAAGAAGGCTACAATTAAGCACAGACACACAGACACACACACACAAGCATCTATATATACATACATACACTTACACACATATACATAGATAACTATAATCATACAGTGGCCCCATTCTTTCTGGCTCTCTTCCTCTCATGACCTGTTTACTACCTCTTTCCCCAGTTCCTGTTTGTTCCCTCTTTCTCTTTGGATGTTTTCTTATTCATTCCTTCTTCTTTTCTGCTCTTATTTGGTTATTTAATTCTTTCTCCTTTTTCCCCTCTCAGCCAAATATATTCCACCTTCCTCTACTCTCCTTCAGCTGGTTCTGTCCATTCCCCTGACGTCACGGCTCATACAAAGTACTTCTCATGCAAGGATGTTCCACCTCTCGCAGCTACATGGCAGCATCAGTCAAATGTCAATGTCAAAAATATAGATCTTTGTTTTCATGAGAAACAAGGTCATTAAAGGAGCTTTGTGATTTCCTGAAGGCAACATAGCCCTCTCGCCTCTGAGGCCATTCATCCATCTGCATTGTCTGTCCCAGATAGACACAGAGAAGGACAGACAATAGAATATCAATCCAATTCTGGGCCAAATCTACTTCTTTTCTTCCCAATTTCCTTAAGCTCTTACATATTTCTTCCAGAAAGTTATGCAGTATCTTGGGGTTTGGTTGAATCATCACAATGTTATCTGCAGAATTGCGCCTCAGAAGGCTCTCACCATCATGAAATGGAAACCCTCTCTTACCTGAATTCTGCACTGATCTCCTACACAGTAGCAAATACCTTAGGCAAGCATAACGCTCTGTTCAATGCCTCTTCTAATATTTACTATTAGAGGGCCATTGAATAGGGTTATTTCTATATCTTCCAAGGAAATCTTGAAAGATCTTCAAGTATGGATGGGTGACACTTTGTTGCAAAACAACTACAGCAGCATTTCTTCTGCGGAATCATTTTTTTGGTAGTCAACAATCACAATGGGATCTTATATCAATAACATCTTTCAGCTCATTATGAAATGACAAAGATGTGGCCCATTCACCAGGGATATTCAACAATGCATGTTTCCACACAGTACCTGTTTCAACAACCTGGCTAGAAGCTTCTGTGGGGGTATAAGATTCACCCACAGCCAGCACCCAGAAAGCTGCCAACAGCACAGGTTCTTCTGATCTGCTTAATTAAGGAAAGCAAGGTGAAGGGGTTGACAAGCTTACTTTTAATTCAAAAATCATTCAGTTAGTTCAGGGGAAAAAACCAGCACCCTGAACTTCAAAACGAAATGCAAACAAATTACAAACATCAACTGACTTTGTCTGATTCAAGTCCCAACAGATAGTTACCAGAGTTCAACAAAGTCTCAACATCCGGGTTTACAAGCTGGAGGGCTCCTTAACTACAGCTGCCTGGAGTGTCCTCATCAACACCATCTCCAGAGCCCTGCAGCAATGGCTCTCTCCTCCCTTCTTATAGGGCTTCAGACATCAAACATCATCTGAATCACCAGAGCTAAGGCTCTGGTGATTGGTTCTTGAGTTGGCCCCTCCCCTCAGGACCCTGGGATGTTCACATCTACATGGATTACATTATCACCTAATGGGGTTTGGGCCTGGGGCTTAGCACCTAGTATAAAGTTCACTGAGATAAATTGAGTCACTCCAAGTTACATGCCTTGAATTCATACACAGATGATTCCTATCAATATTTCAAACTTCCTTTAAGCTGGTTTTACTTTCTACTGCTTCTCTCTGTTCTTTTTTTTTTAAAAAAGATAACTTTGCTCATAATCATTTATCATCTTCTGTAGAGCTTTATTTTTTGCTTTGTTTTAAATTTGTTTTTTCAATTAAATATTTTAAATAGCAAAAACCTACCTTTTCTCCTTCCCACAACCCCATCTCCCCCCATAGAGAAAGAAAGAAAATAAAATCCATTAAAAGAAGATATAGTGGAACAAAACAAATTTCTGCTATTGGCCATGTCCACAAAAAAGATATTTCATTCTGTACTCTGAGTTCATCTTTCAGATGGTGGGTAGCATATTTAATTATGAGACCTCAAAAAAAATTATGAGACCTCTGGAAATGTAGTAGTCATTACATTGATCAGATTTCCTACATCTTTTAAAGTTGTTTGACTTTACAATACTATTGTTACTGTAGAAATCATTCTCCTGGTTCTTCTCACTTCACTTTTCATCAGTTCATACAAGTCTTCCCAGGTTTCTCTGAGATCATCTCCATCATTTCTTATAGGAGAATAATATTCCATCATATGTATATACCATTACTTATTCAGCCATTCCTCAATTGTTTGGCCCCCTCTCATAGTCCAATCCTTTGCCACTTCAAAAAGAGCTATAAATATTTGTGAACATGCATTTTGTATGTTTTGCTCGACCACTTTTTCTGCCCAGTCATCTGACCCCCTTCCTTTCTCTGGACTGAGAGCTCCTGAAGATGTTGCTGCTGCTATTGCTGCTGTCACCACATGTGTGGGCTGCAGACAGGCCTCCACTTCAGGGTCACAAGCTTCTCCTGATGACCTTCAACATGTTCTTAGACCAGAAAAATGTCTCTCCCAGGCCTTTCGCTGGCTTGTTCACTCCAAAATTCAATTTGAAGCATTATCTTAAAAGTTGTTTGGAAGGGAATATTGAGAGTTCAGCTGGGTTTCCTGTAACCTACCATCTTGATTAATTAAATCTTGAGGACCTAGCCCAGGCCCTACAAATTTAGGGCTTGCAAGGGATTCGGTTAGAGATGCCTTCTGACACTAGGGACAATGCTCTCATTATTCATAATTGAAGGATGAGTGGGTGGGGGAATAGGGCAGCAAAAACTAGAAAGCAGGTTATGGAAGCATCTTTCCCTAATGCAGAGAATCTAAGGCAAGAAGGAGGCACAGATGAGCAGGGCAGCTTGGAATGCCACAGGTTGGATTTCTGGTATTCCTAAAGGAGTGACCTGTAGCATGAGGAACAGGCCTCTTTTTGTTTTACCATGGTTAATACCCATTTCATTTGGCATTCCAGTTTTCAAAAGTACACTTACTATCCAACGTGATACATGTGTGGTTTCCTGATGAATTAATGAATGTGTCAACATTTTGCGGACTCGGTGCCAAAGCATAACACAAGTGATGGCAGCAAAAGAACATATTGTAAGCATGTTAAAAATGTACAAAATTATAAGGCTTATTGTATGAGATAATACATCAAATTTTTAAAAAATTACAATTGATGGAATATGAATTCTAGTTGAAGGACTATCCAGTTTTTACTCCTCTACCCTTCCATTTTGTTTGACCTGTTTTTCTAAATTCACCCCTAGATGCTTCCTTTATTCTTTCAGTAAACCTGAAACAAGATGCTGTGTAGGATGACTCAGGCTTTCATTTTAAAGGATTGAGGTGATCAGTCTCTTCTGGTCATTTCCCAACTTTTAGCAGCAAAAGCTCTCTAAGTGGATGAGTTATACGGCATTACTATCATGCCACTAAAAAGATGAAAGGAAAGACCAATATTACACAATAATTTACATATTCAACCGAGGTTTACTGAAGAATTTAGCACAGGCTGCTGGGTCCCAAAATGATGATAGTTGCTGAACCGCAACCACCTTCAATAATTCTCTGGAGTCAATGAGAGATTTTAGCTCTATCTGCCCTATCATTTGACAGCGAGCTTTGGCAACTGCATCTTCGGCAGTGCTGTAGAAGCCTGCTTTACTCTTTCTTATGGAGAAAAGGCTTCATTTCCCATTTTCTGAAGGCAAGTTCCCACCTTCTGGTTTGACCTCAAGGACCAGGAAACATGTGCCTGAGCCTATGGCTAGTCTTTTCTGAAATGACTGGTCTTCAAGGCAAGTCAACAAATTCAGCAGTCTTAGAAACATATGGCTATTATCTGGATGGAAGGTGTATCTTGGGCAAATTTTCATAATTCCCTTAAAGACGGGACACACCTCAAGACTTAATTGTTATCTGAGCTTGGGCAGCATACCCCCAGAGAGCAGATGTTAGTAATTACCCTGAGACTGAGTATAGAAAAATCTGTCAGTTTTATGTGTGCATGGGGGCAGGGTGAGGGAGAAATAAAGCTACTGTTATTTTTATGTGTGCATAGGGCAAGTAGGGGAGTGGGAAGGTGAAGAGCTCAGAGCCAGTAAGGCTTCTAGCAAGTTACAACAGAAGAACAATAACCATTAAATTGTTCATGGGCCAGCTAAGAGGTTACAAGTGGTTAGGAACTTCTTCAAAGAAAACTCTTAATGTGCAAATGTTTGATATTTTTATTTATTTATAATTTATTTATATGTAGATTACACTAAATACAAGTTTTTTCCTACTCAAGTGAATCTCTCAAAATGAGGCATGACTTGAATCAGTTCCAAGAAACAGTAATAAATGTATCCATTCCTATAGAGGAGCCAATTTATCCTTTAGATTTACTTCGACAGGCAGAAATTTGGATGTCAGTGTCACAAGAAATGGTGAGGTGGGCTTGTAGCAGTCTGTGTTGGTAAGCAAAATGGCCTTTGTTTTCTTTGAGTAACTCAGTGTATTTCATTGAGCCTTACTAGGTGCTAAGCCCCAGGCCCAAACCCCTATTAGGTGTAAAACTTTAGTGGGTGTGGATTGGCAACTAAGGTGGGACCCAAGGTGGGGCTAACTCCAGGGAGGGCCTAGTTTACATGTGTGGGAGAGCAGAGGCTTTTAGACCACATGGGTTTAAGTCCGCCTCTTTGTGATGATTCTGGGTCACGTGGGTGAGTCGCATGTGTGACTCACCCCTGATGCTGAAAAAGATATAAAAACCAGGGGTTGGCTGTCTGTTCTTTTGAGCTCTTTGCCGCAGCAGTGGTGGCTCGTGACTCTGGGCCAGCCCTTGTTCCGAGCTCCCGGACTGAACCTAGATGTTGGTAACTATGAATTGTATTGGGTCTGTCTGTTGATGTTTATAATCTGTTTGTATGTTGTTCTGAAGTTCAGGGTGCTGGACTTCTCCCCTGAACTAAGTGACTGATATTTGTGATATTGAATTAAAGTAAGCTTTTCAACCCCTTTAACCTTGCTTTCCTTATTAAAGCAGATCAAAAGAACCTGTGCTTTCGCAGTGTGCTGACAGCTTTCTGGGTGCTGGCTGTGGGTGGATCTTACACCCCCACAGAAGCTGCTAGCCGAATTGTTGAAACATAGTCCCACAATGAACTGGTCAAGAAAGAAGGCCACCAATAGTATAATTTTTAAAAATTGTCTTCTCTAACTTTATATAAATTTTCTTATTTCTTTGATGTCTTGTTATATGCAATTTTTTTAGCCTGAACCTGTGTTTTCATCACTGTATAGAACTCCCTCCAAAGATACACATGAGTAGTTAAACAAAAACCTTAGTGTTAGAATTGCCTGGGACACCCAGAGATCAAGTGACTTTTCCATGACCATACAGAAAATATATCATCAGAAGCAAGACTTGAACTGAAAGCTTCAAATTCCTAGGGTACCCTTCTATTCATTATGCGATGCTACCTGTCATGGATTTACCTTTCTTTAAATTTCTTTGATGAGTATGCATGTCAAATGTCTTGCTCCTGCCTTCTTCAGAAAGAAATTCCAATTCCCTTCTTTTGCTTAAAGTAGACTTTTTTCATTGATGGTCAAACCCAACTTTGCACGATGCTATTTTGGGGTTCAAACTAATCTACTTTGTTTTTCAGATTATCAACTTTTCTTTTTCATTTCTTGTGAACAGAGAATGGTCTTGTGCAACTTAGATTGTTTTTCTTTTCTTTGGAAATGTAAAATGCTTCTCCTGGATGATTTCTATAATTTTTGTTTAATGTTGAAGTTCTAAAGCTTGATATGCACATTTCTGGGGGAGCTAAACTTCAGATTTCACTTTTGGCAACCTATGGATTCTACTGACCTGTGCCTTACCCTCTATTATGGGGGGTTTGGGGCAGTTTTCATCTTTGATTTACTAAAAGATGATTTTTAGGAATTTTATTTTATCATGATTTTATGAAAGACTTATAATTCTCAGATTATCTTAGGGCATTTATTATTGGCCTTTCTGCTACTTATGCTAAAAATTTCCCTCTACATGTTATATCTTGTTGTTCTTTAGTTCTGGGATATGGTGGAGGAGACTGAGCTTAGACAATATTACATTCAGCTATTTGCTCAAAGTCTTAAAATTAGACTTTTGAGAGAGCTAATTATGTAAACTGGTTGGGATAGAAACTCAATTGCAAAGTGTTTAGATGTTGGGTGTGAAGATATGCAAAAAGGAGAAAGATAAGAATTTTCAATGTTTTTTTCAATGAAAGGGAGAAGAGACAGTAATGGATGGAAGGTCAGGAGTGATCTTTTTCCTCTTAATATTGGGGGGACCTGAGTATGTATATATGTAAGAAAGAGCCAATGGGAGGGATAGATGAGGGATGCATAAGAAAGGGTTACTGGAGTAAGGTCCTAGAAGGAGGAGGAGATCAAGGGAGCAGGAGAGAGAATTTGCTTTAGCAAGGAGAAGATATCTTTTCTTCTGTGAATGGAAGGAAGGAGTAAAAAGTGGTTAATGAATCTGAAAACTTGTGAGATAATTAGCACCCTGTTAGAGATCCTTAATTTACTGAGAATATATTAGCAAAAATCAGCAGCTGCAAATACGAGAAATAAGAGTGGGAGATGGCTAGGAATTTGAGGATAGAGGAATAGTAAGAAGTTAGGGATTTCCTTCAAATATATGGTTTCCTATTAGTTTGCATTAACTTTCGGTCAAAGTGATAGGGATTAGGGAGAAATGTAATGAGCTCTTCCTTGGACATGTTGATTTTTAAGTTGTCTACTAGACATCCAGTTCAAGATTCCAAAAGGCAGTTGGAGGTGTTAGGCTGGAGGTTGGCAGAGAGTTTGGGGCACATTTAGGATAGGTAGAATCATCAGCATACAGCTGGTAATTAAATCCATGGAGGTTATGAGATCACCAAGTAAAGTAGATTGAGAAAAGAAGACAGACTAGGACAGAAACCTGTGGGACACCTATGAAAGGAGACTGAGGAGCAACAGGTAGGCAAAAGAAGAAACAGGAGAGAGAGAGCAGTGTCCTGAAAATCTAGAGAGAAGAGACTATCCAGGAGGAAGGATTGACATCATCAAAGGCTGCAGAGAGTTCAAGGAGAATGAAGATTGAGAAAACCTGTGGGATTTGGCAACTAAAAGATGATTGATAGATTTGCAGAGTAGTTTCAGTGGAATGATGAGGGTGGAAGATGGATTGTAAAGAGTTGAGAAATGAATAAAAGAGAAAGTGGAGGCACCTATTATAGACCAAGGAATTCTGCCAGAAAGGACAGAGAAGATGGAGGAGATGGTTAGTGATACTTAAAAGGGATGGAAGGATCAAGTGAGGGCTTTTTGAACATGGGGGAAACACAAACATGTCTAAAGCAGTAGGGAAGGAGACAAGATGGTCAATCCTAAAGAAAACCCCCTATCTCTTGTTGGGCCTCTCCATGCCTTTCTTTTCCTTCTCCACACCCACAACCCACTGGGTGTTCCCAGCTTCTCCCTGGGTCTATCTCCAGGGCTTGAAACTGTGCTAACAGAAGAGGGGCTGGGGAAAGCCCTGGGTGAATCTCACTGAAGGTGTGAAACAGTAAGGCAATAGTAACAATGTAGATGATAACTGTCAGAATGCCTGTGTAGTTCTGCATCACAAAGCTGAGACTCTCCACGTAGAAGGTAGAAGTATAACATTTATTCAGACTCCAGAGAACCATATCCCATAATCAAATGTTCAGCTCCCACAGCCACTCAGCCTACTTTATCATAACAGCAAGGAACTTAAAACACCCTATCACAGCCTGGAGCTTCACAATCCCAAAACCTCTCTAACCCCCCACTGGGATCTTCCCCAAAACAAACTCACAGTACAGCTAAGTCAGCCTGTTCTGTTCTAACAATCACGAAGGTGGCCATTAGCAGCCATAACTGTTCTTTCTCTCTCTCTCTGCATTTCCTGTGACATAACTTCCTTTTCCTGTCAGAAAGTTCCTCCCACCACATGTGACACAAGCAGGTCACATGGCCTATTAATGGGTGGGAAAGATCTTCAAATCTAAATTGCTACTACAAGGTGCTAGGAACCAAGCAGATGTTGATGAATTATCACTTAGCCCAGGGACCAGGCAATTCCGATAGCACACATTTAGCATTCCCTGGTAGCCTCAATGTCACCAAGAATTGGGCTAAGACCTGAGATTAGAATAATGCTTTGCACATAGCAAGTAATTAATAATATTCACTAAACTGAATTGATATCAATAGGGGAGCCTGCCAGCAGTACTGTAAAAACAATCTGGGGTCCTTTCCTTAGAACTTTTAACCTTATTCTGAAAACCTGGTATTATACTGAGCACTCAAATTAAACATTACATTTTTAATAGAAAACCATTTTTATTCTCTACTGTGACCATCAACAAAACACTCAATATAAGAATGATTGTTCATACATGATACTTCTTTTTTGCAAGTCTTGACGTTGATCAAATAGCACCACAAATGTCCTCTTTGCTTCCGCATATTTGTCTGGACCGTTATTTACATTGTTGTTAGCAGTGTGTACATTGCTACTCAGATTGTTTCCTTTTCACTAACTTCCCTTCATGAAAGATTTCCCACACAACTCTGTTATTCAGAGCATCATCATCACATAGTCATGTACTAGTGTGCCCAGGTGATTCCCTAACCCTTGGATACATGGGTTATTTCCAGGATTTTTATTCTTGTGAATTATGTTTCAAAGAATATTTTTTAGTAGCAGGTCATCACAGGTGTCCCACCAGCCCCATCACAAATGTCCTCAAGGCTGATGGGTCTTCATAAGCAAGTCACTGGGCCAAAAAGGCATGGATGTATGCCAAAAAGCTTTCCAGAAAACACCGATCCTGATTCCCAGGCAATATAACTGTGTACTTATTACTTTGCCTATACTGTTATTGGAATTTATCACTTTAAATGACCCTGTTAGTTTTATGCATAATAGGTGGCATTTTGCATCCATAATTGTTTTAATCTGAGAATCTGGTTGAGATTGAACCATTTTTCAGGTGGTCATTTATAATAATAGGTGGTCTTTTCTTTCAATAGACATTTGTTCACTTAGCACCTAGCATCTCCCTCACAGGGTTGTTGTGAAGACCAAATAAGATAATATTAGTAAAATGCTTAGGACAGTGCTTGGCACAAAGTAGGCACTATATAAATACTACATATTATCATCATACCCTACAGGGGGAATCCAACCTTTGCCAGAAGCCTCTAGAGAGGGGCATATCTTTGCATAATCACAGATCTTCAGAACTGGAAGGAACCTCAGAGATATCCACCCAACCCATACCCCAAAATCCCTTCTATAACATACTGGAAAGGTGGTCATCCAGTTTCTGCTTGGATGAGCAGGAGGAGATGAAGGGGATGCTACTAATTCCCAAAGCAATGCAATCGACCTATGGATTACTCTAATTGTAAGTTCTTCCTTATATCTGCTCTACATTTGATTCTTTACATCTTAGTTGCAATCTCTGGAATCAAGCAAAATAAAGTGAATCCCTCTTCCACATGACAGCCTTTCAAATGCTTGAAGACAGCTACCATGTCCTTCTTCAATCTTTTTCAGACTAAATGTCCCTAGGTCCTTCAACTAGTTTTCATAAGACATAGACTCAAGGTCATTCATCAACTTGGTTACATTTTTCAGGACACTCCACTTATCAATGTCCTTCCTAAACTGTGGTGCCCAGAATTAAACACAATATTCCAGAAGTGACCTCGACCATGGCAGAGCAAAGAGGGACTGAATTTCTGAATCTTTTGCCTCTTTTAATACAGCCTGAGGTTACATTAGTTTTGTTTTTGCATGTGTATTTTTTAGCTGCTATCTTATAATTGACTTATATTGAGCTTACAAGTCCACTAAAATCCCTTGACTTGGAGTCAGGACACTCACAACCTGTTTGACCATGGGGAAAAGGCTCAGGTTGTGAGTAAGATGGGAGCAATAACACCTGCATTACCAACTTGTAGGATGACTGCTTGGCAAATCTAAAAGCACAATTTAGATGTGTTATTATTACTATTGACCAAGAGAATGATATTGCAAAGAAAATGATGCAGGAAGTATATGGAAGGAAAGGACAGATAACTCTGTCAAATAGTCCACAGAGGTAAAGGAAGATTTGGATTGAATAAAAAGGCCACTGTATTTGCTCAGCAGATCATCAGTGACTTGTCAGAGCTATTTCAGTAAAGGGGTTGGGCCAGAAACTGGATTGCATTGTGCTGATAGTAAGTGATAAGGAATTGGAGGCATAACAGCTGTGTGACCATGGGCAATCCACTGAACCTTACAAAGCCTCCAAGGCCTCATCTGTAAAATACAGATAACAGTACACTGATTTCACAATGATGATGTGAGAATTACTTTGCAATACATCAAACACTCTATAAATGTCAGCTATTATTGAGTACTGACAATTTTTTAAATGAGTTTGGCAATGAAAGGGAGAAGAGGTAAGATAGTAGCATGATTAGGAACACATTAAATTGGGAATATCTGACTGTGTTTTGTAATCAGCTGGGAAAGAGCCAGTATACAGGTCTGAGATACATGTCAGAGAAGAGAAGATTGCTGGAAGATGAAACTGGAGTAAGCAGGAAGTGATGAGTCAAAGACATAGGCCAAGGAATTGGCTTTAATAAAGACACTAAGAAGGAAAAAAGAACAGTTGGCAAGTCGAAGACCTATTGAGAAAGAGAATTAAAGAAGCAAATTCCAATAGGATTGCCACAGTATTCTCAGTAAACTAGGAGCATAAATTATCTGTTATAAGTATGGGGGGTTGGAAGAGGGAGAGAGCTGGCGATTGAGAGGAGAAGCCACCAGGGGAAATTAAACAATGATCTAGTTGATCCATAACGTTTCCCTTTACTTTGAGCTCTCTAATTTTCCATAAAGTATCAAGTCTAACTGAAATCCTTCATACTTTGTTATATCCCTAAAGCTTTGCCTTCATAAGGCTTCTCTTCAGTGTGAATCCTGTAATGTTGAGTAAGGTGCTTGCTTAGGCTAAAGGCCTTCCCACATTCATCACAAGCATATGGTTTTTCTCCACTATGTATCCTCTGATGTTCAGCCAGTCCTGTGCTCAATCGGAAAGTCTTTCCACAGTCATTACATTGATAAGGTCTCTCTCCAGTATGAATCCTCAGATGTTCAGTAAGTCCAGTGCTTCTGCTAAAGGCCTTTCCACATTCATTACATTCATAAGGTTTTTCCCCAGTATGAACTGTCTGATGTTGACTAAGGTGAGCTCTCTGTCGAAAAGGTTTCCCACATTCATTACATTCATAAGGTTTCTCTCCAGTGTGAATTCTCTGATGCCGATTAAGTTGTGTGCTCAGAGTGAAGCCCTTCCCACATTCGATGCATTCATATGGTTTCTCTCCAGTATGATTTCTCTGATGTTCAGTAAGTCCGATGCTCAGGCGGAAGGCCTTCCCACATTCATTGCATTCAAAAGGTTTCTCTCCAGTATGAATTCTCTGATGTTCAGCCAGTCCTGTGCTACGGCGGAATGCCTTCCCACATTCACTACATTCATAAGGCTTTTCTCCAGTATGAATTGTTTGATGTCGTGTAAGTTCTGTGCTCCGTCGAAAGGCTTTCCCACATTCATTACATTCATAAGGCTTCTCTCCAGTATGAATTATTTGATGACGAGTAAGCTGTGAACTTTGACGGAAGGTCTTCCCACATTCATTACATTCATAAGGTTTCTCTCCAGTATGAATTACTTGATGTTGAGTAAGCTGTGAGCTTTGACGGAAGGTCTTTCCACATTCATTACATTCATAGGGTTTCTCTCCAGTATGGATTACCTGATGTCGAGTAAGCTGTGAGTTCTGTCGGAAGGATTTCCCACACTCATTACACTCATAAGCTCTTTCTCCAGTATGAATTGTCTGATGCTGAGTAAGTCCTGCACTCTGGCGAAAGGTTTTCCCACATTCACTACATTTATATGGTTTCTCACCAGTATGAATTCTCTGGTGTACTGTAAGTCGTGTGCTCAAGCTAAAGGCTTTCCCACAGTCATTGCATTCATAAGGCTTCTCTCCAGTATGAATTGTCTGATGTTGAGTAAGCCCTGCACTCTGGTGAAAGGCCTTTCCACACTCATTACATACATAAGGTTTCTCTCCAGTATGAATTGTCTGGTGTCGGTTCAACTGTGAGCTCTGGCGGAAGGTTTTCCCGCATTCATTACATTCATAAGGCTTCTCACCAGTATGGATTCTTTGATGTTCAGTGAGCTGTGAGCTTCGTCGGAAGGCCTTCCCACATTCATTACATTTATAAGGTTTCTCTCCAGTATGAATTCTCTTATGCACAGTAAGTTGTGTGCTCCAGTGGAAAGACTTCCCACATTCGTCACATTCATAAGCTTTCTCTCCACTATGAATTCTCTGATGCTGAGTAAGTACTGTGCTCTGGTGGAAGGCCTTCCCACATTCGTTGCATTTATAAGGTTTCTCTCCAGTATGAATTCTCTGATGTTGAATAAGCTGTGAGTTCCAGCGGAAGGCCTTCCCACAATCATTACATTCATAAGGTTTCTCTCCAGTATGAATTCTCTGATGTTGAATGAGCTGTGAGCTCTGGCTAAAAGCTTTCCTACATTCATTACATTCATAAGGCTTCTCCCCAGTATGAATTCTCTGATGTATTCTAAGTTGTGTGCTCCGGCAGAAGGCCTTCGAACATTCATTACATTCATAAGGTTTCTCTGCAGCATGGATTCTTTGATAATCAATCAAGTCCGAAATATAACTGAAGGGTTTCTCACATTCATTATACTTAGACAAAATCTTCTTTGAGTAAAGTCTATTACATTTTCTTAAGTCTGAATACATCCTAAAGCTCTTTCTGTGTATATCATGTTTATGGAGACTCTTTCCTATGGACACTCTCTGTTGTGGAAAAAGGACTGGATCTAAACCGAAGCTTCTTCCACACTGATTATATTCTTGGCCTCTCACTTTACTGAGAGTTTTCCTTTGGGTGATTTTTAATTGTCCAGAATATTTCTTCTCATTGTCCCGCTGTCCCTCTAATATGACATTGCACTTCCGAGTTTCTCTCAACTTGGATCCACAGGAACTACTGTTTTTGAGTCTTTCTTGGGATGAGTCTTCCATAGAGAGGCCTTGTTTTGTAGCTGCCTCCTGGGTTTCACTGCTTGTCTCCTGATCTGAAAGAAATAAAAACTATAAATTCCCATGCTCCAGAAGTTGTATATGTAGTTTTCTCCTTCACCAAGAAAAACTGAGGCAGCTTGACAGTTCAGTGGACAGAGTTCTGGACCTGTAGTCAGGAAGACCTGAGTTCAAATCCAGTCTCAGCCACTTACTAGCTGTGTGACTCTAAATAAGTCACTAAGCCTCTGTGTGCCTCAGTTTTCTCATCTGTAAAATGGTGATAATGACAGCAACCTACCTCCCAGGATTGTTGTGAGTGTAAAGTGAGATATTTGCAAAGGGTTCTATATAAATAGTAGCAGTAATCCAATCATCATTATAAACCTGTCAAACTTTAAAGTGTAGAAAATAATAATTTGACCTAATATTGTGAGGAAAGCAATCCCTAAGCCCTTAAAGTTTATATATGTGAACTAGTACAGTTTTATAACTATTGACTTATACTGGAGTTCTTATTGCTGATGGCAGCTTTTCACTGTAACCTTGTGAGGCAGACAGGGGCTCTTTCTGCCACCCCACAGTACTTCTTTACCAAGTGAAGTCGACTTATTTTGAATAGTTCTAAAAGGCCAGACTAGAGAAAACAGAAACTCCAAAGAAGGCTAGTATTGGGTCAATATAATAATAATAATAAGCATAATAATATAAAGAATTAATTCTTCTGAGTTTTGGTTCCTACAAAAAATTGCTAAGGAACTCTCTTCCAATAATTACAGAAACTAGGAGAAGGTTTCAGCAACTTGCACTGAATGCATGGTCTTTGTTTTTCTGAAATGGCCAAGTGATGATCATCTATATATGTTTAAATAGAGAATGAAAGGAAAGACAGAATGTAGGGAGAGTGTATTTCAAAGGGCTCAGAGAGAAGATAAGAAGGATCCCAGTGATGAAATTCTACAAGGGAATTCAAGCCCAAGAGAGATAGGAAATGCTCAAGAATGAAATTCTTAAAAACCGAAGAGAAACAATTCTGATACAAAGATGGCACAGGGGAGACAGTACTTAAGATCCTGAGGGTGACTTCAGGAAAGTCACTTAAACTCTGTGTGCCTCAATTTCCTTCTCTGTAGAGTGAGGGGATGGACCTTGATAGCTTCTAAGATCTAGTTCTAAATCTAGGAATCTTTGAAGAAGGGGATTTGTCCAAACAGACCAACATGGATGCACAAAGAACTTGTGGATCCTCTTAAAATAGTAAAACACAAGTACAGAAGATAGCAGCAAGGACAAGTAACAAAAAACAGTAGAGAAAGGGAAGGGAATAAGCATTTACATATCACCTACCATGTGCCAGGCATTGTGCTAAATGCTTTATAAATGCTGTCTCATTTGATCCTCTCAACAACCCACCAAGAGAGGTGCTGTTGTTATCCCTTTTTACAGTGGAGGAAACTGAGGCAAACAGGGTTGAGTGACTTGCCCAAGGTCACACAACTAGTAAGTATCTGAGGCTGAATTTGAACTCAAGAAGATGAGTCTTCCTGACTCCAGGCCCCAGCACTCTATGCACTATGGTGCTCCCTAGCTGCCCACATCCACCATGCTGCCTAGGTGTAAATAAAATAAAAAAACACAATGTCCCGAAAGAGCGATGTTAGGATTGCTAAAGCCTAGAATGAGCTGAGGCTGGTGAAGAAAGCTAAAAGTTACAAAAAGGAGAAGGTTTTTTGCTTTATTAGGTAAAAGAGGAGGATCAAAGGATGAATTGGGCTTTTCAGAGATGGAAGGGACTTTAGGGGCTATCTCATCCAACCCAAACTGGAAAAAAAGTCCCCTGTTAAAGATCTCTTGGCAATTGGTCATAGAATTATTGCTCTACGCCTTCCAAGGAAGTGGAACTCATTACACGACTTCCACAGGCAACCTATTCCACTTTGGAATTTAACTGTAAGGATTTTTCCCTACGATCAAGCCTAAATTTGCCTCTTTGCCCTCCTAGGCCCCAACTACTCCTGATTATGCCTGAGTTCAAGAAGAACAAAGAAATTTCTTCTCTAGCCTTTGAGATTGTCGAAAACCGTTCTCATCTTCCTTGAGTCTTCTCTAGGCCAAGGCATCCATAGTTCCTTCAATTGGTCTGCCTATTGCAGAACCTTGTGGCCCTTTATCATTGGTCCCCCACTGGACAGTCTCCAATGTATCAAAACCCTTACTAATGTGTGTTGCCCAGAATTAAACATGACACTTCAGATGTGGTGTGACAAAGCAGACTACGGCTGGACCATTACCCCGTACTTCCAGAAGCAATGTCTCTTACAGGACACATGAGACTTCTTGTACGCCATACAGGCGTTAATCCATATGAAGCCTGCAGTTGACTAAAATCTACAGATCTTTTTCAAAGTGCTGTCAATTCTTGTCTCTCACAGCTTATACTTGTGAATTTAATCTCTCAACCCCACATTTAAGACGTTAAGATTTGTCCCTTGTAAATTTTATTTTGCTAGATTCAGCCCAATGTCTGTCATGACCTCTTTGGACCCTCTTTCTGTCATTCAGTGTGTTAACTATCTTCTGTAGCTTTGGGTTATCCACAAATTTGATAAACTAGCTACCTCTGCCTTTATCCAAGTCACCGGTAATAAGTGTCAAACAGCCAGGGCCCAGCACAGATCCAGGAGGGGGAGGGGGGAGCTGCACTAGAAGCTTCCTCCAAATTGACCTTGAAGCTTTAATGAGCACTTTGAGTCCAGCCATTCAACGAGGTCTGGTGCCTCTAAATGTACCATCACCTAATGCTCCATTTCCTCCCACAAGAAGAGTATGAGACATTTCATCAACTGCTTAGCTAAAATGTCGATGAATCAGATCTGCAGTATTCCCTTCACCTAACAGGTAAGTAACCCTGGCAGAAAAGCAAATGTGTGCAAAACAAGGCAGAGTTTGTTCTTCATGAATGAAGATTGGCTTTTTGTGCCCCACTCTTCCCTTTAAAAATTTTTTAAAATTTAAGTGCAAAAAGACAAAAAAGGAAACATTTTTACGTATACAGCACAACACAAAAAGATTCAATATGAAACCATGAATCTCCATTTCGTATGGTCTGCTTTTAAAAAGAAAAACCCCACTATGTAATAAATACTATACACATTGTTTTCAAAGCTACTCTCTGTACTTCCTTCTGAGTTTTCTTTTGTTCTCTGCTATGCACCTTTAATTTTTTCTCCCTCCCTTGCCACACTAAAGGTCACCATTAGATACAGAGATGTATGTGTATGTGTGCAAATACATATATTTATATGATACATACATATATGTATATGTGTGTATTGTATACATACATACACATACACACATACATATATATATATATATGTATATATATATCATACTAGATATACTTCTAATTATCAGTTCTTTCTCTGGAGGTGGATAGCATTTTCCTTCACAGATCTTTTGTAGTTGATTTGAGTATTTACAACACTCAAATAACTTAGTTGTCCACAGTTGTTCTTTGAACAATATTGCTATTACTGTATATAACATTCCTTGGTCCTACTCATTGCACTCTTTATTATTTCATGCAAGTCCTTCCATGTTTTTCTAAAATCAGCCGGCTCATCATTTCTTACAGCACAGTCGTGTTCCATCACAATCATATGCCACAATTTGTTTAGCCATTCCCCACTGATGGGCATCCCCTCAATGTCCAGGTCTTTGCCACCACAGAGAAAGCTGCTATAAATACTTTAGAACATAAAAGTTCTGTTCCTTTTTCCCTCATCACCTTGGGAAACAGACCTCATAGTGGTATTGCTGGGTCAAAGGGTATATACATAATTTTATAACTCTTTGGGCGTAATTCTAGATCGCTCTCCAAAATGGTTGGATCAGTTCATGGTTTCACCAACAGTGTATTAGTGACCCAATTTTTCTACATCGCCTCAAACATTTGTCATTTTCCCCTTCTACCATTTTTAGCCAATCTGATAGGTGTGAGATGATATCTCAAAGTTGTTTTAATTTGCATTCTTCTAATCAAAAATGATTTGGAGCACTTTTTTCATATGACTATATATAGCTTTGATTTCTTCATCCAAAAACTGCCTGTTCCTATCTTTTGACCATTTCTCAATTTGGGAAAGACTCATATTTTTATGAATTTGACAGAATTTTCTAGATAGCTCAGTTATAAGACCTTATCTGGGAAATTGTCTATAAACCCTGCCCCCTCCAATTTTCTACTTTCCTTCTAATCTTGGCTACATTTGTTTTATTTGTACAAAACCTTTTTAATTTAATGTAATCAAAATTATTGATTTTACACCTCACAATGATCTCTATTGCACTTATTCATAAAGTCTTCTCTGCTCCACAAGTCTGGTAGACAATATGTTCCATGTTCTTCTAATTTTCCTATGATGTTTCCCTTTATATCTAGGTTGTGTATCCATTTTGACTGTATCTTGGCAAATGGTGTAAGTCATCTAGTCAATGGCAGACCACTTTCCAGTTTTCCCAACAATTTTCTACCAAATAATGAATTCTTTTCCCAAAAGCTTAAATCTTTACATTTGTCAAACACAAGGCTACTATAATTATTTACTACGGTGTGTCACATGTCTACTCTGTGCCACTGATCTACCATTCCATTTCATAGACAGTATCACATAGTTTAGATAATTACTGCCTTGTAACATGGCTTCAGATCTGGTACTGCCACATATGCTCTCTCACAGCTTCCTCTGCAGGTATCTATCCTCATTTGAAGAACACCTCAGAGGCTACCTTCTATGAGGCCTTCCTCCTATGAGGCCTTCCTCAATCTCTCTCCTACTTGTAGCTACTCCACAGAGTTATGGACATGGTAGTAGTGATGGTCAGAGAAGGGAGTTCTGGTCTGGGAAATCCCAATAAGAACTAGATTTTACACAGTGCTCTAACATTTGCATAGCACTTCACAATTTGATCCTCACGATTCTAGGAGAAAGGTGCTATTATTCCCAAGGAAACTGAGGCAGAGAGAGATAGTAACTTGCCCAGGGTCAAAAAGCTAGCTCGTGTCTGAGGATGGATTTGAACTCAGGTCTTTCTGACTCCAGGTCCAGGGCCATGACACCTACCTTCCTCTAAACATGGTGAGCGGAGCCATAGGGCAGTCCACTGACAGACCCTTTTCAGCAGCAATGGTCAATTAGTCAGTCAACAAGCATTTGTAATGGCAGTATTCATTGTATTCCAATTATCAAAGCCAAGAGGCAGGAAAAGGAAGGGAGGGAATGTTTACAGCGGCAGGGCAGGAACTGGCCCAGTGGAGAGGGAGCTGTGTGGTCCCAAGGAGTGCTGAGCTTCTCCCAGGCAGGGGCTTAGGAGGGGGACAGGGCAGCACTTTGCTTTTCTGTCCTGGCACTCTCAGTACCTGTTAAATGACTCAGTGTATATTAAGCAGGCACCAGATAGCTTTTCCTTGAATTTTGTCAAGTAGATTTCTACCTATTTGTTCCTTGGGAAAAAGCAATTCCCACTGGGCTCTGGATGCAGGTGGGTCAGTACCATCTCTGCAGTGGGAATTCAGGTGCCTTGCTCATATCCCCAGACAAGGTCCCATTCTAGCCATGGATTTCAACACTATCTACTGATGTCAAATCTGCCTCTATGCATTAGGACCTTATTTGCTTTTGTCAAAAACCATCGTTCTTTTGCCAACTGACCTCTGAAGCCATGGGTTTTACTGCTGGTGGTATCATGGGTTCCACATGAAAGTCACCAGAAGCAGGGAGAGGTTGTCAGACCAGATGACTCTGAGAACTGATGGCCTTAGTCTAGATCATGTCCTGGAAGTAGGACTGGGAAAGACAAGATGGCTACTTGATGCCAGGTCAACAAGGGATGCTGGAGTCCCTCTCAGCAGCGGGTTGCCCACCACTACCACTCTCCTCGTCGTTTGAGGCAGCTACATGTACAGCCCGGCAGGCCTCAGAACACAAGGCACTCATATTCCCTGAGCTCTCAGCACATGATCTCAAGGTGATGACTTGGACTCCCATCTGTTCTTTAATCCTCCACCTTCCTCACGGAAGTGAGAACGGCCTTCTCTAATCTTCTTGTTGCCTCTGTGGAGCACTTCTCTCATGATTTCCAGGCAAACATCAATCTCCTTAAGAATGTGGAGAGGCCCAGCATCTTTTCGGACCTGTGGCCTGCAGTCCTAGGGGAAGTCAGAGTCCAAGTCCCGTAGGCACACTTGGAAGGTCTCTTGGCCAGCCCTCTGCCTGGCCCTAAGGCAGGATCAGGTCTTCCAAGAAGGCAGCAGTGAGAAGTCTTAGCAGAGCCCAATTCTTCAACATCACCCTCAGAAAACCAGAGGACACTGTCCTCTAAGAGGCAGAAATTCTGGAAATATTCAACAGAACACTTTTAAGAATCACTAAACTATGAGCCAACCTAAGAAAAGCCAAGAAACAATGAAAAAATTATTAATTAAAAGAAATAAAGGAAAAACGCCAGAAATGTACTAGAATAACAGGGCAAGAACAGCAGCTAAGCTAGAATTTTCTCAAGTTGAAATATGAATGGATAAAAACAGGCCAAAGGAGTCAAAGAAAGAAAATAACCTACTCTCTCCCCACTTAGCAACCACCACAAAAAAAGAAGCATGAGACAAAACCAGTCCATTGACAAGTATTCACTCAACACCTGCTCTGTGCTAAGTCCTGGGCTACCAAGAGAAATGAAGCAGCACCTGCCCTCAAGGAGCTGACATTCTACTGAGGCAGACACCAGGGACAGAGGAAGAGACAAAACACACAAGGGAAACTTTGGCTGGGGGAGGAGGCAGAGGAGAGGGAAGAGATCAGGAAAAGCTTCAAGTAGGAGACATCCCTCAGCAAGAGTTCTGAAGCAAACAAGAGATCCTAAGAGGCAGGGGGGACAAGGAGCATTCTAGGCAGCAGAGACAGACTACATATGCATGGACATAGGAGTGTCACATGTTAAAAACAGCAAGGGGTCAAGGTGGAGCCAAGATGACAGAGTGAAGGCAGGGACTAGCCTGAGCTCTCTCCCAAAATCCTCCAAATACCTTTGAATAATGACTCTAAACAAATTCTAGAGCTGCAGAACCCACAAAAAGATGGAGTGAAACAACTGTCCAGCCCAAGGTGGGCAGGAAACGTCTGTTGTACTGGGGTGAGAGCAGAGTGCAGTCCAGCACAGGTGCACCAGCACAGACCTGGCCCCAGCAAACCAGGGGCAGGCCTCAGGGTGACTGAATCAGTGACAGCAGTGGCAGCTTCCAGACGTCTCAGCCCACAAATGGTAAGGGGATCTGACAGTGTGTCAGAAGGAGATTTACAGGAGTCCCTTTGCTGGTACCAAGGGGCAGAACTTTGTTGTATTGCCTATACTTGGATCTGGATCCACTTCTAGGTCTTTTACCCAGGGTTAGAAGGAACACTAGCACAGCAGAGCTTGTGGGCACAGGGGAGCAGGGACCCTGGTCACAGTTCCAAGACTGAAAAGAGTACTTGTGGTCACTCACAAACCAGTGCACAGTATGGGAGAATAATAAACACACTTCTCCCTAGATCATACCTTGGAAGAAACAAAATCTTACAGGTACCCAGAATTACCTCTGAAAATAGCTGCACAAAAAACCTGAAGCTTGGAACAGTGGCCTCTCCACTTGGGAAGCAGAGCCCCACTACAGCATTAAGTTAAAAGTCAAGACAGTGGAAAATGAGCAAACAGAAAAAAAAAAAATTCTGGCCATAGAAAGGTACTATTGTGACAAGGAAGATCAAAACATACACTCAGAAGACAACAAAGTCAAAATTCCTGAATGCAAAGCCTTGAAGAAAAATATGGATTGGACTCAGGCCACAGAGGAGCTCAAAATAGATTTTAAAAACCAAGTAAGAGAAGTAGAGGAAAAATTGGGAAGAGAAATGAGAGTGATGCAAGAAAATCATGAAAAAGAGAGAACAGCCTAGTAAAGGAGGCACAAAAAAATTTAAGGAAAACAACACCTTGAAAAACAGAATAGACCAAATGGTAAAAGAGTTACAAAAATCCAATAAAGAGAAGAATGCCTTGAAAAGCAGAATTGGCCAAATGGGAAAAGATACATAAAAATTGTCTAGGGTCTTTTTTTTTAAATTATGGTTTTCAGGTATTCCAATAATTTTAAAATTATCTCTCCTGGAACTATTTTCCAGGTTAGCTGTTTTTCTAATGAGATATTTCACATTGTCTTCTATTTTTTTCATTCTCTTGGTTTTATTTCTTGATTTCTCATAAAGTCATTAGCTTCCATTTGCTCCATTCTAATTTTTAAGAAATTATTTTCTTCAGTGAGCTTTTGGGCCTCCTTTTCCCTTTGGCCAATTCTGCTTTTCGAGGCATTCATTGGCTCTTTGGACCTCTTTTGCCATTTAGGTCAGTCTAGTTTTAAAAGTGTCATTTACTTCAGCATTTTTTGGGGGTCTCCTTTAGCGAGCTGTTGACTCATTTTTCACGATTTTCTTGCATCACTCTTATTTCTCTTCCCAATTTTCCCTCCACTTCTCTTACTTGATTTTCAAAATCCTTTCTGAGCTCTTCCATGGCCGGAGACCATTTCATATTTTTCTTGGAAGCTTTGGATGTAGGAGCCTTGACCTTGTCTTTCTCTGGTTGTATGCCTTTATCTTCCTTGTCACTAAATGTATAAGAAAATACCTTTTCACCAAGAAAGTAACCTTCTATGGTCTTATTCCTTCCCCTGCACCCCCCCTCCAATTTTCTCATTTTCCCAGACAGTTACTTGACCCCTGAGCTCTTTGTTAAGTGGAGGGTGTACTGCCCCACACTTCAGGGGTTTTGTGCGGCTGTCCTCAGAGATATTTCTAGGGACCTGTAAATTTTCAGTCCCTCCAAAGTGGTATGATCAAAGGAGAGGTATCCACTCCTTTCCTGGCCTGCACTCTGGTCTGTGATCAGACCACAAGCACTCCCTTCTGCCTTGGAACTGCAAGGAGGACTCTCTCTCCACAGTCACCAGAAGCTCTTCCACTGATATCAGTGTTCCTCCTAGCCCCAGGATCGCCACCCAGGGCTGCAACTCAGATCAGCTGCTTCATTCCCACACCATCTGTAAGACAAGAGTTCCAGAAGCAAAACTGACCATAATCCTTCAGGGGAAAAAATGGATATTCAATGAAATAGAGGACTTTCAAGCATTCCTGATGAAAAGACCAGAGCTGAATAGAAAATATGACTCTCAAATACAAGATGCAAAAGAAGCACAAAAAAGTAAACAGGAAAGAGCAATCATAAGGGATTTCATAAGTTTAAACTGTTTATATTCCTACATGAGAAACTGATGTTTATAACTCCTAACAACTTTCTCATTATTAGAGCAGTTAGAAGGAGTATACATAGGCAGAAACCAGAGGTGTGAGTTGGATGTGATACTATGATTATCTAAAAAATAAAATAAAATTGAGGGATCAGAAAGAAGACTACACTGGGAGAAGGGGAAAGGGAGAGGTAGAATAAGATAAATCATCTGATGTAAAAGAGGCTGTAAAAGATTTTACAGTGGAGGAGGAAATATAGGAAACAGGAAGGAGAACTTCACATGAACCTTATTCTCATCAGAATTGGCTCAGAGAGAATAATATACACACTCAGTTAAATGTGGAAATCTATCTTACCATACAGAAAAGTAGGAAGGGAAAGGGATAAGAGAAGGGGAGAGAGGAAGCTAATAGAAAGGAAGGCAGTTTAGGAGAAGTAAAAGTCAGAAGTAAAACACCTCTGAGAATGGACAGGCTAAAAGGAAAGAGAGAATAGGATAAGTGGTGAAAATATTTTAGGATGGAGGGAAATACAGTGAGTTTCCCTGATAAAGACTTCATTTCTCAAACATAGAAAACTGAGTCAAATAAATAGAAATAAAAGCCATTCTTCAACTGATAAATGCTCAAAGGATATGAACAGGCAGTTTTCAAAGTAATCAATGCTATCTATAGTCATGTGAAAAATGCTCTAAATCACTATTGATGAGAGAAATGCAAATTGAAGCAACTCTGAGCTATAACCTCAAACCTGTCAGATTGGCTAATATAACAGAAAAAGAAAATGACAGAAGTTGGTGGGAATGTGGGAAAATTAAAATACTATTTCACTACTGGTGAAATTGTCTATGGGTTCAACCATTCTAGAGATTGGAACTATGCCCAAAGGGCCATAAAACAATGCAGACTTTGACAAAACAATACCACCACTCTATCCCACAGACAAAAAACAAAAAGGAAAAGGCTATTTTAGTGGCGGCAAACAATTGGAAATCGAGGGGACGTCCATCATGTGGGGAATAGCAGAACAAGTTGTTGTATATGATTGTGATGGAATACTACTGTGCTCTAAGACATGATGAGCAGGTTCCCCTCCGAAAAACATGGAAAGACTTACACGAACTGATGCGAAGTGAAATGAGCAGAATGAGAACACTGGACATAGTAACAGCAACATTGTATGAAGATCTGCTATGAATAACAGCTATCCTCAGCAATGCAATGATCCAAGACAATTCTGAAGGACTTAGGAGGAAAGGTGCTGTCCATCTCCAGAGAAAGAGCTTGTAGAGCCTGAATGAAGATTGAAGACACTTTTTCTTTATTTTTCTTGGATTTTGGGTCTGTGTTTTCTTTCACAGAATGACTTACATGGAAATGTGTTTTGTATGACTATACATGGATAACCTATGTCGACTTGCTTGCCTTCTCAATGAGGGAGGGAGGGAACGAATTTGAAACTCAAATTTTGAAAGAAAAAAAAAGACCGTTAAAACTGTTTTTACATGTAATTAGGAAAAAATAAAATATTAAATATGATTTTTAAAAAACAGCAAGGGGCCAGTTTGGTTGAACCAAAAAGTGTAAGAAAGGAAATAATAAAATGAAGTTGAAAAAAAAAACAGGTTGGGGCCAGCGAAGGACTTTAAAAGCCAACTAAAGCTTATATTTGATCCTGGAGATAAGAAGGCATTAAAGTTTATTAAATAAAGTACTAACACATTAAGAGCTGTGCATCAGAAAAATTATTTTGGTAGATGTGAGGGAGTGGGGAGAGACTTGAGGAAGACACACCATCAGCTACTGCAATAGTCCAAGTATGAGGTGAGGAGGGCCTGTATCTTGGCAGTGACCATGTTAGTGGAGCAAACGGGATGCATACAAAAGATGTAGTGAAGGTCAAACACAAACCCCTCAGGATTTGGCGATTGATTGTTTGAGTAGGTGAGGGACAGTAAAGGAGAAATCAAGAGGGAAATTAGCCCAAGGGAACTCAGGACAAGATGATGGAGACTATAAACATGACAACGATAGATTCTATGAATAGGAGAACTATTTTACTAGAAGACAAAAACAGCCCAAGAAACAGCACAGAACGGGGGAAAGAAAAGCTAAGAAATTACTCCAGAGAGAAAACTGATGTCTCTAAGTGCAGACTGAAGCATATTTTTCCCTCCATGTTTTGGGTGACTTTAATGCCAGAGTAGGCAAAGACTATCAGACATGGCAGGGAGTCCTTGGGAGCAGTGGAGTCAGAAACAGCAACAGCACTGATCACTTACTACTGAAAACTTGTGCAGCTCATGACCTTCTCTTCACCAACACTGTCCTCCATTTACCTAAATGCAATAAAACTTTGTGGATGCACCCTCGCAGCAAACATTGATATTTAATAGACTATGTCATTGTAAGAAGAGACAGACAGGACGTGAAAGTGATGCAGAGTGCTGGACTAATTACATATATCTCCTCTCCAAACTAAACACTGGCATTCAACAAAAGTAGTGGCTCCAAGGCAAGACAATTACTAAAGAACCTAATGTCAACAAATTAGAGCTCTTCTCTGAGCAGGAACAGTTTGTTGCTAACTTGGAGGGAAAGTTGAGCCAACTTAGAGTTGGCAACAGTGGAGCCGAAAAGGAGTGGGCAGCTTTCAGAGATTTGGTGTATAGCACTGCAATTGCTCATCTGGGTCAGAACACTCACAAACATAAAGGCTGGTTTGATGATAATGAAGGGGAAATTCAGAAGCTGCTAACTGAAAAACAAGAACTCCACAGGGTTTACCAGCAGGATAGTTCACCCACGTCTATGGAAACAGCATTTAATTTTATCAAAAGTACAAGCAAAGCTTAGAGAGATGCAAGATTTTTGGCTCAGTAAGAAGGCAGATGAAATTCAATTTTACCCTGATAGTAACAATCCACAGTGCTTTTATAATGCCCCGAAGGCTATTTATGGGCCAAAGACCTACAGGACATCTCAGCTACTCAATGCTAATGGAGCCACATTGGTTAGGGATAAGGAGGTGATCCTGGAGAGATGGGCTGAACACTTCCATAGTGTTCTCAACAGACCTTCATTAATCAATGCTGAAGCCACGGACCGTTTACCTCAGATTGAAGTCAATCCCTCCCTAGCTGACGTTCCAACAGAAAAAGGGTTTCAATGCCATTAGGCTCCTCTCCTGTGGCAAAGTGTCTGATGCTGATTCTATTCCAGTTGAGATTTACAAGGCAGGGGGTCCACTATTCATACAAAAGATGACTGAAATTTGCTAGGCTATACAGCAAGAGGGATTTATCCCCCAGGAATTCAAAGATGCCTCCAGGAAGGAAATAGGTTGTCATGTGACAATCGGGGGAAAGGTGTCTCTCTTTGCTGGCAAGATGTTTGCCAGAGGCCTCCTAAATAGGCTGACCCTTCACCATTGTGGCTTCAGAAAGGGCCACAGTACAGTCAATATGGTGTTTGCTGTCCAACAACTCCGGGAGAAATGCCAGAGACAGAAGTCTATTTACAAAATTCATTGATCTATGAGGGCTTGTGGAAGATCATGGCAAAATTTTGTTGCCTGGAGTTCATCAGCATTGTACATCAGATTCCCAATGGCGTACTTGCATTAGTTCTGGATAATGGACGACGCTCTCATGCTTTCCCAGTAACAGATGCAGTAAAGCAGGACTGTACGCTTGCTCCCATGCTTTGTAGCATGATGTCATTGGCAAAAACGGCATCAAGGTCAGCTACTGCACTGATGGTAAATCCACCTTAAAAAGGCTACAAGCCAAGACCAAAGTGGAGGGAGTGTTGGTGCATGACTTTTTGTTTGGAGATGACTCTGCACTCAACGCAGCCTCCGAAGCAGAGATGCAACAAGATATAGATCCATTCTCTGCTGCTTATGCTCACTTTGGCCTAACAATTAACACCAAGACACAGGTGCTCCATCGGCTGCCGCTACACCATCCATACGTTGAACAGCAAATGGAGAAGTTCTGAATGCTGTGGATAAGTTCACTTACCTTAGTAGTGTACATTCCAGGGATGTACACCTTGATAATGAGGTCGACACATGCATTGCCAGAGCTAGCTCAGTGTTTGGGAGGCTCCAAAGGAAAATATGAGAGAAGAGGTATTAGACTGACTACCAAATTGAAGGTCTACAGAGCTGTGGTGCTGACCTCACTGTTGTATGCCTGGGAAAGCTGGACAGTCTACCAGCGCCGTGCCAGGAAACTGAACCACTTCCATTTGAATTGTCTTAGGAAGATTCTGAAGATTTCCTGGCAGGATAAGGTGCCAGACACTGAGGTCCTTACTCGAACTAAACTGCCAAGCATTCAAATTCTGCTTCAGAGAGCGCAACTCTGATGGGCTGGCCACACTGTTCAAATGTTTGCCTAAAAGACTATTTTGTGGAGAACTCGGGCAAGCATTCACATGGTGGTCAGAAGAAGGAATATGAGGACACTCTCAAAGTCTCTCTTAAGAACTTTGGATTTGATTGTGTGACGTGGGAGACATTGGCACAGGACTGCTCAGCATGGCGTGCCCCCATCAGAGAAGGTGCTTGCTCTATAAGGAAGGCAGAATTGAAACAGCTCAAAGGAAGTGCAGGATGTACAAGTTTGGAGTATCCACCCCAAATGTTCACACAGACTATTTGTGCCTGACCTGTGGTAGAGCATTCCGAGCTTGTACTGGCCTGATCAGCCACAGTTGAACACACTGAAACTTGACTCCGACACAGAGACGCCATTTTGGCCAAAGGACAACAACCAACCAACCAGCCCCCATCCAAGTGATTTTCCTAAAGCAAAGGTCTGACTATGTCATACTCACACAACAAACTCTAGGATCCCATATAAATTCTCCACTTGGTATTTAAAGCTCTTTGCAACCAGGTCATTCCGATCTCCCTGGGTTTTTACACATTTCTCTCCACGTGCCATCATACTAACCCGTGCTCCATCTCTGGTGCTGGCCATCTGCCATGCCTGGAATACTCTCCCTCATCACCTCTGCCCCTTAACTTCCTTCAAGATTCAGCTCAAATCCCACCTTCCTCATGAGCACTTTACAAGTAACGCTGAACTAAAAGTGCCTCTCCTACGTAAATCACGGCCCGCGTCTTCTCGATGGATCTTGAATGCACATGGTTCTATGCACATGGTTTCTCTTACTGGACTGAGCTCTGTGAGAGCAGGGGCTGTTTTTGCCTTTTTTTGTGTCCCCAGACCTTAGCACAGGGCTTGGTACACAAGTTCTTAGTGAGCACATGTGGAAAGGACTCTTTAAGCCTAAAGAACTTGTAGGAAAACTGAGAGAGTTTGGTAGAAAATCACACCAGCTTGTGGATACTGTATAACCTAAAGGCTGCTGGATGACACAGTGGGCCTGCAATCAGGAAGATGCTTCCTAGCTGTGTGACTTCAGATGAGTCGCTGAACCACCGTCTGTCTCTGTTTCCCCATAAGTGAATGAAAACGCTAACAGCACTTACCCAGCAGGTCTGCTGTGAAGCTCAAATGAGATGTTTGTTAAAAACTTTGAAAACCTGAAGGCTCCATGTAAATGGGAGCCATTACTATTATTATGACATAATAGGCCGTGACAAGGTAATCAATCTAAATTTAGAAAGTGACATTGTAAAAATACTAAAGAGGAACAAGAAGAAATAGCTTTCACAACTAGTTAGTTGTTAGCAAGCAAGGGACAGATGAGAATCATAAAAGACAAAACAAAAGGCCTTCCAAAATGATAAATGTGGGAGAAGATGTGGGGAAATTGGAATGCTAATGCATTGTTGGTGGAGTTGCAAACTGATCCAACCATTCCGGAGAGCAACTTGGAGTTGTACCCAAAGGCAAACTGTGCATACCCTTTGACCCAGCACTAGGTCTGTATCCCAAGGAGATCATACAAATGGGGGAAAGGACCCACATGTACAAAAATATTTATAGTAGCTCTTTTTGTGGTGGCAAAGCATTGGAAATTGAGGGGATGTCCATCAGTTGGGGAATGGCTCAACAAATTGTAGCACATGGATGTCATGGAACACTATTGCTCTATAAGAAATTTTGTGCAGGCGGATTTCAGAGAAACCTGGAAGAACTCACACGAACTGACACTGAGTGAAGTGAGCAGAACCAGGAGAACATGGTACACAGTAACAGCAACATGGTGCAATGACCAACTTTGATACACTTAGCTCTTCTCAGCAAGACAATGATCTAAGACAAGTCCAAAAGACTTATGATGGCAAATGTTACCCACATCCAGAAAAAGAACCATGGAGACTGAATACAGATCAAAGAATACCATTTTCTCTCTTTTTTGTTTTGTTTTTTCTTTCTTGTGGTTTTCACTTTTGTTCTGATTCTTCTTTCACAATATCACTAATGTGGAAATACGTTTAATATCATTGTACATGTATAGCCTATATCAGATTGCATGCTGTCTTAGGGAAGGGAGCGGAGAATGAGGGAGAAAACATTTGGAATTCAAAATCTTATGTGCTAGAACTTTTTTTAAAAATCCTTTAACAAAAATTCTTCAAATAAATAAGCTCTGATTTTGATACCCAGGAACTAAAATAAATAAGGACCATAATAAATGGTTTTTTTTTAAAAAGGCTTTTGCACAAAGTCAATGTTGCTAGAAATAAAGACAAATGTGGAAAAAATTTCCTTCACGTATCTCTGATAAGCATCTGTTATTCAAGATATATAAGTAAATGACACAAATTTACAAGACCATGATCTATTCAGCAAGTTCAAAGGATGTGAACAAATGTTTTTCAAAAGAATTGTCAAGTCTTATGAAAGGCTGTTCCACGTCACTAACAGGAGGAATGGAAACTCTAAGGTTTCCCATTACAACCAAACCTGGGGCATTGACACGATGGAATGATCAATGCTGGCAGGTCCTTGGGAAGACAGGCCCATGCTAATGTTGGCCAAGTTGTAAAATGATCAAACAATTCTGAAAAAACTCAGGGCAATTACATGAGAAAAGTTACTAACTGTCCCCATCTTTGACCCAGCAATCCCATCCACACATACCCCAAGAAGGTCAAAGAGAAAGACCCCATCTCTAAGAAAACATGCTTAAGAGCATGGACCTAAAAACTAGATGAGTGCCCAGCGGTAGGAACATCACTGGGCCACAATGGGAAAGGAGCCCCCGGGGACAGAGCCAGCAGGCATCAGCCAAGGACAAGGTCGATGGAGCAGGCCATCATCAGGAGAGAAGACGAGCAGGGGTAGCTACGTGGGAGGTGAGACCAGCAAGAAGCAGCATTCCATGCGCAGCCCCTGCCTCCCCGCCTCCGGCCTCAGCTCAAGGTCTGAACAAGGGGGCCCCACATGGGAGCTCATCCAAACTGGGCAGGGCTGACTTGGGCACCTCACCCCTCCCTAGAAGATCTGATAGACCTGATGGACAGATGCGTGGTGTTCAAAGGAAGGTAGAGAGGCTGGTATGATCCACACATTCCAGAACACAGGATTACATTGGCCAAAAAACAGTCAAAGGCAAAGATGACTCATGAGGATTGAGAAGCTGCCCCCACCCCTTGACAGATATGATGAGAAGAGGTGGAGACAAAAGATGACAAACCCTGGTGCCTGCCCTCCTAACAGGGAGACAACAAACGAATGTGCACAAACAAGCTCTATTCAGAATAAATGGGAGAGAAGCAGCGCAGAGAAGGCAACAGGAGGGCCGGGAGGCTTACTAAAACAGGTGGAACTAAGGGGTGGATGAGGGGGCACGGGGGAACAGTCTGAAGGATGCAGGAGCCCGGGGTCACTGGATGGAAGCACATGGGATGGGGAAAGGAGGAGGGGGCAGGGATAGGAAGGGCTCTGAAGGCCAAGCCGACCACAGTGTCTTTGCTCCTGGAGGCCACAGGGAGTCACTGAAGTTTACTGAGGAGGAGAGGGATGTGATCAGACTGGTGCTTTAGGAAATCACTTTGAGTGGAGCATGGGCTGGAGAGGGGGAGACAGAGGCAGGTGGACCTCTAGCAGCCGCCACCAGAGTCCAGGCCTGAGGTGAAAAGGGTCTGCACCAGGCACGGAAGGAGCTTGCTGGTGGCTTTTAAATGTCAACAAAAAATAAAGGACAGAGAAGACCAAGGACACTGTTCCTGTTTTCTTAAGGTGACTAGTGAGATGGCAGTGAGACGGGAAGTGGGGCAGGCACAGAGACAGGGCAGAAGAAGGGCATTATCCGCTGAGCCTAGAGGGGTGCAGAAGGAGCCACACCTGGGAGGAGACTGGGTGAAGGGGACAGGAGGCGGAGGAAGGGAGGAAGGAGGAGGGAAGGAGGGAGGCAGGAAGGAGAGAGGGAGAGAGGGAGGAAGGAGAGAGGGAGGGAGGAGGGAAGGAGGGAGGAAGGAGAAGGGAGGGAGGAGGGAAGAAGGAAGGGAGGGAAGAGGGAAGGGAGGAAGGAGAGAGGGAGGGGGGAGGAGGGAAGGGAGGGAAGACGAGGGGGGAGCAGGAGGGAAGAGAGAGGGAGAAGGGAGGGAGGGAGGAGAGAGGGTAGGAGGAAGGAAGGAGAAGGGAGGGGGGAGCAGGAGGCAAGAGGGAGGGAGGAAGTGGGGGTAGCAGGAGTGAAGAGGGAGGGAGAAGGGAGGGAGGGAGGAGGAAAGGGAGGGAGGGAAGGAGGAAGGAGAGAGGGAGGGAGGAGAGAAGGAGGGAGGGAGGAGGGAGGGAGGGAGGGAGGAAGGAGCAGGAGGGAAGAGGGAGGGAGAAGGGAGGGAGGGAGGAAGGAGAGAGAGAGGGAGGAGGGAAGGAGGGAGGGAGGAAGGAGAGAGGGAGGGAGGAGGGAAGGAGGGAGGGAGGAGAGAGGGAGGGAGGAGGGAAGGAGGGAGAGAGGGAGGGAGCAGGGAGGGAGGAAGGAGAGAGGGAGGGAGGAGGGAAAGAGGGAGGGAGAGAGGGAAGGAGGGAGGGAGGAAGGAGAGAGGGAGGGAGGAGGGAAGGGAGGAAGGAGGGGGGAGCAGGAGGGAAGAGGGAGGGAGGGAAGAGGGAGGGAGGAAGGAGAGAAGGAGGGAGGAGGGAAGTGAGGGAGGAGAGAAGAAAGGAAGTAGTGGACACCTACCAAGAGGTGCCCCTCACCCCCCAGCCTGGGCTGCTCTGAGGAGAGCTGCCTGGATCCCCCCACAAACGGCCTTGGCTAGGTCTAGGCTGCGCCTTTCTGGTCTGACTCACCTGCACGATGGCCTCTCTGGACTCTGCCTTCTAGTGTCCAAGGTCCTTCGCCTCGCTCCAGCAGGCCCATCACATCTGGGCTGGACGCTGCCAGTCCTGCTCAGTGGAAATGAGCACGTGCTGGGGACAGAGCCTGTTCAGGCAGCCCCAGCCCTTTCCTCTTGGGGACAAACGGCTATGCCAGGATGCGCTCCCAGGAAGGGGAGCAGAGTCCC
The DNA here is from genome assembly GCF_011100635.1 of Trichosurus vulpecula. NCBI lineage: Eukaryota > Metazoa > Chordata > Mammalia > Diprotodontia > Phalangeridae > Trichosurus > Trichosurus vulpecula. The sequence continues at coordinate 2,027,275 of NC_050573.1, forward strand.
TGCTGAGGGCGTGGGCATCTGGGAGGACTTTAGATTTCTGCACCAGGACTTCTGGGGAGAATGGAAGGGAAGAGAGGGGGTGAATCGGCCCCGGGAGATCCTGAGCACCGGGGCGGCCGTCCTTACCCAGGCACACCAGGTTCCTGTAGTTCTCCAGCATCACACTCCGGTATAATTCCTTCTGGGCAGGGGTCAGCTGCTCCCACTCCTCCACGGAGAAGTCCACTGCCACGTCGCTGAGCGTCACCACCGCCTGCAAGATCAAACCCCAGCGCTCTCTCAATGGCCAGCTCTGATCAGGGCGTCCACCTCCGACAAAACAGGGGCCACTCACATGAGGGAGGGGATCCCTGTGGGCGACGCCAGTGTAAGCGCTGCTTTGCCTGGGCCTCGTATTTTGTTCGAGGCTTTCTTGCTGGGCGCCCTGGGGGCGCGGGGAGGGTGTGCAGACCACTGCCTTGCCTCTCTTTCTCCTGTGGGCGCCGGCGCCCCTTTCCTGGTTCTCCGGCAGCTGCACAGTTGCCTGCATCCCACTCTCACACTGAGTCGAACCCTAGACCGGGGCTTTGGAGGATCCCCTGGAGACTGCCCATCCTCGCCAAGTCCCACCGTGGCCCCGTATACACGCGAGCACATGCAGAAATCCAGCGACGTAACATTGGAGCGGCATGTGCGTGTAGAAATGGGAAGAGGCGCATGGAGAAGGGGTGCCTGAGCTGAGCCTTGAAAGAAATGAGGGGGCCCAGAGGTAGAGGCAAGGAAGGGGGTGCTGCCTGGGATGGAGAGTTCTGAGCCTGGGCACTGGGTGCGAGCTCTGCCCCGACTTCTCAGAGGCCTGCCAATGAGCCCGCACAGGGGTCTCTCCCGAGCGTCTGCCTGGGGGGCTGAGAGGGTGCCTGTGGAGCGCTCTTACTGACTAGGGGCACAGATGAGTCCCTGACGTTGGCCCCGCGGAGCTGACCGCTGTCTCATGCACATGCTGCCCTCACAGTGTCCGGCTGCAGCCTTGGCCCCGGCCTGCCTGGCGTCCACCTCAGCCCTGAGGCTGAGCGACCCGTGCTGAAGACTCAAAGCCCCTTGACATGCCCAGGACCTGCCTGGGAAGGGACCCCTCCATCTGACACATGGGGAAAACGAGGCGTCCAGAGTCACAGGATCCGAACCTGGGTCCTGTGGCCGCTCAAACTTGCCTGACGGTAGGAGGGCTGGAGTCTGGGATCAGGATACCCACCCAGCGGAAGGATGGACAATGACCAATCCGGCCTCATCCTCCTCATTTGTGGGTGTGTGTGGGGGGGCGCCCCCTCCTCGGGGCCTCAGGGGCTTCCTGGCATACCTGTCTGCACAGTCAACTCAGTACCAAGCCTGGACGCGCCCCCCGGCCTCAGTCTGCCCGCCCAAGATCCCAGAGGGGGCTGCTCACCTGGAGGGTCCCGGGGGCCATTCCCGCCTCTTCCTCCTCCTCTTCTTCCTCCAGGCTGCCAGGACTGGGCCAGGGTGGACAGAGACAGCAGGCTGTGCTTGCATTCACTCCTTCCTTCCTTCATTCATTTATACATGCATTCATTCTGCAGCAGGCCTGGGAGACAAGACAAAAGAAAACCAGCCCACCCTCAGTTAGTCAATCAACAAACTCCTGGTAGCATCCTCCCGGGCAGGGGCCTCAGACACCCGCAGAGGCTGCCCGGTATGGGGTGGGGGGGACCAGGGGCCCCCGGACCTCTGAGCACGTCCTGCAGAGGGGGAAGGTCCCTAGGCGCCTCTTTCTGCATCGCCTGCACCTGGTACACAGCAGGTGCTTAATCGGTGCTGACTGGCTGGTCAGCAGGGGCTGGCCTGGGGCTGCCCCAAGGCAGCTGGAGGGAATTTTCCCACCAGGACCTCCTTGAGCTGGGCCCAGAAGGAAAAGGAGGCTTTGGGATGGGGGGGGGGGGGAGACGGCCTTTGGGGGAGGAGGTAGGTGCTGAGTCCCGGCTGCGGAGCCTTGAATGCCTAGCCAGGAACTGGAGACTAAGGAACTGAGGAGCCACAGGGCACGTGAGAACAAGGCAGTGACCACAGGCAGGAGGGGAGGGGCGGTATCAGACAGAACATCCCGGCAGGGGCGCCACTGATTGGCTGCCTGGCCACGCCCCCCGGTGACCGACCAATGGGAGCGCTCGCTGGTGGAGGGGGCGGGCCCAGGGCAGATTGCGCACGCGCAGCCTTACCTTCACCTGCGCTTTCCTCCCTCCCAGAAAGCAGCAGACCCAGGCCTGCAGCGGCCTGTCCCTGCGCATGCCCCAGCCTCCGGCCCTCATGCCTCACTCACCCGGGCACGGGACGCGGGACTCAGTCCTGGCGGCGTCGGCTGCGGCAGAGCCCAGGAGGGCGCGCACCAAAGACTGGCCGCCGGAAGCGGAAGTGATACGTGTCCCGGTCTCGCCCTCTCTGAAGATGAGGTCATTGGTGCGTAAGACCTTATGGGAAATGTAGTTCGGGCAGTGAGGCAAGCCGCTCAGAGCGTGAAGGCGGACAACCTCCCTTCCCTCTACCCCGCCCCGCCCCCCTTCCCGGACAGTGGTGGACACCTCTCCGGGAGCAGCTGGGTCTGGTCCCCAAGTCCCACTTCCCGTGCTTTGTCCCTCGTGCTGCCCCAGGTGTTCCCAGGGCACGTCTGACGGCCTCTTCCACTTTTACTGGGGTTCAGGGACCCCCTCCCCCCAGAGCAGCGTCCCTGCCCCCACTTCCCTCTCTGACCCCAGGATCGTCTTCTGTCACCATCCTCCCCTGATCACGCCCAAGACGGCGTCCCCCAGGGCTCCGTCCTCCCCCTCTATCCCACCTCATCAGGCCCCCGTGGATAGAATTGTTGGGGTTGAAGGGAAGTTTCAGGGACCCTCCCCCAAAGACCGCAGCGCCCGACAGGGTCGTGTGCAATGAGGTCACGGACTCAGGCACCTTGAAGTCAAGGTGCCAAAGGTTTGTTGTTTCTCTGTTGTAGGGAGCAGCCCCTGAGGGAACCTGCCTCTTAACTGGAATGATGCTAAAGTTTCTCTAGGAAAAGCCGTGGTTCATCCGGCACATGCGCTGATCAGGTGATGACCTACAGCCTGGGTCACCGGCCTCCTTCCCCACTGGAGAAGGGGCTTCTCAGGTTGTACTTTCAGTCTCTTCCGTCTGTGGCAAGACAGTGCGGTGAGCTGCAGTCTATCGGCCCCTGGATTGAATCAATAGCCGATAATTCTGTGGTTACACAACAGTGTTTAGAGGTGAGTTCCTTCAGAGGCCAGCTTGTTCTTGTGAAGGGGAAAGATAGTTTGTTTACTGTGCCCCACTCTGGGGAGAAACTTGTCAGGGATGGTGTTTTGAAGCTAGGGAGAAATGTGATCTTGGAATTGGGGTCCAAGCACAAGCACCCAATCAGAATGATCTGCTCTGGGCTGATGCCTTTCCTGCCCCAGCCGCTCTGCTGACCTCCAGTATACCCCTGGAACTCCACCTTTTCCCCACCTCCAGCCCCTTCCCTTCTCTGTCACTATCTAGCCCACCCCCACCCTCTCAGGTGCCCAGGCTCCCAACCCAGGAGTCATCCCCCAAATCCAATATGGCACCAACACATGTCAATGTCACCTCTGCAACATCTCTCCAACAAGCCCCCTTCTCTGATGCCCCAACCCTGGTGCAGGCCCTCAGCTGGACTACTGCAGTAGCCCCCAGGGTGAGTGGTCTGCTTGCCTCAAGGCTCCAGTCTGTTTTTCCATTCAGTGACCAAAGTGCCTCCTAAAGTAAAGGCCTGACTGTGTGATTCCCTACTTGATAAACTCCCCTGGCTCCCCATTGCCATAACTAGCAAGTAGAGAAGGTTCTATCTGGCATTCGAAGCCCTTTGTAACCCTGCCCCCCCCCTCCTTTTCCAATCTTCTCGAACTCTACACCCTTGAACACTTCCCCTTTGAGCCAGTGACACTGGCCTCCTGGCTGTTCCACCAAGACCCTCCATCTCAAGGCATCCCCCATGCCTGCAATACTCTCCATCCTTCACAAATATTCCTCAAACTAGAACTCATACTCCCTCATTTATAAAATTTAAAAACTAATTAGATGTATCGACTTATATGACAACCGTTACATCTTGGTAAATCTTGAAAATGCCTGCAATATGTCCATCGCTCGTTTTACGTGTTGGCGCTGAGTCTGCAACACTGTGACAAATTCGTTAATTCATCAGGAAACCACACTTGTATCACGTTGGATATTAAGCATACTTTTGAAAAAGTCAATTTTCCCAAGATCTTAATTTTAGCCCACAGGATTTTGAAAAACTTTATTTTCCTTTTAAACCGGAATACCAAATGAAATGAGTATTTCCATATGCATAATAGAACAGAAAAAAGGAGTGTCCCTCAAACCGCAGGTGATTGTTGGTAGTGCTTGCCTTTGGGGACTAGAATACATTCAACCTTTAGCTTTCAGAGCTGTCTGCTTATCTCTTGCCCAAAATTCTCTGCGTCAAAAGATGCTTTAATGGCCCTCTTTTTGATTTTTGTAGCCCTATGCCTTTTTCCTTCCTACTCTCACCCCCTCCCCTTCCTTCATTTACGAATGATTAAAGCACTTCAAAGCACCATCCCCACCTTTGAGCTTTACTGCACTGCAATCCCTCTGCAGGAAATAGAGCTACCAGAATCTCCAATGTGAGCACTGGGCTATTCTTTTCCTTAAAGTCGCTGTATTCTGCTGAAGCAAAGATGGCAGAGTACACTGAACGCTTACGACATTCCCTCCAAACAACTTTAACTCCTCATATCAAACTTTGGAGTGGCGGAATCAACAAAAGGTCAGGGACACAATTTTCTAGCCTAAGACAACTTAGGAGGTCAGCAGGAGAGATCTGTACCACCAGGGTGGGGGCCATGCTGAAAGCAGCACCAGCAGTAAGCCTTGAAAATGGCTATACAACATTGTGCAATGACTGACTTGGATGGACTTAGCTCTTCTCAGCAGTGAAAGGATCTAAGATGACTCCAAAAGACTCGTGGTGGAAAATGCTATCCAGACAAAGGACTAGGGAGTCTCCATGAAGGTCAAAGCATACAGACTTACAGCTAGGGTTTGGTGGGGGTGGGGGTACATGGGAAAGCCTGATTTTTTCCCCAAAAGTCAAAGACTCCCCATTTCCCTAGAAAGCTAGATCACCAAACTATTAAATGTGGAATTACTTATAAGGCATCACTCAACAGTAGTGATGCCCAAGAAATTTCCCTTCTCTGGGTGGAAAGCTAGACTTTGGGATCATGGTGCTGGGGAAGTGAAGATTCCCTTTCTCTACCCATGAAGCTGGGGTTCAGAAAGGTTCTACATGAACACTCTTCTTGGGTAATATGGGTAAAGGCAATTGGCATGAAGATTCATGCTTTCACAAGGAATCCTATTTGTGTTCTGATGTGCATAGAATATTCTCTGGCGTTGATGTTCAGGATATTTTTTTTTAATCAAGAAGTTCTTGCCTATTAGTATGATCTTCCAGGTTTGAGGGGTAGTGCCTGGAAAATGGACATACTGCTGAGGCCACGGGCATCCTCTTCTAAGTTCATAGTTGGTCTGTTTGGGGAATGGGTCCTTGGCACACATCAAGAACCTTCAGCAGCCTTAGACACTGACTGTTACCTGGATGGCCAGATTATACTAGACAGTTTCTCATAATTAAAGAATGAAACACTGAATCATCATTGTAGGTAGCTTCTAGCTTGTGATGGGACACCTGTCTATAGTGGATACTAACAACCATACTGAGAATGGCCTTGGCGGAAGCTACCATTTTCTTGGACTGGGCTGGGGCTTAAGTAGCTGGGATGGAATGGGGTACAAAGCTTCCCAGTAAAGTTTCTTACAAAAGTTACAAAGGTCGGGGCGGGGGGAGCCTATTGAAATAGGTTATAAGCAGTCCATCTACTTGAAAGAAGATATTAATACTTAACATGCAGTACAAGTATTTCTTCAACTTAACAAGGGAAATTTTGAAACTGTGGCTTGCACTAGTAATTTCAGGATTAAGAAAAAAATGGAGCCGATTCCACACAGGAAGCTGACCCACCACAGCTTTATTAAGTCCTTGAGGCATGAAGTGGACTGCAGCAGTCACACAAGGCACTGGCCAAAAAACGACCACACAGAATACGAGGTGGTGTTGTTTTTAAATAGCTCTCTCTAGAAGAAGAAACACTGTTACTAAATGAATTTTTTGGTTTTGGTCTGGATTTGTCATTTGATAAGTGTTTGGGGAACTCCCACCAAAGATGTGGTCTTCTTCTTCCATGTAGTTTTAGACAGCTGTTCGGGATGCTGGAAAGTGGTTCGATGACTGTTAACAGGGCAGACATTAGTATGGGTCAGAGCACAACCTGAGTCCAGCTCGTCCTGACAACAAGGCCGAACTTCTGATTACATCATGTATGCTATGGTGAATCTCATGGACTTGTTATCCTTGCTTACTTCTATTTGATGAATTTGCATGTTTAATGCCGTGCTCACCTCTGGCTTAAGAAGCAACTCAAAACCCCCTCTCTTGATCAAAGTCCATCTTTTTTATTCATGGTTAAACTCAACCTTGTGGGTTGAAGTGCAAAACAATTTTCTTTGCTTTTCAGAATATTCAAATTTTCTCTTTTCTTTTCCTATGAACAAGATATAGTTGTGTGTTAGACTATTTTTCCTCAGTTTCCTGTTTAAAAGATTTGTTTAATGGTGAAATTCTGAAGCTTGACTGAGACATTTCTCAGGGAGTCATACTTAGTTTAACTTATTTGGCAGTCTATGATTTCTGTTTGTACCTTGCCTTCTATTTCTAGGATGTATGGGCATTTTTCACTATGATTTCCTAAAATAACAAACTTTTATTTCATTTTTTTCTAGAAGACTTGTAATTCAGATGATCATTATACATTCTATTGTCAAGATTAAGCATCTTATTGTATACAGACGTCAACATTCTTTCAATTATACCATCTTTTGATTTTGTTCTGAAAATAATTCTTTTACCTCTGCCTTGACGAATTTCAAATGTTTTGCTCTCTTTTTTTTTCAGAGAGACTTTCAGAGTTCTCTGGGGAGATTCCCCATGTTTTCTAAATTATTTGTTGTCATTTTGATTTTTTCATTGAGAGTTATGACATCTGCCCAAATTTCTATCCTTTCTTCTTCCTTTAATTCTTCTGAGACATTCTAGTGGTTCTCGAAGTAAGAAGTTTTACAAGGGGCAGCTAGGTGGTACAGTGAGTAGAGCACCAGCCCTGGAGTCAGGAGGACCTGAGTTCAAATCTGGCCTCAGACACTTGACACACGTACTAGCTGTGTGACCTTGGGCAAGTCACTTAACCCCAATTGCCCTGCCCCCCCAAAAAAAGTTTTACAAGGACTTCACCTATAGGGTTTCCATGTAATTTGTTTTCACTAAGTATTGTAGTTCTGGGCAAAATCCTTTTCATATTCATCACATTCGTAGAGCTACCCTCCTGAATGAGTTTTATTTAATGTTAACTAAACTGCTATGGAACAGCTGAAAATTTTTAATTCTCTGGTATGAACTGACATTGGGTAACATGTTGGCTCTGGAGGAAATCATATTCCCAATCATTATGTTTAAAAACTCTCTCTGTACTAATACTTTAGAAGATTTAATGTTTTCAAAGGCATCTTTCATCTATAAGATTACTTATTCTCCACTATGGAATCTCTGATGTAAAGCAAAAGTTGTGCTCAAAAGGAATGCCTTTCCACATTCATTACATTCATAAGGTTTCTTTCCAGTGTGAATTATCTGATGACGAGTAAGTTGTGAGCTCTGGCAAAAGCCCTTCCCACATTCATTACATTCATAATGTTTCTCTCCAGTATGAATCCTCTGATGTTCAGTAAGTTCTGTGCTCCAGCTGAAGGCCTTCCCACATTCATTACATTCATAAGGTTTCTCACCAGTGTGAATTCTCTGGTGTATAGCAAAGGTTGTGCTCAGAAGAAAGGCCTTCCCACATTCATGACATTCATAAGGTTTCTCTGCAGTGTGATTTCTCTGATGACGTGAAAAATTCTGACAACAGGCCTTCCCAAATTCATCACATTTATGAGGTTTCTCTTCTATATGTATTCTCTGATGCTGAGTAAGTTGTTTCCTCCATCTGAAGGCCTTCTCACATTTACTACATTCATAAGGTTTTTCTCCACTGTGAACCCTCTGATGTCGAGTAAGTTGTGTGCTTTGATTGAAGGCCTTCCCACATTCATTACATTCAAAAGGCTTGTCTCCACTATGAATTCTCTGATGTACAGTAAAGTTTGTCCTCAGAAGAAAGGCCTTGCCACATTCTTTACATTCATATGGTTTCTCTCCACTATGAATTCTCTGATGTCGAGTAAGTTCTGTGCTCCGGCCGAAGGCCTTCCCACAATCATTACATTCATAAGGTTTTTCTCCACTATGAGATCTCTGATGTTGAATGAGATTTCTACTCTGGCTGAAGGCTTTCCCACACTCATTACATTCAAATGGCTTCTCTCCACTATGAATCCTTTGATGTCGAGTAAGTTCTGTGCTCCGGCCAAAAGCTTTCCCACATTCATTACATTCATAAGGTTTCTCTCCACTGTGAGTTCTCTGATGCTGAGTAAGGTTTCTACTCTGACTGAAGGCCTTCCCACATTCATTACATTCATAATGTTTTTCTCCAGTGTGAATTCTCTGATGTTGAGTAAGTTGTTTCCTCCACCTGAAGGTCTTCCCACATTTACTACATTCATAAGGTTTCTCTCCACTATGAATTCTCTGATGTCGAGTAAGTTCTGTGCTCCGGCCAAAGGCTTTCCCACATTCATTGCATTCATAAGGTTTCTCTCCACTATGAATTCGCTGATGTACTATAAAGTTTGTTCTCAGAAGGAAGGCCTTTCCACACTGATTACATTCATAAGGTTTCTCTCCACTGTGAATCTTCTGATGTCGAGTGAGTTCTGTACTCCGACCAAAAGCTTTCCCACATTCATTACATTCATAAGGTTTCACTCCCGTATGAATTATCTGGTGCTGAGTAAGTTGTGAGCTCCAGCAGAAGGCCTTCCCACACTGATTACATTCATAAGGTTTTTCTCCACTATGAGTTCTCTGATGTTTAGTGAGGTATCCACTCTGGCTGAAGACCTTCCCACATTGATTACATTTGTAAGGTTTTTCTCCACTATGAGTTCTCTGATGTTTGGTAAGGTTTCTGCTCTGTCGGAAAATCTTTCCACATTCATCACATATATAAGGTTTCTCTCTTTTATGTAGTCTTTGATGTTCAATGAGGTCTGAATTATGACCGAAGGATTTTTTATGTTCACCATCTTGACAAACTGTCTCCTTTGAGCATATTTCAATAGATGTTCTTAGGGTTGAGTGTGACCTGAAATCATTTAAATGTTTAACACATTTAAGGCAACTCCTTCCTCCTGGTAACTTCTGTTGTGGTAAAAGGATTGGTCCTAAACTAAAGCTTTGGACAAACTGACCAGATTCATGGTTTTTCACTTCATTTAGAGGTCTCCTTTGGGTAACCTTTACTGGTACAGAATATTTCTCTTCTTTGCTCTCCTGTCTTTCTAACTTGGCATCATATTCCCAGGCTTTTCCCAACTTGGAGAAACAGATTCTGTGAGTATCCATGAGTCTTTCTTTGGACAGACAAAGTTTTTGCACTGAACCATTGGTCCCTCCATCTGAAAGAAATATAAAAAAGTAAATATCTCCTTTTCCCCCACGCTGTAGACATAGTATTGTCTTCTAACTTCTTCGTTAACGAAATGTGATTTATGTATAACCTATATCAGATTCCTTGCCATCTTACGGAGCCGGGAGGGATGGAAGGAGGGAGAAAAATTTAGAACTGAAAATCTTATAAAAAATGAATGCTGAAAACTATCTTTACATGTAATTGGAAGAAATAAAATTCCATTTACATTTAGAAAATTAAAGTGATTTTAAAGACAGAACAAATACAAAAAACCCTCAATTTTTTGTTTTGTTAGGTTATAAGGAAAGTGTTCTATAAAGATTAAAGCATTCTATTATTATTAGTGTTGCCAGCTACAATTTTTCCTACTGATTCTCACCACAGCCTTATGTCAGCCAGGTATTTAGAGTCTACAGATGAGGCTCTGGCCAAGTCAGTGACTTGTACCAGGTAACCCAGCAGTTAATGAGGAGGTCAAGGCTGGCCTTCAGTCCATGGGCTTCTGACTCTAAGTGTAGCTCTGTCCACTGCATCATCTGGCCTCCTCCAAGAGGATAGTGGTGCACTGCCTCTGTGCCATGATAAAAGGCAGAACACAGCTCTGCTTGGACACAAGGGTTTTGGAGCAGCTGCATGGCACAGTGCACAGAGTGCCAGGCCTGGAGTTGGGAAGACCCGAGTTCAAATCCAGCCTCAGACACCAGCTGTGCCACCCTGGGAAGTCACTTCCCCCGCCTGCCTCAGTCTCCTGATCTATAGAACGAGCTGGAGAAGCACATGGCAAACCACTCCAGTATCTTTGCCAGGAAAACCCCCAACGGGATCTTGAAGAGTTGGACATGACTGAAACAAAAGAACAACAGGGTTGTTTGCATGTTGCCTCCTCTGACATGAGAGAAGGCACCGTGTTTTATATCTTTTTATCCCCAGCACGTGCCACAGTGCCTGGCACATAGTAAGTGCTTAATAAATGCTTGTTGACTGAGGAAATGATATGTACGCAGAAATGGCTATAAAACCTATATGAGCTGAAGGTAAGTTGAGGGAAGAAACCTGAGCCTTTGTGGTAGGGGATTAGGAAAGGCCTTGTGTACAAAGTGGCACTTAAACGAAGGATTCTAACAGCAGGAGGGAGAGAGAGCGCACATCCTAGGGACACCCAGGAGGAACAAGCAGGCCCAGATGGCTGGGATGTGGCCTGCACGAAGCAGGGTGATGGGTAAATAAACTGAGAAAGGCTGGTTAATCATATTGTAAAGGGCTTTGACAGCCCCAAGAGGAGCTGATACTGGAGGCCATGGGGGCCAGCGAAGGAGATCAGCCCTGCGCTTTAGGAGGCTGCAGAGGGGAGCGGGGACAGGTCAGTTTGGAGACAACAGCCACGGCCCAGGCAGGAGGGGCTTGGGGTCTGAACTCGGGTGTCAGCTGAGTGAGAGGAGAGAAGAGGCCGTAGGTGAGCACCCAGACTAGCAGGCAACGTTATGGGGTTTTGAGATAGAGAGTAGGGGAGGAGGAGATCACAGAGAGTGGCTTTGAGGCTTTTCATGAAGGATGAAGCAAGGTCCTCTAGGGAAGGAGCAGTGTGGGAAGCTCCAGGAGAGATGGAGGGATGCAATGGAGTTATTAGAGAAGATGCCAAATGCACTGAGGGCCCAGCTGGCATTAGACAACACACATGTGCAGGGGCCAGCCTTGGCTGAGGGCTGTCGGATTTCCTCCTCAAGTTGTCAGCAGCAACAGGTAAAAGCAGAGTGGGCAGGTGGGGAGGATGATCCAGGGCCGGGCTTTGACAATGGGACTAGAAGGCCACAGATTTGGAAGAGGAGAACAGTATGGATGTGGGCTGTTCAGATACTGTGTGGAGACTGAGAAAGGAGGGAAGCAAAGCCAGGGCTGGGCTGCTCCTGGGGAGAGCACGAAGGACTGGAAGTCATCATGAGGGTGAAGAACTGAGAGAAACGAGGCACATGGCACTGGAGATACATTTTAGTCCTTAATCCCGGGAGAGGCTGGTAAAATCATGGGGAGGGCCATTGAGGCATGCAGCGGAGGGGGTGAGCAGGCTCTGGGGCTTGGGGAAGTGAGCAGGAGAGGACGAGGGGTGAGCAGGCATGTTCAAGCTTCTTATCTAAGATCATACATCCAGGTGGAGAAGATGGTGAGCTTCAGAGCTCCCTTGGCCTGCAGAGAGGGAGCTGGGAGCCAGGCAGAGAAAAGCAAAGAGGCTCCCTCAAAATCTCAAGGAGATAATAAAAGAGGAGAGAGGGAGAGAGCTGTGGGCGCCTGCAGCGACTCCCACTGCCCTAAATGCACTTCCACAGCCGTGCTCCATTCTAACCGACTCAAAGAATGGAGAAGTGACCCCTGAGCAACCATCATGACTGGCGAGAGAGAATGGGGGAAGACGGGCACACCGATGCCCCCGTGATGGAGCTGCCAAGTGGTTCAACTGGTCTGGAAAATCATTGGGATTTATGTAAATGAGTCACTAAGCTGGGGATGCCCTTGGACTCAGAAGCAGCACAGGTCCCAGACTAATGCAAACAAACCATCCATGCCTGCCCCCTTGGGTGATTATTTGTGTTCTTCCCAAATGCTGGGGTCTTCCCCCTTCTCTCCTGACAGGAGGATACCAGCGGAGTCCTCCCTTTTCCTACCACGTATTTCCCTGAGGCCATTTTTGACTGTTCCCTGTGTCTTCTCTGTTAGGCTGCAGCCTGCTCACCCCACCGTGAGTCTCTGCTTTGTTCTTGGGGGACCCCAGGTCCCAGACGATACCATCCGCCTTACAACACTAGTAGAATTATAGAGTAAATACTAAGAACCTCGTTTGTTGCAGCAAGATCCTGGAAGGAAAGTAGATGATTGAAGGATAACTTAACAAACTGGTCTAAGAATGTCATCAAATGATTATGCCACAAGGAATGACAAATGTGAAGACTGGAGCAACTTGGGAAACAACCAAGGGACAGAAGAGGGAGGACGAGCTCCCTAGTGATCACACCATCACGTTCCCCACAGTCACTACTCCAGGACTTCTTTCCCCCCAACCTGGCCCCCACCTTGCCCCTGGAACTCAGGACCTCATCTCAGCTTCCTGAGAAGAGAAAGGCCACCCACACTGAGCCACTCCTTCCCTCTCAGCCCTCCCCCTGGCTCCCCTTTATGCCCGTCTCTGACGTAGATGTGCCCCCCTCCTCTGATCCAGCCTCCCTTCTCCCCTCTAGTTTCCAGTTACCAGTCTGGCCATCTTTCCTCGGTCCTCCTGACCTCTGGGTTCATGACACCACTGGCTCTTCTCCTACCTGCTGGCCTCTCTTAGAGACTTGTTTACACCTGCTGCCCCCATTTCCTCCCTTCTGAAAACATACAATCTGAATTCCAATTCAGCTGGAGTCGCTCCGAGGCCTCCGATTCCCCACTCAGTGGTCTTTTCTGTCCCCTCGCTCCCGCCTAGCTGTCTGCAGTAACGGTCTACCCTGGTTCGCCTCCTCCATTTCTGCTGCTGTCTCGCCTTCCTCCTCCTCCCAGGCTCTGTTCACCCCCTTCTCCCTGGGGTCTCAGTGATCCCCCCACGCAGCCCAACTCTGGCCCAGAGCAGCAAACACGGGGGCCACCTTCCTGGATGTCCCTCAGTACATCCACAACAGACAGGGCCGGGCACCTGTGCTTCCCCTGGGAGAGGGAGCCCTCAGAAAGGAAGCTTTCTTCCTGAATGCAGGTGAACAAAGGAGTCACACTCACCTAGAAACAGGGTCACTGGACGTACAAAGGGATCCCTGTAGGCTGCACCCTGACTTGGAAAACCACACGTTAACATTGTCTGGGTTTTCCTGAATTTTCTAAATATTTCCCAGTGACGTTTTCATGGGGATCAGTTGTGGGCTGGCTGTTTGGCTCCTCTGGCCTAGAGCCCTGAGAAGCAGATTGATGTCCACAATGTCCCACAGAGGCCTTCCTGGCTAGGAAGGCAGCTCTCGACCCGCCATGCCACACGGCTCTTGACACTGTCCCTAAAAGGCTCCCCCTACTCGCCTGTCTGTCCACGGCTCTCCACCCCACACAGACCGTGTCTGGGCCTCTCAGATTGACCCTGCAAATGGCTGCCAAAGGGATATCTCCAGAACTCAGATCTGACCGTGTCTCCTCCCCCAGCCCAAATACAAGCTCTTCACCCTAGCATGTAAAGCCCCCCATGCCTGGGCACCTCAGCTTTCAGGTACAAGCTGATGCTAGAACCAAGTCTGGATGGAAGCTGGAGGGAAGAAGGGCATTCCTGCCATTGGGGGAGCCCCAGGGCAAAGACACAGAGATGTGTGAGGAGGAGCAGGAAGGTCACAGTCCACCAAGGAAAGGAAAGTGTGAGAGCCTGGATGGGAGGGACCGTCCTGGGAAGGCTTCGCTGCCAACCAGAGGATTTGGTATTTGGTCTTGAAGTAACAGGGAGTAACGGGGCCACAGGAATCTCGAGGGATGTGGCCGGGATGTGGTTCAGGAAAATGGCTTTGGCAGATGAGTGGGAGATAGGCTGGGATTCAGGGGGCTTGAAGTGGACCTGGAGGCGACTGAGACGCTCTAGCTGTGAGGAAGGGGATGCCCCTGCCAGGTGGCATGGGACCCTGAACGCGCAGGGGCTGACAAGCTCTGCTTGGCGGAGAGCCTGGGGGGCTGAGGGGATGGGGAGCAGGGACGTTTGGAAGAAGCAGGCTCAGATCTCAGGCTGCGTCTGAGGTGTCTATGGATTCCATAGCCGGAGACATACCACAGGCCATCCGGAGATCTTGGCCCAGACGCCAGAAGAGTGAGACAGACAGGAGGGAGAGGAGAAGGGACCCCTGGGGAAGGTGTGGAGGGAACAGGAGGAGGAGGAGCAGTGGTCAGACCTAACCCCAGGACCAGGGCTGCCAGTGAGGGTGACTGACCGCCCGCGAGTTGGAATGGATGAGGTTTAATTAAAGGTCACCAGATCCAGCAGAGACCAGCCTCAGGGAGGGCAGAATGGGGAGAGCCCTTAGAAGAGGCCAGAGCAGCGGGTGTAGCAGGGGAGGTTAGCTAGGAAGGGGAGGAGACTCAGGGTCTAGGGAGGGTTTTCTTTCTTTCTTTTTTTTTTGCAAGGCAATCAGGGTTAAGTGGCTCGCCCAGGGTTACACAGCTAGCAAGTGTCTGAGGCTGCATTTGAACCCGGGTCCTCCTGACACCCAGGCCAGTGGGTCCCTAGCCACCTCTCTAGTGAAGGTTTTCAATGTTTGCTGGAAAAGCCTAGACCCGTAAACCCCAGGAGGGACTGAGTTAGGAACAAATACTCCCATGGGACATACTGCTCAACCCCACCCACCCCAGCCTTGACAAATATCTGGGGACTAGGAGACTAGTGTGAAGAGGTCTGGCCGTACACAGGCCCAGGAAGCCCAGAGGAGAATGGCAGAGGAAATGGCAGGCTGGGGCAGGGAGCAGACGGCCGACACTGCCCCCTTCTCTCTGCCCAGTGCCCTGCTCACAGGAGCTGCAGAAAGGCTTCCGGTCATCCGCTCGTCCACCATTCATGGGTCTTTTTGTTAACCCCTGGGGAAGGGATGCGCGGGCCTGGCCATGGCAAAGCCCAAAGCAAGGGGACCCTTCTTTGTCTGGGCCCAGGGACCTTCTCATGGGCAGTGGAAGGGGAGCATGGCTCACCTGGAGGGCTGACTCCGGGGCCACCTTCCTCAGGCCTCCAGGACACCTCCCCTCGCTCCAGCTGGACAATCACCTCTGGCGTGGAAGCGGTCAGTCCTGCCCATTGGAGAGAGAAAGTCACCTGGGGGCTAATCCTCGCTCCAGTGTCTGGGGAGCAGCCCCGACAGTCAGAGGGCATCAGTGGTATCAGACACCTCCTTAGGCCCAGCCCGGGAGGCCAAGGCCGCCAAGCAGTGTGGTCACTGACAGAGGAAGCTGAGGCTGGGGCCTGGGGTCCTCACCTAGGCACGCCAGATTCCGGTAGTTCTCCAGCATCACCTCCCGGTACAGCTCCCTCTGAGGAGGAGCCAGGCACCCCCATTCCTCCTCTGTGAAGGTCACGGCCACATCCCAGAAGGTCATGGACTCCTGGAAGACAAAGATGTGTGCACTGGACCAGGGGCCAGGGGGAGGGGCAGATGGTGGCATCCACCCCGACATGTGGCCAGAAAAGCCCTTCCTGCCCACGAGCCTGGGCCTCCTGCCCTCTTCCCCCCTCCCAATTTTCAACATTTTCATTTAAAGTTCCGAGTTCCAAATTCTAGCCCTCCCTCCCCTCACCCCTCCCTGGCAGGGTAACAATCAGATGGAGGTTCTACACGCGCGATCACGCTACAAGACTCTGGTAAAAGAAAGAAACGCGCTCCAGTCTGTTCCTCCTCTGGGGACGGACGTGTCCTCATCGTGGTCCTCTGGGGCCATCTCGGCTCCTTGGATCGCCAAGACCGGCCAAGTCATTCCCCTGCACGCCCAAGGTGGCTGCTCCTGGGGTCAGCCTTGTCCCACTCCTGCCCGCATCGCTCTGCGTCAGCCCGCGCAGCATCCCTTACAGCGCAGTCGCATTCCGCAGCGCGGACAGCCGTTCCCCATCGACAGGCATCCCCTCACCTTCCAGTTCTCGGCCACCACAAAAAGAGCCACTAGAAATATTTTTGCACGTGTGGGTCCTTTCGCCTTATGATCTCTCCGGGATACCGCCCTCGCAGTGGTATTGCTGAGGCAAAGGGTCTGCACGGCTTTGTAGTCCTTTGGGCCCAGTTCCAAACTGCTCTCCAGAAGGGCTGGATCAGTTCACAATTCCACCAACGACGCACCAGCGTTCCTCTCCAACAGCCCCCATTTTCCCTTTTCGTTGGCCACTCTGAAGGGCATCGGGTGGTGCCTCAGAGCTGTTTTAATCTGCATTTCTCTAATCAATAGGATTTAGAGCATTTTTTCATATGACTACAGACAGCTCTGGTTTCTTTGTCTGGAAACTGCCCGCTCACGCCCTTTGACCGTTTCTCAATTGGGAATGACCCTTGTTACAAATTTCCTCCAATTTTCTGCTTTGCTTCTCCTCCTGGCTGCATTGTTTTTGTTTGTGCACATGCTTTAATTTCACAGGATCACGTGCCCTGTTTTACATTCTGTCACGCCCCCTAAACTCCTCCCCTCTCCACAAACATGCCCGAGCCCTCCCAGTCGCCCTCTGATATCCCCCCCCCCTCCGTGGACCTTCTGGGGTATGGTGGGAGCTGCTGGTCTGCGCCTAGTTTCCGCAGCACCAGCTTCCCCGCCCTGCGCCCATTCTACAGATGACATGCCTGGGAAGCGGGGGAGGGTGGTGACCCCCTCCGTGACTCCCAGCCCGGGGCTCCCTGCACCCCCCCCACCATTGCTGCCTCACACCCAGAGCCCTAGCTGGGCCCAGGGAGGTACAGGGTCCGCCTCCTACCCACCCCCAACAGAGCTGCGGGCATTGAGGACACAGCTGGGGTGGGGGACGATCGGGGTCACTCCCCCGCAGCCCCTCCCCCACCGTGGAAGTGGAGGTGGGGCCACCCAGGATGGGACCAAAGCCGCCCCTCCCCCCTCCCCCCCACTGCAGGGGCGGGGGGCGGGGCCCCGGGCCATTCGCAGACTCCTTGATCTGCCCATCCCCCACCCCAGACTGCCCCCTGCCTCAGTGTCCTCATCTGTCAATGGGAGGAGCCTTGGGTGCGGGCCCAGGGTCGGATTCCTCAGAGGCCGCTAGGGGGACCCCACAGGCGCAGGGCCCGGGGTCAGTCCGTCCTGGGTTCGAGGCCAGCCTCAGACACTTCTGAGCAGCGGGACCCTGAGCAAGTCCCGCCTCTGCGCTGTGCCTCAGTTTCCCCTCCTGCCCCACGGACGTGAGCCTCCTCCCATACGCTCAGAGATGAGCTCACACACCCTGATGGCTCCCGGCTCGGCGCTGCCTCAGTTTCCCCGGCTGTCCCCCCCTCACACCTGCCCCGGTCTCGAGCTCACCTGGAGACCTGCGGCAGACACGCTCGGACTCGCACTCTCCGTTGCTTCCTTTGGGGCCTGGGTCTGGCCCGGAACCAGCAAGGGAGGCGACATCCCGGAGGGCGGCCTGGAGGAGGCCGCGGCAGAGGCGGGGGAGGGGAGAGGGGGGAGAATTGACAAAGGACTCAGAGGCGTGGCTAGAGGTTCTGCGCCTGCGCGCCGACCCTCCGGGAGGGACGTGACCAAGCGTGCCGGGACATTGCGCGTGCGCCTCAGCTGGCTCAGAACAGGCCCCCGTGGGGACAGCAGGCCGAGTTCCAGCTGTGGGCTCCTCTAGGACCTGGGGGAGGGGAGCTGAGAGGACTAAGTTCCGGAACAGCCTCCGGAAGGGGAAGTCACGTGGGCTCGAGGCAAGGCCGGCCTTCTGGGAAATGTAGTCTGGAGCCGGGAGGGTAGTGATTTCAGCCCTAGGCCCGACAAAGCCGCGGGACCCTCGGGTTTTCGCCGGCCCGAGGCCGGGGCTCTGGGCACCGCCAAGGCCCGGCCTCACCCCTGCGTCTACTGGGGCAAGGGTTTGGGAGGCAGCAAAGAGCGGCGCTGGGCGGGCTGTTCCCGGGACAGGTCAGCGAGAAGCTGGGAGAGGAGGGGCTAGCCGAGCGTCCCCTCCGCCCCCAGGCCCCACCACCAGCTATGGGTGGTCCTGTCTGGCCCCAGGGATCCGGGAGGAGGAGTCAGCCCCGCCCCCTCCGTGCTCCGCCCCCAGGATGCCCCCCCGGTCCCACTGACCAACAGCCATTCATCTCCCTGTGTTTGATGCAGTGGCCGCGGTGATCTGGGCCTGCGCCGCTCCTGGCGGGGCCTGGCCGAGAATCATGGTGGGCTGGAGGCACTGACCACGCTGCCCCATTTCTCGCCTGGCCCCGGGCGCCCTACACCTTGTTCTGCCAGCGCTCGTGGGCGTGCATGCGTATGTGTGCCAGTGTGTGGGGGTGTGTGTGTCTGTGTGTGTGTCTGTGCGTGTGTGTCGCTGTGCGTGTGGTCGTATCCATGTGCGTGTGTGTGCGTGTCTGTGGGTGGGTGCGTGTGTACATGCATGTGTGTGTCAGTGAATCTCTGCATGTGTCTGCATGTCTCTGTGCGTGTGTCTGTGTCTGTGTGCGCATGCACGTGCGTGTGTCCGCGTGTGTGCGTATGCCTGCAGAGGCCCTCAGGCCGGCCACGGCTTGGTCCTGGAGAGGCTCTGGCCGAGCCGGGACCTGATGCCACTGTGCTAGCCTCGCTTTGGCACCGTCTGCCCCCGCGTGGGTTCCATGAAACACCAGAGCAGTTTGGAGTCCACAGACACGGCCGGGTCCGGAGGAGTGAAGTGGGAACAGCCCTGGTTTGGGCCTCGGTCCGAGAAGGACCAGGAGAGCGAGTTTGAGTCCGCCGGGCCCACCCATGAGGCCGGCCAGGGAGCCGGGCCAGGACTGGGCTCGATCCGGGCGAGGGGCGCAGGTTCTGTACCTTTCAGCCGGGGCTGATGTCTCCCTATCATTGTTTTCCCTCTTCTATCACACCCCTCCCCCCCACCACAGCGGACCTGGTTTCACCTTAACATATGTAGTAACATACCATTAGCAGATGTCGAGGCTGAATGCCTAATCGTTGTTTGGACTAAAGTCCTAGGCCAAATAGCTCGACCTTAGACTTGCATCTTACTGTAGTAACCTCAGATGTCAAATCTATTATTTAATAGACTTAATGTCATGCTCACAAGACTTTTGGATTGTAGAAATTTGTTGGAAAAGAAGAGACATAACTACAGTCAGGGGGTGTTCACATCTTCTGATCCTACATCTTTCCATGGCCCTATCACCGTATTTCTCTGAATCTTTGTCAATCCTAGAAGTGTCATACTTCTTTTACCTTTATATGCCATAATTGGCCCAGCTACCCTTCAATGACCAGACATATGGATTGCCTCTAGCGTTTTCTAGTATCAGAATCCTCCTTAGCTTTGTTTGGACATGGGGACCAAGGACACAGGATCAAGCCAGGCATAACATTGCCTTACCTAAGCTAATCTGGTTTTTCACTTTGCCATCTTGCCTTCCAAAAAGACTGGGCCAATACAGAGCTTCCCCAGCAGAATAAAAGCATGGATTTTATCATTTACCTGACTTTATCAAGGTGCAGGATCATTGGATCCAGGATTAAACATTGGGAGGGACCATGGAGGTTATCTAGTTCAATCTTCTTACAGCTGAAGAAACTAAAGTCTAGAGGGCTTAAGTGACTTGCCCAAGGTCTGTGTGACATGTAAGACCTGAACCCAGATCCTCTGCCTGTGAATCTAGTGCTCTTTCCTATGTCCCATGCCGTCTTCTCAGTCATCCCCTTTTTGTCTATCAGGTTTCTTCGTCCGTTAGTTCCCATTCACTCTGCTTCTTATGTGGCATCATAATGCCATGTAATAAGTGCCTAGTTACATAATGCCTAGTCTAAACTGTTTCTTTGGTGCTTTTTTTTTTTGCTGTGTATTATTTCAAAAGGTTTTATATTCTCTCTCTCTCTCTCTCTCTCTCTATATATATATATATATATATATATGTATATAGCTCTTAATTGCATTATAATATTCCACTGGTAATGCACTAAAATTTATATAGCCTATACATATATGAAGATTTCTTTATATTCCACATATACATATCTCTTAATTATATTAATAATAAATTTACTGCAGTTTATTTAGCCAGTCTCTACTGTCTGGTATTTAGCGTTCTTCCAGTAGTTTTCTGGTTACAAATCACGCTGCTCTGAAAATTTTTGCATATAAATGTTTTTTTTTTGAATGAATGAATAAAGCATTTATGGGCAAAGCATTGCACTAAACAGAGGTGATCCAAACAGAAAAGTAAGGCAGTCCCTGTCTCAGGGAGCTCCCATTCTAATGGAGGAGACAAAGCATAGGAAAAGTTCTAGCTTACAAGTCCGATGGAAAGGTCCCCTGGTCCTTTGGGGCAGTGGCAAAGCAGATCGTAATGTCTCTCCCCCTATGGCATTTCCGATGGTAAAATGTTTCTGATGTTGAGGGAGCCAAGATGGCAGCTGAAAAGCAGGGACTAATGTGAGCTCCCTGCCAAGTCCCTCCAAAAACCTATAAAAAATGGCTCTGAACCAATTCTAGAACTGCAGAACCCACAAAATAGTGGAGGGAAGCAGGGCTCCAGCCCAGGACAGCCTGGATGGTCTGTAGGTGAGGTCTACCCACACGGAGCTGGGAGCAGAGCAGAGCCCAGCGTGAGTGGCTCGGACCAGCCAGACCAGGAGCTGGGTGGAGCATGCCCTAGCGCCCTGAATCAGTGAGCTGCAGCAGTTACTATACTTCTCAACCCACAAACACCAAAGACAACAGAGAAGGTTAGTGGGAAAAGCTGTGGGAGTGGAAGGAGTTCGTGGTTCGGCTACTGCCCCGGGGGCAGCGGAGGTGGGGCAGCTACAGAACTACAGCTGCAGTTGCTTCCAGCCCCAGGCCCACCTTGTGGGAGGAATTAAGTGGTGGATCAGAGCAGGAGTTCAGAGCCTGCTGAAGATCTAAGTCCAGTCCAGGTTGGGGGTTCTTGGGGAAGGAGGGGTGCTGGTGTGGCAGAGCTGGTGCATCCACCCAAGCTTGGAACATAGAACTCTTTAGTCTACAAGCAGTTATACCCTGCTGAAAAACTCAAGGGTCAAGTTGGTTGGGAATATGGCCAGGCAGCGAAAACGTACCCAGATTCAGTCTCAGACTTTGGAATCTTACTTTGGTGACAAAGAAGACCAAAACATACAGCCTGAAGAGGTCAACAAAGTCAAAGAGCCTACAACAAAAGCCTCCAAGAAAAACATGAACTGGTCTCAGGCCATGGAAGAGCTCAAAAAGGATTTGGAAAAGCAAGTTAGAGAAGTAGAGGAAAGATTGGGAGGAGAAATGAGAGTGATGTGAGAAAACCATGAAAAACAAGTCAATGACTTGCTAAAGGAGAACCAAAAAATACTGAAGAAAATAACACCTTAAAAATAGACTAACTCAAATGGCAAAAGAGCTCCAAAAAGCCAATGAGGAGAAGAATGCCTTGAAAGGCAGAATTACCGAAATGGAAAAGGAGGTCCAAAAGACCACTGAAGAAAATACTACCTTAAAAATGAGATTGGAGCAAGTGGAAGCTAGTGACAGAACCAAAGGAATGATGTTGAACCGTTTGAGAGCACCAAGGACTTTGGGACAAGAACCTTCTTTTCTGGGTCTTCTGTAGCTGGGACTGTTACAACTGCAGCCTGGCACTCGCCAGGCTGCATCTCCATAGGGGTGGCTTTCCAGGACAAATGGGCTGGAAACATTGCTATTCCCAAGGCTCTTGGGTTCAGGATCCCCGGCTGGCCCATCATGGTATGAGGGGAGATGGTCAAGGGAATGACGCTGGGCTGACTTGTCTGGGACATGGTACCCTGTTTCTCCTTCAGGGTGCTGATCCTTGGGTGGCATTTGGTAGGCATGGCCTGGCCTTCCTCCTGAGTTGCTGCTTCCCTGGCTGATGGCTGTGAGGTCTGAATTGCAGGCACCATTAGTGGCAGGGGCAGGTGCTCCCTCTCCCAGGGCCTTTGTGTCTCTCTGCCTGTTGGTGATGGGTAAGTCAGCAGTGGTTGTAGGTGATGATGAGGAAGGAGTGCCCCTCCTCCACAATGACTTCTTCTCTTGATGATGGCTGTGAGAGCTGGGCTGGAAGCAGGTCTGGTGGTTTGGGGGGACACTGCTATTCCTAAGGCTCAGGGTCCTGGGCTGTCCTTATCAAGGTCTGAGAGGAGGTAGTGATCATATACTATTCTACCCAGAGATGTTATCAACTCCCATGGATTTAATTAACACCTCTTTGCAGTTGATTCTTAAATTGACCTTTCCCGCTGATCTCCCATCTTGCATCTCCAATTACCTTTCAGACATCTCAAAGTCCAATTATCTTCTCAAACATCTGGAAGTCCTGTAAACATGTTAATCTCCAACATGTCCAAAACAGAACTCATATTTTCACCTAAAGTCTCCCCTCAACCTTACCTCCTACTGTAGATTGCAGCAGCATCCGCCGAGTCATAGGCTCCCAACCTCAGAGTCATCCAGGATTCTTCCCTATATCTCACTGTGATAACTATAAACTTTCTATTGTTTGTCATTATTGTTTGATTATAGTTTGATGTCATGTTATAATGATAGGACTCCAGTAAGGAGTCACTTATGCTAAGTGGTCCAAATGCCCATAGAAGCACCTTGGTTCATTGTCCTTCATTCTTGAAGAGGACCAAATGATATCACTATGTTGGGGTCAAGGTACAGTGTGTCTGATCAGACACTTATGGCCTTGGAAGGCTCTGTCACTGGTTGGGCACAAATAGTCCATGTGAACATTTGGAGTGGAGACTTCATTTGCTATAACCAGTGGTTCCATATATGGATGGCATAGTGCTGGCTGGTGGAGAACCTTTGTTTTCTTGGTGGTGTTGGGCTGGAATCAGCACAAGTAGCAGAGAATCAACTCATACTTTGTTGTATCTCAGCCTCAGAGACTACATTGAGTGCACAATCATCTGCAAACAGAAAATCATGCACCAACACTCCCTCCACTTTAGTCTTGGCCTGTAGCCTTTTCAAGTTAAACTATTTAAGGTCAGTGTGGACCTCAATACTTCTTTCATCCTGTTGAAGGTGATGAGTAAGGTGTGAACTATGGCAGACGTCTTTCCACATTCATTACAATTATAAAGTTTTTCTCCAGTGTGAATTCTTCAATGTTCACCAAGTCCTGTGCTCAAGTGAAATAACTTGCCACATACCAAGCATTTATAAGATTTCTCTCCCCCATGAATCCTCTGATGTACAGTGTTCTAGTGAAAGGCCTTCCCACATTCATTACGTTCCTAAGGTTTCTCTCCATTATGGACTCTCTGATGTTCACTAAGGCTTGTGCTCAAGCAGAAGAACTTGCCACTTGCATTGAAATTATATGATTTCTCTATATTATGAAATGTCTGAAGTAGAGTACATTATGTGCTCTGGACGACCTTGTGCATGATTTTCTGTTTGCACTCCATGTGTTACCCTGGGCAAGTCACTTGGCCTGCTTTCTTCAATTGCCTCAACTATAAATATGGAAATAACAGCAACCACCTCATTGGATTGTTTTTAGGATCAAATGAAACAGTATTTATGAAGCACTTAGCACAGTACTGGGCACACAGTAGGCACTATATGAATGTGCATTACCTCCCCCTTTTCCATCCTGGATGAAATATAAAATCCTTGAGGGCAGAATTATTTTATTTTCAATTTTGTATTTCTAGACGAGCATAACCTAACAGTCGTCTACTATTGTGTCTGACTCCATGACACCATTTCAGGTTTCTTGGCAAAGATGCTAGGGTGGTTCGCCATTTCCTTCTCCAGCTCATGTTACAGATGAGAAAACCGAGGCAACCTGGGCTAAGTGACTTGCCCAGGGTCACACAGCTAGGAAGTGTCTGAGGCTGAATTTGAACTGAGGTCTTCCTGACTCCAGGCTCAGTTCTTTATCCACTGAGCCACCTAGCTGCCCTCATGGTAGGCACTTACAACATACTTGTTCACTGATTTTTCAATGGAACTATTCAAAAATACCAATTCATTTAAAGAAGCAAAAGGTCCAGAATTTTAAGGAAAATAATTTTTGAAAAGGGCAAGAACAAGAGTTTATGACTGGTGTTAATGTGATTAAAGATCTTCCCTGCCCATTAATCCCATTAATAGGTCTCAGGTGAAGCTAGTTAAAGGAAGCTTGATTAGGGGAGGCTTGTTTGTAGGAAGGCCCACACTCTTTTGCTAATCAGGTCATGAGGGTTGTGAAGCCCCCAGGCTCTAAAAGGGTATATATACTCAGGGTAGCTGTTAAGCTCTCTCTCAGAACTACAGGAGGAGAGGATAGAGGAGAAGCTTCAGGCAAGCAGACAGCTAGGATTTGTGAGCTAGTGTTTACAGGAAGGCCACAGCAGAGGGGAAGGCTATGGGATGGCTTGGCTTCCTGTTGTGATATTGTGTTTTAAGTTCCTTGCTATTATAATGAAGTGGACTTATTGGTTTGGGGATATAATTGCTGCTATGTTGAATCAGAGTTATTGGTTTGGGGATTTGATGCTCTGGAGTCTGAATAAGTGTTTTACTTCTTCTGCCTTCTATATAGAGAGTGTCATATTCTGTGATACAAAATTATACAGGCATATTCATGGTCACCATCGATATTGACACTTGCTTTACTAATACAATGACATTACCAAATCTCTAACTAGTCTGTCAAAGAGCAATCATCGATAGGCTTTGGC
Source organism: Trichosurus vulpecula (assembly GCF_011100635.1). Lineage (NCBI taxonomy): Eukaryota > Metazoa > Chordata > Mammalia > Diprotodontia > Phalangeridae > Trichosurus > Trichosurus vulpecula. The sequence goes on from NC_050573.1 coordinate 2,052,345, forward strand.
AATAATAAAATACAGTAATTTAATATTCCATAAACCCAAGGCCACCTTCTCCTCTTGGATAGTCCCTCCTCTCTGGGCTCACAGGATATTTCTACCCAAGGTTTTCCTCCTACCTGTCTAGTCCCTCCTTCTTGGACTCCTTTGCTGATTCTTCATCTGAGTCATGTCTACCAAGGCCCTGTCATGAGCCCTCTTCTCTTCTACCATTATGCTATCCCACTTCGTGACCCCATCAGGTACCATGGGTACAATTATCAGTTCTTTATAGATGGTTCCTGAGTGTATGTATCCGTCCATAGCCTCTCTCCTGAGCTACAGTCCCACATTGCCTAAGGTCCATTGCCTATTACCAAGACCAGGGGTGCAGCCTCAAGGCCACATGTGGACCTCTAGGTCTTCAAGTGTGGCCCTTTGACTGAATCCACACTTCACAGAACAAATCCCCTTAATAAAAGGATTTGTTTTGTAAAACTTGGACTCAGCCTAAACACCTCACCTACGGACCTAGAAGGCCACATGTGGCCTTGAGACCACAAGTTCCCCACCCCTAGCCAAGACCATAAATTGTTCAGCCATTCCTCAGTCAATTTCCGTCATTTTAGTTATCAATTCTTTACCACGACAGAAAGAACTATTATAAACATTTTTGTATATATGGATACATTTTTATCCTTTGATTTCATTGGGAGTATGGGCTTAGTAGTGGTATCTCTGGATCAAAGGGTATACCACAGACAAACATGTTTTTGGGCATAGTTCCAAATTGCTTTCTAGTATATAGGGACCAATTTATGCCTTCACCAAGAATTCATTAATGTACCTGCTTTCCCAAATCCCCCTAGCATCTGTTATATTTTATTAACTTTGCCAATCCTAGGTGGAACCTTGCATTTTTTCTATTATTTAGAGAAATTTTTCATATAGCAATTGATAGCTTGGAATTCTTACTCTGAAAACCACCTTTCATATCCTTTGACCATTTATTAACTGGGGAATGGTTCTTATTCTTATACATTTTAATTAAATATTATATACACATACACGTATATCTATATTATCATTAGCAGTCATTTTAGTTGTGTCTGACATGTTGTGACTCCATTTGAGATTTTCTTAGCAAATATGCTGGAGTGATTTTTGCCATTTCCTTCTCCAGCTCATTTTATGGATGAGACATTGAGGCAAACTGGGTAAAGTGATACAGCTAGTAAGTGTCTGAGGCCAGATTTGAACTCATGAAGATGAATCTTCCTGATTCTAAGCCCAGTGCTCTAACCATTGTGTTACCTCTCTGTCTCTTTCTCATACACACATATTTCTAATATGTATGCATGTATATCTATGTGTATGTATATATACATACATGCATATATACATATACATACATAAAAATACACACACACACACACACACACACTTAGAAATGAGACCTTTATCAGAGAAACTTGGTGCACAGATTTTTTCCCCATTGACCTACTTCTCTTCTAATTTTAGCTGCATTAGTTTTGCTTATGCAAAAACTTTCACTATTTCATATAATTGAAATTGTCCATTTTACCTTCCAAAATCCTTTGAGTCTCTTATTCGACCCTGTTCTAGTCCTTGTTTAGCATAGAATGCCTTCCCATTTTATGTTTAATTCCTGTATTTGAACTTCAGAATTTTTACTCTGTTCTTTTCATCAGGAATGCTTAGAAGTCTTTATTTTCATTAGCGGTACATCTTCCTACCTCCGCATAGGATTGTACTGTTTTGCTAGGGAATGGGTAAGCTAAAAAGATGAGCTGGCTAATCATGTATGCAGCAAGACCAGGGGAAAACGGTACAGGCACCACCTGAAGGCTCCTCTGGTCGCCTCTCAAGGTCTGAAGGAACTAGGAATGACCCCTGCATGAGGGCTCATCCAGAGTGGGTAGGGCTGGCTTGGGATGGGTATACTTCTCTTTAGGGAATACACAAATCAATGAGATTCCAAAGCCCATGGAGAGTCTGAGAATGGTATAGAATATATGCCTCCCTGTTAGAACCAACCAATGGATGGATGTGTGGTGTTCAAAGAAATATGGAAAGGCTGGTATGATCTCCATGCTCCAGAGCACAGTACACAGAAAGAGAAGTTCACATTAGTGACAATAACATGGGCCCAAAAGCAGTGAAGTCTACTGGGGATTGAGAAGCCTCCCTCCCCTCAGATGAGGTCACTGGGTCTTTTGGTTGCTTTGCCTTAAAGGTCAGTCAAAAACCATTGTTTAAGGGCTACCTTGTACTAAGTAATGATAAGTGCTGGAGATACAAGCACAAAACAACCAAAAACTGAGTTCCTGCCCTCAAAGACCTCACAGTATAATGGAGGAGACCACAAGCAAACAACTAGGTACAAATTATATTTAGGATAAATAGGGAATAATTAAGAGGGAAGGCATCAAAATGAAGAGGAGTTGGGAAAGGCTTCTTGGAAAAGGCAGGATTTCAGCTGTGACTCGGGAGGAGCCTGGTGAGCCAGTAGGCAGAGAGGAGGAGGGAGAGCATTCAGGACTTGGGAACAGTCAGAGAAAATGCTAGAGCTAAGAAACGGAGAATACTCTTCAAAGAACAGCCAGGAGGCCAGTGTCACTAGATTAGAGTGTGTGACAACCTGGTTCTCTTGAATCAGTCTATTTCCCTGCACAATGCCTATGGTCCATATCTACTAGCCAATCTATACTCAATCTCTTGCCTCCAGACCTTTTCACTGGCTGTGCCCAATGACTGAAATGCCCTTTACCCTCACCTGTACCTCTCAGAATCTGACTTCCTTTAGATCCTGGTTTTGGCAGAGGAGCTTTCCTGTCCCCCTCTCCTGGATTGGACAATAAACTATGAGAAGGGGAATACCATTAAATGAGGATGGAAATACTGAAATAGAGGATGGAGGCAGATTATGAAGGACTCTAAAGGCCCAATGGAGAAGCTGACATCTGATCCTGGAGGTTGCAAGGAGCAAGAATAGAGAAGAAAGGCACTATGGTCATATCTACACTTTAGGAAGAACACCATGGTGGCTGAGAAGATGGACTGGACTGAGGCGAGACCTGAGGCAAGACCAATTAGGCTATTCCAGTTTCTAGGTAAAGGGGGAAGCTCCACAGTAGGGTTTCCCTCTCAAAGGGGGCTCCTAGGGAAGATGATACCCTTGCTGGGGAGTCAAGGAACATTGATGGTACAGGAAAAGTCCTGCTGTCAACAGTGGCACTGAGCCAGCCCGCACCACCCCTCTGCACAGATGACCTTGACCTCTGCTCAAGAATAAGTAGGCCAAGTGGCATTTGTGCCACAGTCCTCACAGTCCTCACAGTCCTGGTGCTGCTGGCTGTTAATATACCATCTTCTTGGTATTTTAGATACTGTATGGGACAGAATTTTTAAATAATAGGAGAGACATCTTTAAGAGAAACAAAGTAAATTTATTCTACAAACCTTGTCATCAACTTCCAGATGAATGCTCTGGCTATGTAGCCCTCGAACGGGATCCATTGAGGCAGGGACAACTCTACACCCCTTGCCAGCAGGAAGCAGTTTCAGAAGTTGAGACCTTTGCCCCTCAGCCCAAAGGAATTTGGGTCCTATTTGTTTGAGGAGGGAATGATGGGGTTTAGACTGTGAGAACCCCCTTTAACCCCTAACCCTGAATCTTCTCACTTGATCTGGCTTTTCATGCCCAAATAGCCTAGCCTAGCCTTCCAGATGTTTCACACCCCTGATCATATCAAAATATCTATACCCAAGCCCTCTATTATCTGTCATCTCCAGGTAGTCTTCAGCTATTTCCCACCCTGGAGTCTGACCTCATCTGAGTCATCCCAGTGCACCCAAAACCCCTCCTCCCATCACCCCAGACTCCACAGTCTTTCCATATATAAGCTCTAGCTTGCCTCCATGAAAGTGCCGAGATTCAATCTAGCTCAGCTCGGATTAATCTGGCCCTCTGGCATTGGTGTCACAAATGCTCAGGCTCCCTAAGGCTCTACCCAATACGGCGAATCTTTAATAAACTGTTGTATTGGCAATCAAGATGGGCTCTTTGCATTTATTCAACCAAGTGTCCTTGAAGAGTTTGGCCTTTGTTTCCTTGATGACATCAGGAGTCCTTGATGATCTCCTTACCTCAAGGGAAAGCCTAGTTTCCATGGATTTGAGTGACATGTTTGTGACATCAGAGGCTTTTAGACCATGTGGGTTTAAGTCACATTTTTGTGACAATTTTAGGTCACGTGGGTGAGTCGCATGTGACTCACCTTTGACCCTGAACAAGATATATAAACCCAGAGGTTGACTTTCTCCTTTGGAGCTCTGAGCCACAGCAGGAGTGTTGCGTGACTCTGGGCCAGCTGTTGTTATGAGCTCCCTGGCTTTGGAGAAAACTCAGATGTTGATGCTTCTCTGGTAACTGTATATTGTGATTTTGTTAGACGGAATTCTGTCTGTTGATTCATGTTTATTTACTCTGTATTTGCTCTGAAGCTCAGGGTGCTGGCTTTTCCCCCTGAGCTGAGTGAATGATATTTGTATGTTGAATTAAAGTAAGATTGTTAACCCCCTTAACACTACTTAACTTAGTAAAGCAGATCAAAAGAACCTATGTTGGCAGCTTTCTGTGTGTGGGTTGTTGGTGGGTCTTACACCCCTATAGCAGCTGTGTAGTATGAGGGCAGAGTTTATAATTTCAAAGAGGATCATATATATGTCTGAAAGGTTCAGAACTGCCGGATATAAGGAATTCTCAAAGTAGGAGGCAGTAGAATCAAGGCATATATTTAGGCTCCACAGTAACAAACTCACAGACCAGCATCCCCATTTTGATATACTGATCAAAAGCCTCCAGGCCCAATAAGTCCGCCTCACAAGAGTAACCAGGAGGTCACAGAGAAGCATGATGGTATAAAGCAAAATCATATACATGCTTCCCCTCTACGGTAAAAAGATTACCCACTGGCCTCAAGTCCTTGCTCAGCACTCCTCAGTCCACACGGAGGTCAGCTCTGCCACCGGCAGCTCCTGCTTCAGCTTCGGCTGTAGCTGTAGCTGTCTCTAGCTCCAACGGAAGCTGTTTTTAACCATCCGGCTAGCAGCTTCTGTGGGGGTGTAAGGTATGCCGGGGAAAGCACAGGTTCTTTCGATCTGCTTAATCAAGGGAAGCAAGGTGAAGGGGCCGACAAGCTTACTCCAACTCATCATACAGACAGCATTCAGTTAGTTCAGGGGAAAAAGCCAAACTATTCAAGGGCACTTGTTGACTAAGTGCTAAGGAGCCCATTTTTGGTTACCAACACAAGCTGCTAGCCGGATTACTGCAACAACTGTTTTTCTTTGGCTGAGAAAGTTTGAGTCGAATTCATTCAGCAGGAGCCAGCATGTTGCTATTTTGGGGTCTCGAGCACCCCTCAACCCCAAACCTCAACAATACTTTTCACGTAAAAGACCTAGCCCAGCCCAGCCCAGCCCAGATGTTAAGGGACTCTGGTAGACACTCTAACCCTAACCCTCCTACCATAATCAATCTGGAAAGGTGCCGGGGACGGTGCTTTGATCATCCATAAGTGAAGGAATGGGGGGGGGGGGGTGGCAGGTAAAGGGGAGAAGAGATAGAGGAGCAAAAATTAAAAAGGTTATTGAAGAATCTATTTTAAATGCAAAGAATATAAAGCAAGAAGCACAGACAAGGACAGCTTTGAAGCTAAAGGTTGAATTTATTCTCAAAAGGCAAACAGTACATCATAGTGATTTACAGCTTGAGGACAATCCCCTTTATCTGTTCTATTTTGCATATGAAAATACCTATTTTATTTATTGTTTAAATTCAAACTAAAAATAAATTTCTTTAAAATCCTGTGGGCTAAAATCAAGATTAATCCTGGGAAAATGGACTTTTTCAAAAGAACACTTAATAGCCAATGTGATAGAAATGTGGTTTCCTGAAAAATTAGCAAATGTGTCAAAAATCTCATGGACTCTGTCTACATGTAAAATGAGTGATTGCAGCAAAAAGAGGATGTATTGCAAATTGCAAGTATTTTAAGGATGTACAAAGTTGTAAGGCTTATTGTGTAAGTCAATAAATTTAATTTTTTTAAAATTTGCAAATACCAGAGTATCAATTCTAGTTTGAGAACTATTTGGTTTTTATACCAACCCTATCCTTCTCATTCAGTCTCTTTTGCTCATTCCCCAACATTTAGCAGCAAAAGCTCTCTAAATGGATGAGTTGTGTTACTGGAATCACATCATTAAACCTACAGAAGCAAAACCCAATACCACACACAACTTAGGGATTCAAGTATTGGGATTTATTGAAGGGTGTAGCACAGGAAGCTGGGTCTCAAAGTGATGATGATTGATGAAATGCAACTACCTTTAATAATCCCCAGGAGCCAATGATGGTTCCTAGTTCAGTCTTTCATGTCAGTGAGTTTTGGCAACTGCATCTTCAGCAGTACTGTAAAAACCTGGTTTACCCTTTCTTATGGATTAAAGGCTTCATTTCTCACCTTCTGAAGACAAGTTCTCACCTTTTGCTTTGGCTTCAATGATTAGGAGACTACTCATTGACCAGGAAACATGTACCTGAGCCTATAGTCAGTCTTCTCCAAAATGACTGGTCTTCAAGGCAACTCAGCCCTTGCATGCAATCAACTTCCTCAGCAAACTTAGACACAGCTGTCATTATATGGACAGAAGGCGTGTCTTGGGCAATTGTTCATAATTACCATGAAGATGAGACACACTTTGAGAGGTAGCTGTTATCTCAGGTTGGGTAGCATGCCCCAAGAAAGCAGATTTAATAATTATCCTGAGCCTAATTATAGAAAAAGCTACTGTCATTTTCATGTGTGTATGGGTAAGTAAGAAGGGGAACCACTCAAAGCCAATAAAGCTTCTAGCAAGTCACAAGAGAAGAAAAATGCCTATTGAACTGTTAATAGGCCAGTAAGGAGCTCACAAGTGGTTAGGAACTTCTTCAAAGAAAACGCTTAACATGCAAAGATTTATAATACATTATGCAAAATCCAAGTGTTTTTTTTTTTCCTACTTAGGAAGTGAATCTCTCAAAATGAGGCATGGCCTGGATTAATTCCAGGATATAGTAATAACTATCCATTCCTATAAAAGGGCTTGGACTTACTTCTGTGGGCAGAAGTTCAGATATCAGTGTCACAAGAAATGGTGAGGTGGGTTGTAGTAGTCCCACAAGGCACTGGCCAAGAAAAAGGCCACCAATAGTATAGTTTTTTTCTTAAAAAATTAGTCTTCCCTAGCTCTATAGACACAAACATTTTTACTTTAGGATTTTCTTGTTATATGGATTTTTTTACTTGAACCTGTAATTTTACCATTGTATAGAATGCCCTCCAAAGATGAAGATCAATAATTAAAGAAAAACTTAATATTAGAATTGCCTGGGGCACTCAGAGATCAATGACTTTCCTGAAATCATACAGAAAACATGTCAGAAAACTAACCCAGCTCTCCTAAGTCCAAAGGTAACCTATGCATTGTCATGCCATCTATCATAGACTCATTTACTTTGTTTAAATTTCTTTGATAGGTGTGTGAATCAATTGTCTTGCTCAACCGTGGCTTCTTCAGAAAGAAATTCCAATTGCACTCTTTTACTTAAAGTCAACCTTTTTCCATTGATGGTCAAACTCAATTTTGCATGAAGTTACTTTTGTGTGCAAACTAATCTGCTTTGGTTGTCAGAGTATTATATTCCTTTTGTTGTTCTTTCTTGTGAACAAGGAATGGTCTTGTGCAACTTAGTTTGCTTTTCCTTGAAAATATAAAAGGTTTCATCTTGGGTGCTTGCAAGAATTTTTGATTAATGTTGAAGTTCTGAAGCTAGACCTACACATTTATGGGGGAACTAAAATTCAAATTTCTCTTTTAGCACTCTATGGATTCTATTGATCCATACTTAACTCTACATTTTTAGTATTGGGGAGGGGGCAGTTTTCATCTTTGTTTTACTAAAGGATGGTTTTCAGGAAGTTTATTTCATTGTATTTTAATGAAAAACCTCTAATTCTCAGATTATTTGGGGGTATCCTTTCTTTAAGGTCAGCTATGGCTTCTAGAGAAGCCAGCTATTACAAGTCTTATTTTGTTCTAAAATTCCATTGTTGCACTTTAAGGTTTCAGATCTGTGGTTCTCTTTTCAGAGAATCAAGAGTTCTGAAGAAAATCTCCATTCTAAGTTATCTTTCTTGTCAGTCTCATATCTTTAAGAATTCTAATTTCTACTCTAATTTCCATCCTTATTTTTTTAACTGCCTTTCTAAAACCATTCCAGAACGGTTTTCCTTTGTTCCCTGATTTTGAGACCTCATAGTAGTTGCTATAGTGCTTTTCCTCTCATTTTCAGTCCCCAAAAGATTGTGTGACTGCATAATAGTTAGTCCTTGTATTGTAAACCCTTTGGGATTGCTGAATCTTTCTTGTTATTGGCATTTCTGTTCTTTATCCTAATGATTTTTCCTAGGTGGTGTTGTATCTGGTTATTCTTTAATTCTGGCATGTGATGGAGGAGAACTGAGCTTAAACAATCTCTCATTCAACCACTTGCTTGGAGTCTTATGTTTCTTGAAAGTTAATTCTGTAAAATATTTGGGATAGAAACTCAATTGCTAAGTGTTCAGGTGACAGATGAAAAAAAAGAAGAAAGTGCAGAGACAAGAGTTTTCAATGTTTTTTTCAATGAAAGGGAGATGGAACAGTCTGGATGGAGTAGAGGGACACAAATGGAAACCTTAGTACTGAGGAGACCTCAGTCAGGAAAAAGCACAAGAAAGGAATGTTTGCTGGAATACGGCATTAGAATAGACATATGAGGATAGGATCAAAAAAAAGAATTTGCTTTAGCAAAGAGCAAATAAAACTTTTCTTCTGGAAATGGAAGGAAGGAGGGGAAAATGGCCCATGATTCTGAGTACTTTAGAGAAATGGAGTTAATATGACAGAAACTCTTGATGTACTGAGACTACACTGGCAAAAAATAAGCTGTTGCAAATATGGCAAATAAGGGGAGATGGCTAAGGTTAAGGTTAGAACAGTAAAAGTTAGAGATTTCCTTCAAATATAGGGTTTTCTTATAGTTTGCATTCATTAACTTTCAGTCAAAGACTAGCTCTTGCTGAAATCTTTCTTGAGTTTACTACATTCCTAAAGCTTTCCTCCCTATGTGCTATGCAAGTTGTGATTCTAGGATGTTGAGTAAGCTCTGTTCACTAACTGAAGATGTTTCTTCTCCAGTATAAACTTATGTTGAGAAGGCATTGGCTGTGGAATTTATAATTCCTCATTTACAATAAACTTTCTACTGTGGAATATCTTATGTACCATTGTATGTTCTGGGTGCTGACTTTCCAAGGTTAAATACATTCACATAACTAATCATATATTCTCCAATCCGATGCTGAGTAAAGTCACTGCTCAAATTGAAGGCTCTTTCGTATTTATTATATTCATAAGGTTAATCTCCACTATGAATTTTCTGATGGATAGCAAAGGTTGTACTCAGAAGGAAGGCCTTCCCACACTCATGACATTCATAAGGTTTCTCTCCAGTGTGGATTACCTGATGACGAGCCAACTGTGAGCTCTGGCAAAAAGCCTTCCCACATTCATTACATTCATAAGGTTTCTCACCAGTGTGGATCCTCTGGTGTTCAGCAAGTTCTGTGCTCCAGCTGAAGGCCTTCCCACATTCATTACATTCATAAGGTTTCTCTCCAGTGTGAATTCTCTGATGTACAGCAAAAGTTGTACTCAGAAGGAAGGCCTTCCCACAATCATGACATTCATAAGGTTTCTCTCCAGTGTGAATTCTCTGGTGTTGAGTAAGCTGTGAGCTCTGGCGGAAGGCTTTTCCACATTCATTGCATTCATAGGGTTTCTCTCCACTATGAATCCTTTGATGTTCAGTAAGAACTGTGTTCTGTCGAAAGGCCTTCCCACATTCATTACATTCATATGGCTTCTCTCCAGTGTGAATTCTTTGATGTACAGTAAGTTGGGTGCTCCTATTGAAGGCCTTTCCACATTCATTACATTCGTAAGGTTTTTCTCCACTATGAATTCTCTGATGTACAATAAAGTTTGTGTTCAGAAGGAAAGCTTTCCCACACTCATTACATTCATAAGGTTTCTCTCCAGTGTGAATCCTCTGGTGTCGAGTCAGCCCTGTACTCAAGCCAAAGGCTTTTCCACATTCTTTACATTCATAGGGTTTCTCCCCAGTATGTGTTATCTGGTGTTGAGCAAGGTGTGAGCTCCACCGGAAGGCCTTCCCACAGTCATGACATTCATAAGGCTTTTCTTCAGTGTGCAGTTTATGGTTTTCAATGAGGTTGGAATTATAACTGAAGGACCTCCTACCCTCATTATACTTAGGGAAAATTTTTGAGCATATTTTATTACAATTTCTGAGGGCTGAATATAGTCTGAAGCTCTTTCCATATGTATCACATTTAGGGAGACTATTTCCTAATGATATTCTTTGTTGGGAAAAATGAACTGGTCCCAAATGAGCACTTCTGGGACAGTGACTATAGTCATGGCCTCTCATTTCATTAAGAGGTTTCCTTGGGGCATTTTTTACTATTAGAGATGTAGTTTCATTATTCTGCTGCCTTTCTAACCTGGTAGCACATACCCAGGTTTCTTCCAACTTGGAGACGCAGACACCACTATTTGTGAATCTTTCTGAGAATGATTCTTCCATAGAAAGGTCCACCTTGGTAACTGGTTCCTTGTTTTCAGGCCCAATGTCCCAATCTGAAAGAAATAAGAAACAGGTCAAATATCCCCTCTTGCTATTGCTGCACACATAGTCCTGTCTTCTGTCTCACCAATCAAGAAAAATGATTCTAACACATAAAACATGAGTCACCTGAGGACAGAGACCACGTTTGTTGCCTTTGTTTGTATTTCCAGCACAGCACATTAAGGTGCAAATAAATGCTTCCTGACAGCTCTTTTGTGGGGGCAAAGAATTGGAAATTAAGGGGATGCCCAATAACTGAGGAATGGCTGGACAAGTGGTATATGAATGTAATGGAATACTACTGTTCCATAAGAAATGATGAGCAGGATCCTTTCAGAAAAACCCGGAAAGACTTACATGAACTGATGCTGAGTGAAGTGAGCAGAACCAGAACACTGTACACAGTAACAGCCACATTGTGCAATGATCAACTATGGTCGATTCAGCTCTTCTCAGCAATGCAATGATCTAAGACAATTCCAAAAGACTCAAGATGGAAAATGCCATCCACACCCAGAAAAAGAACTGACAGAGTCTGAATGCAGATTGAAGCAGACTATGTTTACTTTCTTTGTTTTTTGTGGTTTTCTCTTTTGTTCTGTTTCTTCTTTCACAACATGATTGCATATATACAACCTATATCAAATTTCTTACCATCTCAGGGGGGGAGGGGAGGAAGGAAAAAATTTGGAACTCAAAATTTTATTTTAAAGATGAATGTTAAAAATTGTCTTTACATGTAATCGGGAAAAAACCAGAAGACTATTTAAAAGAAACAACCACTTACTAAAACTGAGAACAAATACTAAAAACCCATTATGTTTGTAGGGTTGTGGTAAGAAAAGAGTTTTGGAAACCTTTTAAAGAATAAAAAGATATTACTCAATAATTAGTCAATAAGAATTTATTAAGTGCTTACCATGCGATAGACACTGCCCTGAGCAATGGAGATAAAAACAAAGGCAGTTCACAAACCGTCCCAGCCTTCGAGAAGTTCACATTCTAATGAAGAAGAAAACATGTAACTGGTACATACAACATCTATGCAGATCAGATGAAAAACCATCTCAGAGGGGAAAGCATGAGTAAATCGGAGAGCCCAGTTAAGGACAGGAAGAAAAGATGAAGAGGTAACATGTCAAGAGCCAGTAATGAGAGGTGGACAGCCTGAATGATCCAGTGCTTTCCATTAGAGGTCTAGAGAAAGTAGGGAAAGTCTTCAGCATGTAGCATGAACCCTACATGGTGAATTTACGGAAGGACATGGCTAACAATTGTAGCAGACAGAGGTATGGATGGGTTTTGATCTAAATTACCAGAGGGACCTTCAAAATCGATGTAGAAGGGAGGCAGTGAAGTACACTGAAAAAAACACTGGTTCAGGGCAGAGGACATAAGATCAGATCCCACCACTGAAACATACAACCTGAATGACCTTACACTCTCTGGCCCTGTTTCTTCATCTCTTAAGTCGAGTGCCTTGGACTAGATTGCCTCCAAAGGCACTTCAAGCTCTAAGATCCATTTGAAGACTTTTACAGTTATTTTATTAGTCATAGACTATTTATAAAAACCTTTCAAATGATCCTCACAAACTTTTGTGGTAAATAAGTCAGTTATTAATTGATGAGGAAAATGAGCCTCCTGCAGATTTTGTGCCTGGCACCAGGGGACAGTGCTAGTCCAAAATGGGGTCAAAACAAGAGCAACGCCAGTTTGCTTTTTGCTACTGCACCATGAATCCCAATGAAAGGCCGCATACTTATTCTGCACATTTTCTTAAAGAACAACTCTTTGATGGAAACTGGGCAGGGAGGGGGCACTTTTAGCTTTTCAGAAGAAAACCAGAACTAAGGATAACAAACAGCAGCTACAATATATAAAAGTCAAAAGATTGCAGAAAGGGAATTGAACTCTGAGCAATGTAAGGACAGCAAAGGTCCTGGAGAGGAGGCATCCACCCAGACCTCCTCTCTCCAAGGGGAGATTACGAGGCCAGCATATTTTAACACCATCAGAAAAAGTATCTGTATAGAGTGTTTCTGGTTTTATTTCTCTTGGTCATATAAACAAGGCAGTCAGAAAAAAAAATCATCACAAATTATTACTAATACACGATAAACTGCTCCAGGTTCTCTCCCAGAAGACAGTGCACCCCTGGCACCTGCCTGCAGGACCAGCTGCTCCTTCTCTCATGTTCCCAGACCCTGGGCCAGGAAGAGGAGGGGAAAGCATTCTCCTGCATCATCACTGCCACCACCAAACTGGCCCTCCGTCCCCATCAGGCAGCAAGCTCTCTGCCTTTGAAGTCTCCTCTACTCACCTCTACTCAACTCCTTCTCAGGAGATTCAGTGCTAGACTCAGTCCTTCTCACTAACCCAACCCCCGCCCATAAAGTCTGGAGTTCCACAAACGTGTCAGACTCGAGCCTTCCAGTTCACCAACCTCCCAAACTCCTAGGACCTCCACCTTGCATCCACTCGATCACAGTTATGGCCGTCCTTTGAATTCACCCACAGTTTGAATTACCCACAGTTGTTCTATCTCCATGATCCCAAACTGGATAAGGCTTCCCTCTGAGCACATGCTTCCCTCTTTCCACCTCTCCTTTTGCCCACCCCTCCTAAACACACCGGCTATCACCATGACCTTCGGTCTCCCATCCCCACCTGTTCTCCTGAGCCATCTGCCCCGCGCTGGCCTCACTTCCCTGTCTTCACAGTTGACCCTACAATTGACCAGTTCTACCACCCTACAATGCTTTGCACTTTGTCCTGTCTCCAGGTACAACTTGCAGAACTCCAACTCTAGATTATTCCCACCATCATCTTCTCCGTTCCTACACAAACATACCTGAACATTCCTGGAGAAAGTGATACAACTAGGTTCACTACAAACATATGTTCTCTTATCCCAACTAGACCATCATTACTACTCAGCATTCTTTCATTTCCCCCCAACTCCTGACTGAAATCCTAGGAAGACCTGGAGAAAAGTCTCCAAATGAACAGCTACTGACACTGTGTGAAGGTGGAAAGGGAAGGGTGGAGAGAAATCCATGGGACAACACAGCTGTGGTGAAGGAATGAAGGAAGCCAGAGACGAAGCCTCGGCCTTGATATCGTTTCTGCAGACAAGGTTTGCCAGGCACTGGTCACAGGCGCTTCCCACCTGTTGTGCAAGCTAACCCAACAGGCTGCCCACGCACAGGCAGGCCCTCGACTTGTCAGACCAAAGAGCTAGAGGAGGAGGAGACATGGCACAAACAACTCATGCCTGAGCCACTTAAATAAGCTGAAATAAAAATAAAACCAACAAAGAAATGACCTTAACACTTCCTCGGCCATTCACTTCACAAGTTTAACCAGAATAAAGGAAGGGCCACAACATGGGGACCAGGAGCATCAGAGAACGGTTTGGTCAGCCAGCATCTGACGCGCTTGCCAAGCAGAGGGAAGGGGCTGCCAAAGGAAACAGGGATTAGAATATAAACTCATTTGTAGTGTTACAAAGAAGGATGGTGGGCAAATGAGAGCCACGGCATCTCAAAAAGCAGAGAAAAGCAGAACTGGGTGAGGATGGGGGTGGGGACACCAAGACCAGTCCCAATAAAGCCTGGCAACACAGCCAAGCAAAGTCTTCCCCAGAGCACCGATGGACAAAATGGAAGTGGGACTACAAAACAGCACAATGAAAAAGCCCACTACGAGTCTGCCCAAGAAGTCATCTCCATCCAGTCCCACGTGGCTCCCCTTGGACCCTGACCAACAACCCCTGAAATGCTGCAGGGGAGACAGAGTCGGCACTCATGGGAACCCAGATGGGATCCAGTGGAAAGAGAGCACTCCTCCATGCTGGAGGCCATCCCAGAAGAGGAGGAGGGGGACAGAACACAGACACTGTCACGATAGTGTAACAGTGACTGAGAACATGGATATGCTGACTGTCCTGTCTACACAAAATCTTCATGAGGGTCCCAGATTCACGGATCAAAGGCATCCCCCAGGAGGGCAGGAGTAAGGCACAAGTCCACTTCCTCACACAGCCAATCAGGGAACAGTTTGGCTTATAATATTTACCTGTTACTAGGGTTTGGTTTTTTCCCTTTTTTTCCCAGTGGGGGAAGAGAAAAAAATGCTTGTTAATTAAAAAATAAGGTCTGAGTTTTAAAAAAAAAGAGTAGGAAACAAGTAGCTGCTTAGAAGAGTTAATCAACACTGACCCCTCCCCTCCTCCCAACTTCCCTATTCATGTCAAAGAGATGACCACCTTCCCAGTGGCTGAGTTCCACAACTCTGCTGTCATCCTCAATTCCTCCCCCTGTGGCCAAGCCATGTCCTCTCTCCCCTCCTGATGTCTCTCCAAGAAGCCTCTTCCTCTCCTGACTGCAGGCTGGGGTCTGGGGTATGCCTGCCTGAGGAGCTGCCCCTTCCAGTCCATCCTCCATTCAGCCACCAGTGATTCTGCTAAAATGCAGGACTGACCGCGTTGGCCCCTACGTTAAACTCCAGCGGCTCCCAGCTGCCTCCAGGACCAAATACAAAATGCTGCTCACCACCTGGACCCTCCTACCCCTCCAGCCTTCTCACTCCCTTCTGTGGCACACCGGGCTCCCCGTTTCTAGGTCTTTGCCCTGGCTATTCCCCACATCTGGGATGCTCTCACCCATCACCATCTCTTAGCTTCCTCCAAGGCCCAGGCTCTGCAGATGCCTTCCTGGTGGCCCTTTGCACTTCCCTCTGACATTACCGGCCCCTGCCTCTGTCCAGATCCTGGATGTGCATCCTTGCCATGCTAACTCTCTGAGAAACGTTCGTGCCTTCCTTTGTATCCCCAGCACTCAGCTTGGCGCTTGGCATATAACAGGACCTTAACAAATGCTCACTGATGGCTGAGAAGACAAAAGACGGTGATAGAGTGATGGGTGAAGGAACCAGAATTTGTTAAGGGCCTACTGTGCGGGCAGCACAGTGCATAATCTCATCCCCACAACTCTGGCAGGGAAGCGTTGCTGTGATCACCATTTTACAGCTGGGAAGACCGAGGCGCAGGTGGAGCGCCTTGCCCTGCATCACAGACAACAAGTGTCTGCGGCCAGATTTCCTGAGCCAGGTGTGAGGGGGGCATTCCAGGCAGGAGGCACAGCCAGGACAAAGGCCCAGAGGCAGCAGATGGCGGGTCAGAGCTCGAGTCAGAGTGAGGGGAGGGCAGCAAAGGCTGGAAATGTAGAAAGGGCCATTAGACACCAAAGGCTCTCATGCTTGATTCCGCCAGGGACAGAGAGCCACTGGGCTGACCACGTGGAAGTAAGACAAGGAACTCAAAGTCCACCAAGAACGAGCCCGATGGGTGCAAGCCACCACATCTGAGAAGAATGAGGTTACAAGGGTCACCAAGAAAGTGCAGAACGGGAAGAGCAGACAGCGAGATGGCTGTGGTGGGCACCAGGGGAGGATGCCACTGCAGGCGGATGATGGCCTCCCTCCAGGAGGGGAGGTCTCTACTCTCGGTTCTTCTGAAGCTGGTACCCCTTACTTTCTGAGAGCTGCCTGCTTGCCCATGTGTCGGTCTGTGTTCACTGCACTCTCTGGAATGCCCCTTGGCTAAATTCTCTGCTTGTTTCTAAGGTAAAGTAAACCCCAGGAGTAAGCAGGATTCCCACCACTAATGATAACGTGGACTTGTCTCAATTCCGAGCTGAGTAATTAATCTTCCTGAGAGATCCTCTGTCCTTCCTGGCCCAGTAACGACAGAATCCTGCCATGGAGTGGTCAGTGGAATTGACAGAAAAAGCCCTCTCAGGCTTCCGTCAGCAAACCAGAAACAAGGCCCAGGAAGGGCTGGTCCAAGACTGTCCTTGCTGAGCTCTGTTGATCTAAATGGTCAATGATCCTGGGCAATAAATGGCACCTTTTACACACTCCAAAGAGTAAACAGCCAATTCTAATGCAATTTCAACCCCCCTCTGACCTAACCTTAGGTGGGGGATAAGTTTTAAGATCAGGGAGGAAAGGGGATTTTTCTGCTGAAAATGACAAAGCTAAGCGCTCCTTGAGGGCAGGGACTATATCTTGCCTCTTCTTGTACAGCCAGAGCCTAGGACACAGTAGGTGCTTAATAAACATTTATTGACTATCTCTGTATTCCCAATCCTGGCCAAGTAGGGAATGCAGAGAGAGAGAGAGAGCAAAAAGAGGAGAGGATGAGGTTTGCATATTTTTCTAAATGAAAAAAGATCAGGGTGGGTTTGGGGAGTTACAGCCTGCTAAGGTTTCACTTCGTGAACAGCACATTCCTATGGCTTTCTCTCATCTCTAGAGAGTGAAGAAAAAGAAAAGAAAAATGTTATCCTCCAAACAAGGTGAGAAGTCTTTCAATCTGAGGTTTGGAAGCCTGCTCCCACCCCAGCAAGAGGCCAAGTCAGAGAGAGAACAGCACCCTTCCTGCTGTTCCCTGAGCTGAGGATTCAGACTGACGAGTCCAGGGGAATCAGCAGCTAAGTCACCCAAAGGGGGCGCAGCAGACGATGCCTTGGCAAGCACTTAGAGACCAGATGAAAAAACACCCATCTGCAGGCCTGTGGAGTCTCCATCACCATCACAGAAAGAAAAAAATGGCTGAAATGGAGTTCAGCTGTCTAAAGAAATTAGTCCAGGGATGTGACAGGGAAATGATGTGGAAGGCTAAGAAAGGAAGAGTGAGGGCAAATACAGGATGGATGACTTAGAACTTCACAGGCCTTTAATAAAAATCCACTGGTCCACAGCTCCCAAGGGGCAGCCATACCCACCTCGTCCTGCCCCCTGCTGGGAAGGGAGGAGGCAGGGCTGCAGGAGCTCCAGTCACATTTTCTGGAGAACGCTTATGGGAACAGCCCAGAACAGAGATGGCCATAAAGGGCCACAGTGACCACACGCTAATCAGGAATTTAGAACAGCTGCATCATGCCAAAAAACACACTAGAAGAAATCTATCCCAATGCAACACGGAAGCAAACATCCAGGATGAGTGTGTGATTAATCTGAGGATGAGGAAGGGGAGGTGGGAGCCCAGAAGTGGGTGCCTAGCCTCGAAGACAAGGGAAAGAGAACGCCTATCCCCCCCTTCCTTAAGCCTGGGGAGATGGTCCCAAAACTGATGTTCTCACCTGGCCCGAATCACTCACCTGCAGGGTGGATTCCAGGACCACCTCCCTCAGGCCTCCATGGTGCCTCCCCTCGCTCCAGCTGGACAATCACTTCTGGTGTGGAAGCAGCCAGTCCTGCCCATTGGACACAGAGAAAGGCTCAGGACAGAAAGCCTCCCACTTTGGGCTCGATCCCAGCTCTTGTCTCTAGGAGAACAGGTGGACACACCAAGACGACCGCAAGAGCAGAAGAAAAGACCCCTGAGTGACCCCCTTTCCAAAACATATAAGGGGTCAGAAAGAAAATGGCTT
Organism: Trichosurus vulpecula; assembly: GCF_011100635.1. NCBI lineage: Eukaryota > Metazoa > Chordata > Mammalia > Diprotodontia > Phalangeridae > Trichosurus > Trichosurus vulpecula. The sequence goes on from NC_050573.1 coordinate 2,070,582, forward strand.
CATGGGACCCCCTAACTGCTGAGAGGGGAGGTTCTTGGACCTGAGGGGGCAGGGAGTAGGGGAGACACAATCTGTAGGTTAACGTAAGCAGGCTACAGGTGCACCAGGGGTCAGGAAGCACAAGGGTGCTATCTCTAGGTCCCAAGGATCTCTCACGCCTGAGGCCACCCAAGACGTGCCCAACACTTGAGACCCTCCCCAGGGTACATGCTAAGCACCATGGGCAGCCCTCCTCACCCAGGCACACCAGATTCCGGTAGTTCTCCAGCATCACATCCCGGTACAGCTCCTTCTGAGGAGGGGCCAGACACCCCCACTCCTCCCAGGTGAAGTCCACAGCCACATCCTGGAATGTCACAGAGGCCTGAAAGACCAAAGACACTTGTGCTCACCCAAGGAACACAATTTCTACTGTCCTGGGAAGTGGAGGAAGCCGGCAAGACAGCAAAAGAGTGGTGCTCACAGTGCTTTGGAGGGGCACAAATCAGGTATCTGAAAATAGCCTTATCTCCTTGGAGTTTCTGCAGCCTTTGACACTGTCCATCACCCTCATCTCCCGGATTCTCTTTCATCTCTGGTTTTCCTGACATCCCTCTCTCCTGGTTCTTCTCCTATCTGACTGCTCCTTCTTTGTCTGGATCTTCATGTGGGTCATGCCCATTAACTAAGAGCATTGCCAAAAGCCTCAGTCCTGGACCCTTTTTTTTTTTTTTCTCTTTTCTCTCTCTAAACAGCTGTGCTTAGTGACCTCATCAGCTCCCATGGATTTATCACCACGGTAAATCACAAATTTATTTATCTTCACATTAAATCTACTTATCCACCCTTACCTCTAGACTCCTGCCTCCAACTGACTATTATACATCTCAAAGTTAATGTACTATTAGACATCTTGAACTCAACATATCCACAACGGAATTCGTTCTTTCCCCCAACATATTGTGAGCTCCCGATGGCAAGCACTGTCCTTTGCCTTTCACTACAACCACAGGGTTATAAAGGGCTTGGAACACCGCCTAGCATATAGTAGGTGTTTATGTTTACTGACCAAATTAACCCTCCCCCCTCCTACCTTTCTCATTACTGTAAAGGGTACCACCATCCTCCTAATCCCTGAGGTGCTCAACCTCAGAGTCATCCTAGATTCCTCTCTCTCTCAGCCCCCCATATCCAACATGGCATCAAGGTCTTTTCAATAGACCTCTGCAGAATCCCTGGTCCCTTTCACCTCTGCTGCATCTCTGGTCCATTTCACCTCTGCAGAATCTCTGGTCCATTTCACCTCTGCAGCATGTCTGGTCCTTTCACCTCTGCTGCATCTCTGGTCCATTTCACCTCTGCAGAATCTCTGGTCCATTTCACCTCTGCACCATCTCTGGTCCATTTCACCTCTGCAGAATCTCTGGTCCATTTCACCTCTGCAGAATCTCTGGTCCATTTCACCTCTGCAGCATGTCTGGTCCTTTCACCTCTGCTGCATCTCTGGTCCATTTCACCTCTGCTGCATCTCTGGTCCATTTCACCTCTGCTGCATCTCTGGTCCATTTCACCTCTGCAGAATCTCTGGTCCGTTTCACCTCTGCTGCATCTCTGGTCCATTTCACCTCTGCTGCATCTCTGGTCCGTTTCACCTCTGCTGCATCTCTGGTCCATTTCACCTCTGCTGCATCTCTGGTCCGTTTCACCTCTGCTGCATCTCTGGTCCATTTCACCTCTGCAGAATCTCTGGTCCATTTCACCTCAGTTGCATCTCCCCACCCCCTTCTCTCCTCTGATGTTGCCCCTATCCTGATGCTGACCCTCATCATCTCATGCTTGGACTGTGGCAATAAGTGTTGAGGAGGTCTGCCTGCTTCAAGGTCCCCCCCCCCCCAATCTATCCTCCATTCAGCCTCCAAAGTGCTTCTCCTAAAGTGCAAGCCTGACCATATCACTCACCCTACTCAATAAACTCCAGTGGCTCCCTATTGCCTCCAGGAGCAAATACAAAATTCTCTGCTTAGCATTCAAAGTCTTTCATGACCTTGCCCCCTCCTACCTTTCCAATCTTCTTACACTTTACTCCCATGTCCTGTTCTATACAGTGAATGACAATGGCCTCATGGCTGTGTCCACCTCTTGGCTCTGGGAATTCCCTCTGGCTGTCCCCCATGCCTGAAAGGCTCTCCCTCCTCTGCTCTGCCTACTGACTTCCCTGGCTTCCTTTAAGTCCCCCACCTTCTACAGGCAGCATTCCCCAACACTTCTTAACTCCAGTGACTTCCCTCTGATGATTATCTATTAATTGTACATAGCTGTCTGCATGTTTTCTCCCCCATTCCATTGTAAGCTCGGTGAAGGCAGGAGCTGTCTCTTGCCTTCCTTTGGATATCCAGTGCTCAGCAGTGTCTGGCATGTAGCCAGTGCTTAATAAAGGCTTCCTGACTTGACTCTGCTTGCTTTGAATTCTGAACAATGACAGAACAATCGCAGCTCTTGTGTACTACTGCCAGAGTTTCCTTGCTGGTCACTGCACAGGAGAGGGCAGGGAGATATGCTGCAGTTTATCCACTCCAGATCAGTCAGGAAGGGATAACTGTGCCTCAGGACAAATGCCACAGATAACGAGGTCTCTCCTCCTGAGCTACCAAGATGCTTTGGACAAAGCAGTTTGGGACAAGATGGGGTTGGGGGCAGAAAAGGCACATTTTTTGTAAAAGGAAGATACTTAAGTTATTACAAAACGCAGTGGAGGCTCCTTAGCATGGCCATTCACACTGGACCAAAGGAAACAGTATCTTCTTGGTCAGGTAACAAATCAACATCTGTTAAGCTCCCATACAGACCTTAAAATATACTAAAGAGAAACTAGTGAGTTTCTGGACTATTCAAAGTCTTTAGGAATCCTGAAGTGATGGGGGAAGGGGGGTGCTAGAGGACATAATGCACAAGGTAAAGAAATCTGATGACAACAAACAGGACAGAGTGGAAGTCAGGTGCATTCTCCCCCAGATCCACTTCCCACACCACCTTCTGGCTAGAAAAGTCCTTCCTACCCACGGGCCTGAGGCAGGCAGCCAGCTCAAGGGCTCCTTGCAACCATCCTACATATTGAGAACGCCTTGGAAGTGGGGGGGGGGGGCAGGTAGTGAGTCCGGGTTCCCTGATTCCCAGCCTGGGGTTCCCTGCACAGACCCATACTGCTGCCTTGCACCCAGAGCCCAAGCTTGGCCCAGGGAAGCACAGGACATCCCTCTTAACCCCCCAGGTCACACACCAGGCAGCATCCAAGTCCATCCAAGAATCAGAGCCGTGGGCATGGCGGACGCCCTCCAGACCAGTGCAGACCAACTTCTGCGGGAGTGGAGGAGGGTCAGGGTCACCCCCCGCCCCCCGGCAAGGTCTTGCCCCCTTTGCACCAACCTCTGACCCTGCAGCCCCTCCTCCCGTGGGAGCCAGACTTGAGAGTTCGAGAGTTCTTCTACCCCCACCCTCTGCCCCTCCAGTCCACGTGCCTTCCCAGGATCTCAGGCTCCACCCTCTTATTGGTCTGGGCTGCCTCAGTTTCCCCACTGGTCACACGGAGAGGAGCCTCCGGGCAGGACCCTTCCCCAAGCTCGGGGCTTAACTCTCGACCCAAGAAGCTTCCCTTCTAGCGCTGCCTCAGTTTCCCCGTTCCTCCATCCACCCTTACAAGCCCCGGGTCCGGACCCACCTGAGGGGCTGCCGCTCTTGGACCCTGGGAAGCATCTTCCGGGGCTCCGGCCTGGGCTGGGGCCAGGAAGGGAGTGGGCATCCCGGAGGGCAGCCTGGAGGCGGCGGCAGCAGTAGGGGTAGTGACCGCGGGGCCCGTGAAAGTGACTGGGGGCCTTGCGCGTGCGCACACTAGGCCTCCGCGAGGGGCGTGGCCAGACGCCCGGCCGAGAACCCTCGGTCTCTGCTCCTTTTTTCTTTGGACTCCAGAAACCCTGTGACAGAACCTGACTTCCGGGAAAAATGGACGGAAGAGGAAGTCACGGGACCGAATCGAGGGCAAAGCTTTCTGGGAATCGTAGTGCCAGGGAATGGCTGGTGCGCGTGCGCAATGGGCGCCCCGCCGCCAAGGTATGCAGCTCCTGGAGGCCCGAAAAGGTCCCTGAGCGCTCCACCCACATCGGCCAGTCCCGGAGACTTCCCAGCTTCCCCCTCTGCTCCAGACCTCCCCTCCCCCGTGACGTAACCCCTACGTCTGCGGCCGGCCCCGCCCCCTGAAGGGGAGGGGAGCACGTGGAAAGGGGAACAAGAGTTGGGTTCTTGATGGAGCTAGTGCAAAATATCTGTGGGACGCCGAGGTCGAGATGAGAGCGTGGAGGTCGGGAGACAATGGAATCCGTGGGAGATGATGGAGCCCCGGGGAGGACCCAGCCCAGAAGAGGGGGACCTCCATCGGCATCAGCAGCTCCGGCTCAATGACCGTGATCGGATCGTGGCTTTGTCTGCAGGACGGGATCGGGATCAGCTCCGGCAGCTGAAACCGAGCCATTGTTGGACTGGCTGTTACCTAGGCTACCACCATTTCTCCTCCGTAATGGGCCAGGCAATGAAACCCTAACCAACATTCAGCAGCATCCCACCCCCACTGATCACCTGGTCCCTGGGCAGTGATGTGGCATCCTGACACATCAGCTGACCAGGACTGTTGCCGAGACTGGTCTGAAGTGGCCAGATGCCTCCAAGGGCCAGGTCCACCCCCAGCAATAGGAAAACCTGCCTTAATCTGGTTGAGGTTCCCACAGGAAGAACTGTGAGAACACCAGCCTCAACATCCCGGACTTCCTCGTGCCTCTTTAGGTCCTCTTTGGGTCCATCCAAAAAGGACAGCTTTAGAACCCTGCTGAATGGGACCTCTTGGGTACTGCTGCCAAGTATGCAAGTCTTTATTCCTGAACCTATGTATGGCATTGTAGAAGGGGAGACACAAATGTAGAGGGGGAGAAGAAACCCAGGGATGCAGGGATCCCAAACCAAAGTTCCCAGGGTGAGGCCACCTGGAATGAATTCGCAGACACAAGCATTCTTTAAGTCAAGGAGGAAAAGATTTATTACGCTTTTTCATTGGCAAGAGTTCTTAGGGAACCAGCAGCCATAAAGAGGTGCAGATTAAAAGGCAAAACATGTCAGTTTGGTGTTTGGGGGCGTGATTAGGGAGTGGTTTAGGGCATGTTCAAGGAGTGGTTAGTTCTTAAAGGAACATGCACGTTGAGTAGCTACTGCACAGGCATATTACCCAGAGTTTTCTAGGAAATAGCCCACAGGGAGGTGGGGAGGGGGGTGGTCTTTACTCTGAAAACCTCACTAAGTTTACCCTCTGTCGGGGCTAAAGGGAATAGTTTCTCATCTGGTGTCTTGTTAGACAAAATACTATCTCTAAGGTACGTGTTAGAAAGGTCTGTGAATAGTAAATATGGTTATGACTCAGTGTACTGTCAATTATCAGCATCTGGAATTCAATCTGTAGTTGCACATAGCTGCTTACAAAGGAAGAAGCAGAGATAAGTTGGGGCAGGCTGCCCTTTGGCTAGAGAGAGATAGCTTGGGATAGAATGTTTTGGGAACAAGATGTGTTTATGAGAACTGGATGTGCTTTGGAATTGGGTTTCAGGCACAGGCACCCAAGCAGAGGCTGTTAGGATTTAGGGTCCAAGCACAAACACCTCATCAGCATTGTAAAGACTTCATCAATCCTTTAGACACTGAGGTTGTTTTGAAGGGGGTAGAGAGGGGCAGAGGGACACTGCATTTAACCTCTTTGCAGACCGTGAATATGTCAAGCCTGAGAATACTACAATTTCAGGCACAAAATGCTACTTTGAGCTCCGATTAGTGCATTTCTGCTCATGGCTAAACTTTCTTTGACTTTTGTAGAAACAAACACCAAAAGTAAAAAGCACATAAAACAACCGAGATCAGGCTCTCCTAGTTACCAACACCTTCTCTGCCTATTGCCGTACCTTCAGCCATTTCTATATAGACCCCAACTGGACAGAAGCAGAAGACGGCAGCAGTCCATGTCACCATGAAAATGATGCTGAGCTGGCCTTCTCTTATACAATGAAAAGGAAGTTGTGGAGATTAGCCCGGGCTCTATCCTTGGAACGTCCATATAACCTTCCTGGCTGCTAGATGAGCCGTGACAAAAGGCCTTGGGGTTGTCGTCAGGGCCACCCTCACTGCTCCACCAAACACCTCTCCTAGAGGAGCTTAGGGGAAAGGTCCAGATCATCCCACCTCACCTAGACATGTTCTGATAGGCAGATGGGTTGCAGTAGAAGAACCACTTTACTGACCGCACCATTCTTTACATCGCTTTCCTTTCCTAAAGGAATGGTGATGGCCTGGTTCTAGTATTTAGGATATGAGTGGGGTGTGCCATTGTGACCTCATGACTAAAGCTACTAATGGAAAAGAAGCTGCTTCTGTGTGGTATTCTGCCACTCACACCTTCACACACAACGCTTTCAGCTGTTTAATAACATAGCCTAGTTGCATAGTGTCAATGATACAGCTTCACCAGAATTTTTCAATGTAGTATCCCAACAGCTTTGGTACACACAGACCCCAGGAAAGAGAAGAAAGGCAAATGGTAATTGGAACAACTTGATATACCTTATGCAAGCTCTTATTTTCTAAGATAGATAAATGAGACTCAACTAGCCATCTCTGGGATGGAGCCAGTATTAGCCTCAGTCTGGATAAACAAAGGCCCCAAAAGAGATCATTGATTGGGACAATTAGAACTGACTAGAGGCCTATGACAGCAACACAAATAAATCTGCTGTTGAGTTTGGAAGAACTCTCATCTCATTGCTGTACAAGACAACCTCAAAGTTCCCCCTTTTTCAATAATGATTGTTTAACAGGCTGATGCGCTACCATGGGACACAACATGCTCTGAGATTCAAGGTTCTTCAAATGAAAACTTACAAGCCATATTATAACTTTACTCATCAAAGCCTTACAGTTTAAACAGTGATTCAGGAGCACCACCCCCAACCTGTGGACACTGAGGTGTGCTTGGAGGTTGTCAGACTGGTAGTAAATTCAGTCACCAATGTTCCTCCTATGGCTATGGGACCATGAAGGGCCTTAAAAAGGATGTTTCTCATCTTTGTTAAAAACCTTTTATTACCCAGGGTGGTGGGCATTTTAGTTGGAGGGGAGGGGCACGCAGGCAGTTAACCCTTTGGTGCTATTCCTAATAGATTAATTATAATCCACATTCTAATCTGATGGTTTCTAGTATAGCCATCAAGGATTACACACCTTTTTAAAAAATATACGCATGTTTATTCTTACCTAGTTAATACAAAATATATCATTTTTCCGAAGAACTGTTAGTTTGTTTCTTCATTGTTTTGAGGGATCTCTCTACCTTTGGCTTCATACTGAGAAATTCCTCTGGGTGTTGTCCATCTTTGAAGTAAAACTTCTATTCTAAACCACTACGGATAATGGAGGGATTGTCCAGTAGTATATACACCTTTGATGGACACTGCAAATGAACAAATGCCTTTGGGAAAATGCCAAGTTCTTTTAATAACCTCAAACTTCTCTCTACAACAAAGGCCCAACTTTATTTTAGCAACAGTATTTTATAGGCATTGCATGCTTGTGGATCAAAAGACACTGTAATCACTTAAAAACGAATAAGGATCACTCAGGTAGGAAATTAAGAAGCACACAGTGGTGTGTGAAGACTGCAACGCTTTCAGAAGGCAAAGCCAAGATGGCAGAATGAAACCAGCATTTTTACCCAGTTCTCCCAACACACCCCTCTGCAACAACTTAAAACGGGGGTGGGGGCTTATTGGAAGAACAGCACACTGCAAGCAGCATCAACAGTAGGTCACGGTGGCAGGAGCAACAGGAACAACCCTGTGTCAAGGTTGAGTGGACTGAATGCCTGATCATAGAGAGATCTCAAGGGACCCCAAGGGAGTAGCTCCGGGAGCAGGAACAGGAGCCATCTGGCAGCTTGGTTGCCCATTACCCAATTTTAGATCACAATACCAGGGCAGAGAGAAGAGCAACCATGGTTGCAAGGAAACAGGTCATATTTGAATAAAGTTAGGGTTCCCAACTCTAATCCTAATTCTGCAAACCAGGAAGGCAGTGTGACCAGACCTCTCCCAGAATCATGTACTACTTGGAAGAATTGAAAACTTACAGGCCTCCACTGAAAAGTAGCAGAAGGATATAAAAGACAGAAACTCAGGCTAAATCTCACCCCCACCTGAAGAGGTAAGCATATAAATTCATTTCTAATTCTGACTCTAATGCTAATTCCACCTCTAACCCTAAATTTGTTTCTAACATAAAATCCAAAGTCAAGAAATAGGCTAGAAAAAAGGAGCAAACAACAACAAAAAAAAATAGCCAATCATAAAATGCTTCTAAGGTGATTGGAAAGCTCAAGACACAAACTTAGAAGAATAATGACTTGAAAACAACTATAAGCAAAGCCTCAAAGAAAAATGCAGACTGGATACAAGCCCAAAAAAAAATTCCCAAAAGACCTAAAAAAAAGGCGGGGAGAAGTTAAAAAGTGATTTTTAAAATCAAATAACAACAGTGAAGGAAAAATTGGGGGGAAAAATGAGACCTATGCAAAAAAAATTACAAAAAGAGAAATAACAGCGTGTGAAAAGATACACAAAAATGCTGAAGAAAGTAACTCCTTAAAAATCAGAACTGGCTAAATAGGAAAAGAGGTACAAAGCCTCACTGTGGAACATGACTCCTTAAAAATTGGAACTAGTCAAATGGAAGCTAATGACTCCATAAAACATCAAGACACAATAAAAAATAAAGTCGAAAGATTGAATATATGAAGGTAATGGAATACTATTGTGCTATAAGAAATGGGGATGATACGGACTTCGTAACAGCCTGGAAAAACCTACATGACATAATGCTGAGTGAGCGGAGCAGAGCCAGGAGAACATTGCACACAACCACAGATATATGGATTCTGTGATGACTAACCCTGATACACTTGGCTCTTCTCAGCAACACAAGGTGCAAAGACAACTCCAAAGGAGTCACAATGGAGAATGCTATCTACATCCAGAGAAAGAACTATGGAGTCTGAATGCAGATTGAGGCACACTTCATGCTCATATTTTTTTCCCTTTTTTTTCTCTTTTGTTTTTTTTTTTTGGTTTGGTTTTTTTTTTTTTTGCTTCTGTTTCCTCTTTCTCATGATTCATTCCATTGGTCATAATTCTTCATCACAACTTGACTAGTATGTTATACATAGAAGATATATCGGATTCCATGCCGTCTTGGGGGGGGGGAAGGAGGGGAAGAAAATCTGGAACTCAAAATTATGTAGAACTGAGTGTTGTAAACTAAAAATAAAAAAAATCTCAAAATAAATAAAAAAAGAAAAAGAAAAGAAAGAGAAAGCTTTCAAGCATTCTTGATGAAAATATTGTGGCTAAATAGAAATTTTAACATTCAAACATTCTCGAGAGAAGTACAAAAAGGTAAACATGAAATTGGAAATCATATAGGACTTAACAAAGTTAAAATGTTCACATTCCTATAAGGGAAGATAATTTATTGTAACCCTCTAATAACTTTATTATCATTAGCACAATTAGAAGGGGCATACTTAGAGGGCATGCTGTGAATCTATTATGTTGGGATTATCTCCAAAGAATGGAAGGATGAGAAAGAGGGATGCACTAAGAGAAAGGGGAAAGGAGAGGAAGATTGGGGCAAATTCAATGCTGGGTTTCAGTCAGTTTGCACCAGTCTGGTACCTAATTTTTTGCTGAGTTTGGCGAACTGCTAGTTAGCAGAGACGGGGCTTGTACCTGGCACATCGGCAGCAGTGGTAGCGCCTGGGCTTGGAACTGATTGTTAATTTATTTGAATCCCACAACTGGGCAAATTATCTAACATAAAAGAGGCATACAAGTATATGTTGTTAACAAGAGACACACTTGAAACAGAAAGACTCACACAATAAAACAAAGGCCTGGAGCAGAATCTATTATGCTTCAGTGAAGTTAAAAAAAAAAGGCAGAGGTAACAATCATGATCTCAGACAAAGCAAAAACAAAAATATACCTAACTAAAAGAGATAATCTGGGAAACTACATTTTGTAAAAAGATATCACAGATAAAGAATTAATTTCAATATTGACCGTATATGTACCAGATGGTATAACACTCAAATTCTTGAAGGAAAAGTTAAATTAATTACAGGAGGAAAAAAATAGTAAAACTATGTTAGTGGGGACTTTAATTTACTCCTCTCAGACCTAGATAAATCTAAACATAAAAGTTAGATATATTTGACCTCTGGACAATATTGAATGGGAATAGAAAAGAATATACCCATATCTCAGCTGTGCATTGCACCTTCACAAAAACTGACCATTAGGACATTAAAAACCTCACAAATTAAGGAAATAAATATTGAATGTACCTTTTTAGGACCATAATGCAACAAAAATGACATTCAAAAAAGGGCCTTTGAGGCACAGATTAAAAATTGGAAATTAAACAATTTAATCAGACTGCATTAAAATTTAAGGAGAACCTAAAGAAGTCACAAAGATAAACAAGAGAAAAAATATGATCTGCGATATGTACATGCTCCACTGGTATCCTTGTATAGAAGCAAAGAAGGATCACAACACATTGGATGGAAGTGAACTTAGAAGAAGTTAAGGGCAAGAATTACCGGATGAATAAGCTTAAATTTTTCACAGGATAGAATACTTAAATCAATAAGATTACCAATCCATTTCAGTGCTAAGCATGGCCATATTTGCAAGACATGAAAATGGGTAGAGAAATAGCCAATACTATTTTTAAAATGTTGGTCTATTCATATACACCTCTTGATCATGTTGTCCTAAATTAATCAGAGGATCGACCCACTGTGCTAGAAACTTGTATAGTTAACAGTAATGAATAGGTTATCTGTTGATTATTCCGTGCTCTCTATGTGATCAGTCCAACCTTTTTTTTTCTGGTCATATATTAATGACATCCTTTAAACCACGTCTCCATAATTTGTTTGTAAAATGATGCAACTTGCTTATGTCTATCATGAGCTTCTCCATTGTCCCCTGGATGATCCTCAATTTCAATCCTTCAAAAGCTATAATCTCCCTTGACTTCAGCCAAACCTAGGTGGTGCAATATATAAAGAGCCTGCAGTGAGGAAGACCTGAGTTAAAATCCCACCTCAGATATTTATTAGCTATGTGACCTTGGGCAAGTCACTTAACCCATTTGCTTCAGTTTCCTCAACTGTAAAACAAGGATATTAGCACCTACTTCCTAAGGTGGTTGTGAGGCTCAAATGAGTTAGATGCTGAATAAATGATAGCTGCTATAGTTATTTTTGTTATTCTTTGGGTGAGAAGCTTGGGGTAACTAAAACCAGATCAGTAGCCTTAGGGAAGTCACTGTGGGAAACTAGGTATCTGGCACACTTCAACCCAAGGGCCAATCTGGCCCACCTGAGAGCCAAGAAAGGTTTTTACATTTTAAAAGAAAGTTTCCTAGGCCACACAAGAAAAATTAGTGTCCCAGGCCATAGTGCGCCAACCAGGTCTTTAGAATTCCCCTTAATTGAACTGCCTAAATTTCAGCATGTGCACTGGCTGTAACCCTCACATTTGTTATCTTTATACTTTTCCATTTAGGAAGCTAAACTTTAGTACAATGTATCTAATGTCAAGTGAGACCCGCACTGTCAGAAAGCCATTCTACATTCACTATATCCATAGTTTCTCTTTGGTATTAATTATCTGATACTGATTAAAATGCTTGCTCTAATATAGTCTTCTCACATTCATTATATTCACAAAATTTCTCACCACAATGAATTTTCTGATGTTTGCTCTAAGAAGGCCTTTTTTATATTCATAAGGTTTCTCATAAGCATGAATTATTTTTATATTCATTAAATTGGGAACTCTTATGAAAGACCTTCTTATATGCATAAGTTTTCCTCCACTTATGAATTCCCTAGTGTTGACTAAGTTCTTTCCTCTCTAGGAAGGCCTTTGCATATTCATAACATTTGTAAGGTTTCTCTACACTTATGAAGTCTCTGATGTTGAGGAAGCTGTTTCCACTCTAGGAAGATCTTCCCATATTTGCTACAATAAGGTGGTAATTCCTACAACAATGAGGTCTGCACCACAGCTCTGTAGACCTTCAGTTTGGTGATCAGTCTAATACTTCTTCTCTCCCATACTTTCCTTCTGAGTCTCCCAGACACTGAGCTAGCTCTGGCAATACGTGCATCAACCTCATTATCCACGTGTATGTCCCTGAAAAGTACACTACCAAGGTAAGTGAACTTATCCACAGCATTCAAAACTTCTCTATTTGCTGTAACCAATGGATCCACATATGCATGGTGTTGTGATGGCTGATTTCTGTGTTTTCTTGGTGCTAATTGTTAGGCCAAAATTAGCACAAGCAGCAGAGAATTGATCCATACTTCATTGCATCGCAGCTTCAAAGGCTGCACTGAGCACACAATCATCTGCAAATAGAAAATCATGCACCAGCACTCCCTCCACTTTGGTCTTGGCTTGTAACATTTTCAAGTTGAAGAATTTACCATCAGTGCAGTAGCTGACCTTGATGTCATGTTCATCCTCATTGAAAATGTTTGACAACTTGACAACATGGCTGAAAACATTATGCTAAGAACCATGGGAGCAAGCACACAGCCTTGTTTCACTCCATTGGTGACTGTTTCTAGCTAGGAAAGGCTGTATCTCCCTGGGGAAAAGCTCCAAATGCCTCACCTTTGCCATGGCTGATGTTTGTGCCTGGAGGCACTTGGACCTGGCTTCAAGAAAATACTTGGGATAATTGTACAGCCTTACACTGGGATGTATGGGGTGTTCAGGCCTAGCCCCTCTGGTGGGAGGGCTTGCCAAGCCCTTTTCAGGGTTGCTCATCCACCTTTGGTATCACCCAAGTCTCACCCAAAGCTCCAAGAAGCTGGAACATGCCCAGTGGCCACACTCCAGTAAAACCATCTCAGCAGACAGGCTACACCAGGTTGAGGTGAGGGTAAATGACAGTCCTCAAACCAGTTGGGGAGTCAGGGGCATGTCTACCCTAAGCAGGTAAAGACTTCTTCCAGCAGAATGGGCAGATAAAAACAAGTTGTTCCAGCAGCAATGAAGATGGCTGGAGCAGGTGCTATGGAGCATCTAGAGTCTGGTCAGACATTGCAGACACCAAGGTCATCCCCTGTGTGCTGGGCCATCACCAGGCATCCTGACTTTTGTCCTACCACTGGACTTTGATGATGCTGGAAGAGAGAATGAGCCTGATGACTTTGCGCAGCTCTGCCCCACTTAAGTCCAATTCATACACACCAGCTGTTATCCTGTGACATCATTGGTCTTCTTTGAAAACCAGGACAAACCACAACAAACCCACCATAACCTGGCTTCTGACCTCATCTCTCAGCCAGAACTGTTGTTTCCAAAGTTATCAACAATCTCTTAGTTGCCAAATCTAATGGAGCTTCCCTCCCCACCCCCCAATTCTCAACCTCTCCCAATCTCTGCACCCACTTCCTGGATACCATCTCTTCTGGGCTTTCTTCCTCTCTCCGTTCTCTTACGTGTCTGACCTTTCCTACCTGTCTTTGCTAGATCTTTGTCCACGTCACACACACACACTACGGGTGTCCCCCAAGGTCCAAGGCCTTCCTCTTTAGAAACCTCATCATTATCATTTTTACGTCTAGGATTCCCAGATCACGGTATCTAGCCCCAATCTCTTCCCTAGCTCTAGTCTCACATAACGAAACTGCTCCTTGAGTGTTTTGGACTGGATAGGAATCTCATCACAGAAGTCATTCTCTTTCTCCCAATAAACCTGCCTGTCTTCCACATACATCTACTTCTGGTGAGGGCACCAGCATCCCTTGTAGCGCTCAGAGATTAGATGGTGTCGTGACCTTTGTGTCATTCTAAACTGCTCTCATTCACCCCACACAGCCACTTAGTTGTTTGATCTTTTCTCCATCCCTAACATCTCTCCCATGTGTCTGTTCCCTGTGCTTACATAGCCACCCCTCTAGTGCAGGCTCTCATCAGCTCATGCCTGGACTGTTTGAACAGCTTGCTGGAGACTCTGCCTGAGGCAAGTCTTGTTTCTCTAATTCCTTCTCCACAGAGCCACCCCAGTGATTTTCCTAAACACTGATGGACCCTGTAACCCCTTCTGCTTAATAAACTTCAGCCTCTCAAGCTCCCCACCGCTTTTATCCTGAGTCTCACTACCTTTATTCCCCTCCACTACTCTACAATCCAGCTGTGCTATTAATGGATCGATAAGCCTGTATGAAGCTGCTACTCCCGGTGAGGCACTGTGTCAAGCCTTGGGAATATTTAAAAAAAAAAACAAACAAAGACTATCCCTGCCCTCAAGGAACTCACTGTCTAATGAGGAACATATGCAAATATATACAAACAAGTCGCCTACAAGGGGAGGCTCTACAATTAAGAGGGGTTGGGGAAGACTTCTTGGAGAAGGCAGGACTTTAGTTAGAACTTAAAGGGAGTCAGGGAAGTCAGTAGTCAGAGTGGAGAAGGGAGAGCATTCCAGGCATGGGGGATAGCCACAGAAAACGCCCAGAGCTGAGAGATGGAGTTTCTTGTTCAGGGAATGGTCAGGAGGCCAATGTCACTACGTTGAAGAGTGTGTGTCAGTGAGTAAGGTATAAGAAGACTGGAAAGTTAGGAGGGAGCTAGGCTATGAAGCTTCAAATGCCCAACAGAACACTTTGTATTAAAGTGTTAATTTGTATTAAAGAATGTTGTAGGGAGGTCTCTTATAAACCAACTAACCCGCTAGCAGATATTACTCAATCAAAAGTCACCAATAGGGTTCATCTTCTTTTACACTTTCCTTTATCATTATTAATTATATTATTATTTTTATTATATTATATATAATATATGCTATATATTATATTATGTTATATAAATATGTATTTAATATATATTATTATTATCTATACCTTATATTGAATTTGCTGTATGGGGAGAAAGGCAGGAACATAGCAGCATTAGTTCTGTTTGATTTCAGGTATGAGTCATAGGCAGCCAATTGTATGACAGGATGTCGTAGCCAGCCTCAGAATTAACCAGCTGGGAAAATTTCTTATTTACTAGGATGGGGATAGGTCAAGAGAATCTTACCTTCACATTTGCAAGGTCATTCTCTCAACTTTTCAAGGCACAGGCATTCACCTGAGGCAATCCTCAGACTCCAAGGACACGTGGTTTTTCCACTGGATGATCAAGCAACAGCCTTATGAAAAATCAGACACTTAGACCAAGATTCATGACTTAGAATAGCAGCAAATGGAAGTCCTAAGGGACTCTTCCTCAAACAATGAAATTTCACTAATTACAGCTTCGGGCTAGGTAATTTTCCTCCTCTGTTAGCCTCAAAATACCATCTAGAATTTTTAAACTATTTACAAATTTCACCTCTTTTCCCTCATCATTCCCCTCCTTGGCCTGCAGATAAAGCCAAAGGGAGAACATCAGACCATTTCTAAAATACAGTGAGATGAGATTCCCCCATCAAAGCCCACATAGACATATGGGTCATACCTGGGCACAATTTCCTTGGTGAAAGCCATGGTATCAGAAGGAACTGTGGCTGTAGAACTAACAAATAGTTCAACCTTGGTTAAGGACTGATTTGGGCACAATGATAATCTTTTTCTGTAAGTGCTCAAAGAAGGTTGCAAGCTAGCAGATGGCCACCAGTGGATTTGACTTCCCACTGATTAAAAGCTACACCAGTTGGACAAGTGGCTATCATTCAAGTTGCCACTGGGATGGTGTCTGGAGTAACGGAACCTTGCGTAATTGAACCTATTATCCCTTGTGTGCCACAATGCCACACCCCCCTTATGAATTAAAAAAGTATCACTGGGGAGAAGCAGCTTACCTGTCTCAGTCACCCAGAGCCAAGAGACCTGTCTAACATTGTGTGGCTGTTTCCACCACAAGTTCATACACAATGAATAGTTGGTTCAAAACAAGAGCATCAAAAGATGCAATCATGGGAGTTTCCAGATGATCCCAAACGACACTGCAGACCTCTCTCTCCCCAAACCATTTTGAACCCCCAAGAGCTGGGAAAGGCCTTAAACCTGGACTGACCATCAGGAGAGGCGTTGTGGCCCACTCTGAGCTTAATCCACCATAATACTTTGCAATTTTTTGGCATTACAGATATGCCTTTCTCTCTGAGTGGTCTCAAAATGCCCCTTCCTGTGGCAACAATACAAGGCTGAGCAAAGCATTCTTCTGTTAATGACTACCAAGGACAAGGCATCTTGACCAGACAATACCTTGAATAATGGGACTTTTTCTTAACTTAATATTTTATGGATATATACTATATTATGTCATGTTAATGGTAAATTAAACACAGCTATCCTGGGTTGTAATTTCTTTTTTTTTTTGGTAGGGCAACTGGGGTTAGTGACTTGCCCAAGGTCACACAGCTAGTATATGTGTCAAGTGTCTAAGGCCACATTTGAACTCAGGTCCTCCTGACTCCAAGGCTGATGCTCTACTCACTGCGCCACCTAGCTGCCCCATGGGTTGTAATTTCCATTGACACTTTGTCAACTTTCTTATCTTATTGTATTTGCAACCTATTCAATTAAGAAAATCCCTTCTCATACCATGGTTAAACATATATGGAGATCATAAATTTGAGTGACACAGAGATCCTGAGTTGGGAGTGTTCTAAAACATATTTAAGGCTTTTCATTCTTTTATCAGACAGTTAAAATTTAAGTTTTGGCTCCATGTACATGTATCTGCTAGTTTTAAGGAAATAAAACGATGTGAATTTATATATCACTGTTGCAACAATTCGGCTAGCAGCTGCTGTGGGGGTGAAAGACCAACACAAGCCCAACAACAAGAAAGCTGCCAACACAGATTCTTTTGATCGCTTTACTAAGGAAAGCAACGTTAGGGGGTTAACAATCTTATTTCAATCCAACATTCAAATATCATGCACTTAGTTCAGGGGGGGAAGCCAGCACCCTGAACTTCAGAGCAAATACAAATTACAAACATACATTATAAACAGACCAAATACAATCCACAGTTACCAAGAAACCAACATCTGAGTTAGCCGGGAGGCTCTTAGAATGGCTGCCCAGAGTCCTGTGAGAGCCTCAAGCAAATAGCTCTGTTCTCTCTTTATTTATACAGTCTTTGGACATCATCAAACATCATCTGAGTGACCAGAACTTAGACTCCTACTATCGGCTCTGGTTTTAGCAACTCCCCTTAGGGCCCTGGGGGATTCACACCCACATGGGCTTAGCACCTAGTAGATAGGGGTTTGGGCCTGGAGCTTTGCACCTAGTAAGGCTCAATCGAAAAAACTTAACTAATTTATCATTCTAAAACAGTAAAAAAGTCCCAACTTAATTGATATTACAATCACCTAGCCGGTTTGCCTCCTTTAACCAGACTTTCAGGTCAATAACACGTACTCGCTATTCAAAAGCTTCATTTCTCCACTTTGGGTGGGAGAGGCCCTAGCTCCTCAAACAGCAGTGCTGCTGAGCTTCACACCACTGTGTCAGCAGGGCTCATCTCAAGGAATCTCACAGACTGTTAAACCTGAAAGTTTGGTTGAAGGAAACAACAGAGCTAGGTGATAGAAAAATCCATGTTGTTTATTATTTTCCCTTAAAGCATAGCGGAGCTAGCTTACTTGTACGTACAAGGAGTCTGAACAAAGCAATGAGAAAACATATATACATTATTTTAGCAGAGACAGCAAGCCTGTATGACCTCATTTTTATGACCCCCATGTATTTTTAACCCTGATACAAGAAGAGGATTTTCCTTAATGGAATAGAGTTGTAAAGGATGTTGACAAAAGTCAGTTGAAACTACAGCCCAGCGTCTCTGTATCTCATTACATTCCATAACATAGTACATACCTGTAGAATATTAAGCAAGGTAATCTCTCTTGGGGTTAGGGTAATGTCCTTAATGGCTAACAGGTAAGAATGTCTTGTTGACAGAGGTAAGGGTATTTCTTGAGCAAACTTTTAGAGAGAACAAAGAAGCCCAGGTCCTGGATCTTCATCCAGTTACTCATTAAATCAGGCTCTGGGTCTACTTGAAATTAGAAATGATATAAAATAGTATAATATTTTCCACATTTCCACCTTTTGGTCAAAGGTAAGCTGAAAGCTTCACCTGAAGACCAATTAAGGTATGGAAAAACCTTTATCTTCCTCAGGGGTGAAGGTTCTTAAAATCCTTGTCTAGGTGGATTCAGGTTTTTTTTTCTTCCTGTGTTTGGACATCCCTAGAGATGGACAGTAATTGTAAACTACTTGTAAACAAGCAGGGGGAGAAAGTTGCAAGGGGTATCAGTAGGGAGCATAACGGGAAAACTAGAACACCTAAGTTAAATAAGCTAAAGACACCAAAGGTACAAGTAAACAGTCTTGGGAACGCAAGGGACTCAGAAAGGGAAAGAGAAGTTCTTTGTTCAGGTTCTGGTCCAGGCTCTTGGGAAGGTTGCCTGCGTCTGATGCTGTCCCCTTCAGGCTCTTTGAAACCAGAGGGCAAGGTGTCCTATGGGCTCAGATGTCCACTCAGGACCACGGGCAATCATCAGATGTGATAGAAGGATCAAGGAGTCCATATCCACAAGTTGGCAGCTATAGAAGTAATCAGATCTGACAGGAGCTCCCAGAACACATGTAATTTGATAATTGAGAGAAAAACAGCACAACATAGGTCCCAGCCATGCAGGGCTAAGTTCAAACAAATACAATAAATGGTTCAGTATCCCAGTTACATATTTCCAATATCCATTTAAAGTGGCACTTTTTTCTTGAATCCCAGATGCCTGATTGTAGTTATCTGGTCCCTAGATAGTAAAAGAGAGTTCTGCTTCTCTGGTTCAGATCTAGAAATTCTCAAACAATTCTAACTTAATATAAGTTAATCACTTAAATTTGGCTCTCCTTCTTTTAACTTCAGAGTATTTCAGTTCATATATCATCTACTGTTTCTGTCCTTACCTAAATTTTGTACCTGGTATAAGAGTCCTTTAAAATATAAAGGTCCAACCATAAATTGAACTCATCTTCCTTTTAAAATCATCAGACAGATACTTTACAAAGGAGATATAATTTCACTTGTAACACTATCTTATACAATTTTCTTGTACAAAAATCCAAATTTAAGATCTTATTACCAAAGCACACTTATTAGCTTGAATTTCCATGACTGATAAATTTTGGAGCCAGTCATACACATCTGTATATAATTCTTAGAGGAATCAATCTGATCCTATTGCTTTTTCTCAAAATTTGCTATCCTATTT